>NC_047103.1:43508012-43837387 GCF_902500255.1 Thalassophryne amazonica | reverse complement strand
GGGATGCCCAGCATAACCAACCTGCACCACCCCACAACACTAAAGACGAACGGTCAGAAGTGTGTGAGGTTGGGGTTAGGGGACAGGGAAATAAAAACCAACAAAACAAAACGACCCACACCACTAACAAAAATTAAACAAATATAAATAATAAAAACCCACGCTTACCTGAGCCCAAGCGAACTCCGATCAGGCAGCCTGTTCACTCCACCAGAACTGCCTCAAGTGCTGTACACAAAAATCAGTTCACAAAAAACTCCCCAATTATATCCCAAATAATTCCCAAAAAACACCTGGAGCCATATTACTGTCCTGTCTCCTGACACTCGTTTGACCGGGGCAATATGGGCTGTTCTAACCCTTCCGAGTTGCATTGGCTCATCCACTAGAGGAGCTAGAGGTCCTGTCGGAGGAGTCTCAGTGGAGCAAAGAAGAGGCGGTCCCGACCTGTGTTGGGGAAAGCCCCAAGACACAAAACCCCGCTCGGACGTTCGCCCTCTCTCCCGTCCACGCTCCTTAATCCGATCATCTAGACGAATAACCAAGGATATCAACTCGTTTAAATCCTTCGGTTCATCACGGACTACTAGCTCGTCTTTCAGGGAATCATTCAACCCGTCTACAAACACCCCCCTCAAAGCGGCAGCGTTCCAACTGGATTGTGCAGAAAAGATTCGAAAATCCACAGAATAAGCAGCTGCGCTTCGCCGCCCCTGTCGGAGGCTCAGCAATCGTTGAACTACGGTAAAACAATGCCCAGCCAAACCCCCCAACACACAACACAGAGATTTATTAAACAGGATTTAACTGTCACAAATTTTGACAGAATGTAAGTTTTACAGAATGAGTGAGATAAACAAAAACATACCCAGACGTTCTGAGGGTCCCAGGAGCTGTCCCAGCAAGCTAACAGCAGAGAGGAACCCTAAACGGTGGGCTGGCATTTAAATTTATACCCTAAGCTACTACAGTTTCCACCTGGCTGTCGCCCAGTTTCTGGCAAAATTTGATGCGGCACTGCTCCAGTCATTCCGTCTTTTTCCTTGAAATGAAAATCCGCCGAGCACACAGCACACGTCCCACACAAAGGCTGCTTACCATGAAATGACAGGCGTGAAAAAGTTCACGCATGCGCACGAAGGTTCAAGGTTGGCTCATGCAAGCACACGTGATTCAAATCCATCAGGTTTTTGCAAAAAATAAAAAGGTCTGATACTTTTCTAACAGACCTCGCACATACTGGTTATATAAATTTGTTTAACCTTTGTACATAGATTGATCTATTGCACTGAATGGGACTGCATGCAATTTTGTTATAATTTTTGCATAATGATAATGAAGATTCTGATCTGATCCAAGAATAGAAAACACTGAAAATTAGTCAAAGCTGAGAGCACATGAGCAACAATTGAAACACAATCCAGGACACCAGAGGGACACAGAACAGAGACAAACATCAGGCTTAAAACAGTAAGAAGCATTACTGAGGGCATGTGGCACCACCTCACTGAAGTGTTTATGTTTTTACTTTATTTACGTTTTTGAAGATTTAATCAGATGGATAGAGACTGAAAAGATAAAGCACCCTTAACAGCAAGAAGCGGCTTCCTTAAGCAGTCAGCTATGTACTGTAAAGTGTTTTTGTTCATTTCATGGTGACCTCCAGATTTATGTTGAGTTAAAGATTAAAAGGTAGTCATAATACTACTCTTTTCATACATGTTCTGTTTATCTATGCTGGACTGATACCATTTATCTGGTACGCCCAGACTTTATACCACAGTCTGAAGAAGAACCACTGCAGAGTCATCCAGAAGCCAAAATGAGTAGCTTTGGACAGATCCTACAGGAGATTGGAGAGTTTGGTTTATTTCAGAAATACTTGCTGATTGCATTGTGCATCGTGAGTGTATTTAAAGGTTTTGATGTGTTCAGTCAGATGTTTGTTGGCTTGAAGTTTCCACAACACTGTAACACTGACTGGATCTTGGACCGTGGCCCAAACTTGACCTATGAAAGACAAAAAAATCTCACGCTGCCAGTGGGCGAGGATGGAAAATTTGAAAGCTGTAAAATGTTCAGACCTGTAAATTTGAGTTTGGAAACCATTGAAGCTTTTGGAATTAACACTACAACAGAATGTATGACTGGATGGAACTATGAGACACCCCCAGGTGCCTCCAGCACTGTAACAGAGGTAAGAAGATGCAAAGCCATTCTTTAGGGTCCTATCTCACTGGGCTGCGACTGTTGGAGAGTAGTTGGAGATGCGAATTAGCGACTAAACATGCAAATGAGCGACAAATTAGCAAATTTGTACAACTGAAGTGATATAAAGGGCACGTTAGCATGTGTCGTCCTTATGTCACCCGTATTTCCCATGGACTCATGTCATGCATACATTTCGTATCAGTTTTGCACAAATGTTGTGCGGCACTCTCACGAATGTCGAGCTCAGCCTTGCCGGATGCAAGGATGGCTGAAATAATGGCACATTTGTGCACAAAGTGTTCAGCTGTTGTCATCCTGCTATTACCGCATTCACTTGTCAGAGCGCCCAGGTCACTCCACGCAAAATTCTACCCGAAAGACTGATGCTCGAGCATAGACAATAATATAACTAAGGTAAAGCCTTGGCTCGAACAACGTAGGTTTATGCAAATATATCATGTCGATGATATGCGATACACATAGTTCAAAATTGCTTGGGTTGATGAAGGTATTTTAAATAGAGTGACACAATTTGAACTATTGTAGGCTTCATTGATACACACATTAAAGGTATTCATGAAAATAATGTGTTCTTTTCAAGCATTTTTCTTTGTTTGCCTCACATGACTGGAAGCTCCTCACCATGTCATTTTGGTCCTTCAGACTTTTTCCTCAGAGAAATGGTTCATGGGAGCATGAGCATGCTTCTGTATTGGAATGGGTGGGGATACCGGCAACTGAACATGACCAAGAATAAAATATTCTTAATTCTGTATGCTTTTTTCACACTTTTTCACATCAAACAGTCAATCAACATAAATTTTAGGGCTGAAAATGGTTAGTCAAGTAACTCAAATAATTCTATTACAAAAATGTTTGAGGCAAATTCTGTGCCTCGAAGCTCTGTTTAACATTGTAGTACATATGCCAGGCCTGTATGTGATGCTGTATTGCCCCCAGAAAAAAAAAACAAAAAAACAAAAACAGAAGTTGTTTAACCCTTTGGAGCTGACACTGACCAAGCTTTACTAAATTATAAATAACTTTTAATGATATGACATTGAAACTTACTTTTTGCTGAAACGTTAACTCCCCAGACTTTGAGCCAGCCATCGGCCATCTTTGTACTCCTCATAGAAGCTGTGTGATGACGTGCGCAATGTGAGTGTCCAATTGGAACTGGTTCACCATCACATGGTTTTCCAAAATCCAATCATAGGGCAGATTTACCTCACGTGATAAACCAAAGATCGTTTTCAGGAGTGATATCGTACTAGTTGGCCTGTTTGAATAGCCCTCTAACTCCTCCAATGTGCCCTGCGCCATTACACACTGCGAAAGTTAAAGCAGACGGAGCAGAGGGAGAGCCTCGCATGGCAACCTCACGTGCTCAAACAAAGATTGTGCAACTATCAGGATTGCTCCACTAGTTTGCATTTGAATGTTACTGCATTACTCTGTGGCTCTCTCCCTAAAGTGTCAAAACAGTTGTTTATTATAGTTTGCTATGTGTTTTGAATAAATGTGTGTGGAAAATTATTTTCCGCTTTACTTTTTCCTTTGTTATTTCTGATTGTAAACCTTTATAACACTTATAAAACACAACAAAAGCATATATATTCTGAAAGAACAGGTTGTTCTGAAAAAAGGACATAAAACTTGATTGGGGGATGCAGGGAGAGCTGTTAATAGCAATAATAAAACATTTATGCCAGGCGAGTGAATTGTACAAAAAATGCCGTCGGACGCCAGAGGGTTAAAAACTCAAAAGTACTTTTCATCTGATTACTCGATTAATCAATTAAACAATTGCAAGAATACTCTATTTCAAAAAGATTCAATAGCTACAGCCCTAATTTATTAATAAAGTGCTTTACAGCAGCCAGCGAGTGTCCAAAATGGTTTACAGTAAAATCAAAGATTCACAAAAATAAAACACACATACAATAAAGTTAAAACAGCACATAAAAACAAAAACTAGCAGTCAATATGGGACAGCAATTTCAAAATGTTGCTCTTTTCAACCGGACGTGTGGTGCAGTGACATGTCAATCATCTGTGTCCAATCAGATTTCAAGGGAGTCCATTGCAACCCCACCCTGCTCAGAGTGCCACTCTCATTGGACTGACATGTCTGCTATTTTGGCATTGTGGGATAGCTCGCCCACAGATTGAGCTCGCTGGACTACTGCTCAGCGTGTTGCTCTCATTTTCTGCGACAACATGCAGAATGTGTCTCTTCCCAGATAGATCTCTTTCAGTGCAGCTTCTTGTTCTGACTTTAACACGAAGTTAACATCCAAGTCTTTCATCGGCAACTGTAAATGGTAATCAAAACATTCCAATCGTATATTTCTGAACTCTTCCACATCAAACACTGTTCACAATGTGCTTCAGCAATAACAGGTGAAGTTGCTCATAAACTTAATGTTTTATTACGGCCTCTTAAAACTTCAGTTATCTTTATAATTGTATTACTGGTAAATTTTAGAATTGATCTGGGAACTACTTTTTGCACAGGAATTCATCACGTTCGTTGGCCGCGGGCGCGTACTAACACAGAATACCCAGAAACTGGACAATTGTTCGGCCATAACGAGAGCGTCCACTTTTAGTTTGTCATAAGGTAAACTAGTGGCGCTGGTGAGAGTGTGGCGCAACCCTGGCCTCTGCTCTAGCTCCACCCATACCAGGAAATGTTCAACATTTGACATTTCCTGTTTCACTGTAGACTCAAAATTTGGCACTTCCTGTTTGCGACTCCCTGTACCATGAGTGAGCCTTCATGCCACTGCGCGGCGCTTCACTTGTATTATCAATAAAGTATCTTAATTTTTTTTTAAAGTAGATACTGAAGCAAACCGGAATTGACGTTGCAAACAAATCGTTTTTTGTTTTTGTTTTTTTTGTTTGTTTTTTTTTGCCACTGCTAAATCAATTCTTCCCTTACACTATTTTAGATCACATCATGTGACCTTCGGTTTTAGAGGTGCTTTAGGTAGATGAGGTGGACACTAACCTGATGCAGAAGGGAACTGGAAGTGATGTTCTGTGACGATTATATTTTTTATTTGTATTTGAGCTGGATGTGAAATTTGTATAAATGCCCCACGAGTGTGGCTTTGCAAAACAGCAACACATGTCAGGTGCCAGAGTGTCGGCACCCCCTGCACAGACATTTGCCATGCATGTGAATTGCGCATGTGTTGTGCTCCTCTCCATCCGTAGCGGTACCGGAGGTGGGAGCGCTGCTGATATATGGATGTAGAGATGGTGTGTTGGTGTGTGCGCTGAACTGATAGGGGGTGTGTCCGCCACAGCGCGCACATTGACAGACTGCCCCAGGTGACAGTGGACCATCAGATCATACAACCTGGTCTCACGGCAAGTCGTGATTCAGCAGCACGGAATATACATTAATCTACTGGTTTGTGATATTGTGACGAAAAGCGCATCATTTTCGTCAAGGCAGCACAAATTCATTCTAATTCATTCCGTGATGGCTGCACGAAATTAAAAGTGAAGTGGGGGTGTTGGGGGTGGTTATGGTTAGGGTGGGGGAAAAGAGTAAGATTAGGTTATGGTTAAGGTTAGGGTCAGGGGTAGGAGTAGCGTTAGGAATAGTGAGTTTAAAAAAAAAAACGTCATGAAAATTTGACTCATTTCGTCACGGGAGCTCAAAAACAAAACAAAACGTGAGACTGAGCTGGATCATAACATGCAGTGGGCGATCTGACTGTCACATCACCCACAAAAGCTCTGTTCCACATGGACACGCGTGCGGGGCCGGCTGGATACACTGGACCAGTAGATGTGGACATAATAACAGCACACTGCTTTAATAATGTCATTTCATGACTGTAGATCTGTGACCATGGGTCATCTACAGAGGAACAGATGGTTCATACTTGATAAGAGGCTGTTTTTTATGGTGTGTGGTTTCTTTTTTTCAAATACGTGCATCTCTTTTTGATTTCAGACATTTTCCTGCAACATTTACAGGCCAGTGACAGTAACTCAGTGAGAAATTTTCAGGCTGGCAATCAGTAAAGTCCAGCTACGAATCCTGTGGGTGGCATGTGCGTTTTTTGTTTTCCACAGCAGCGGTGCAATGTGGATCCACAGGTACCAGCTGGTTTTTATTTTTTATTTATTCCACAGGAGCGGTGTGATGTGGTTACACAGGTACCAGCTGGTTTTTATTTTTTCCACAGCAGCTGCGTGATGTGGTTACACATGCTCCAGTTGCTCGCACTGTGTTTGTGCACGAGCATGCACGACACCTTAGCAGCAGGATCGTACACACCTGTCCGTCCGTGCAATGTTTTTGTGGCTCGCTAAATCAAAGTGTTTCGCTCTGTTTCGCCGTAATTCGAACAAATTCATACTATGGGTGAAGGGGCCCTTAAGAAATCTAATCTTGACCCTAGTATATTGAAAAACTATAGGCGGATATCAAATCTATCATTTTGCTCTAAAATTCTGGAAAAGGTGGTTACACGGCAGCTCGTGGTTCACCTTACTGAGAAAAATCTTTTTGCGCCACTGCAGTCTGTGTTTAGAAAATATCACAGAGACAGCTCTCACTAAAGTAGTGAATGATCTTCTGCTTGCACTTGATTCAGACACCACTATGGTTCTGGTGCTGTTAGATCTTAGTGCTGTGCTTCATACCATGGATCATCATATTCTACTCGACAGGCTGGAGAATCATACTGGAATTACTGGGAGTGCCCTTGCATGGTTGACATCATACCTGACCAGTTGTTTTCACTGTTTTGCACAATAACGCTACCTCTAACCTTAGTGACATTAAATTTGGGCATCCACAGGGGTCCATCTTAGGCCCCCTGCTTTTCTCCCTTTATATAGCCCCCATTGGGCACATATTGCAATGTTTTGGGATTCCTTTCATTGCTATGATGATACTCATTTATTCATCCCGATAACGGCTGGTAATCTCATCCACGTAAAATCCTTAGAAGATTGTCGTTCATCAGTTAGAAGCTGGATGTCTAGCAATTTCCTACTTTTAAACTCTGACAAGACTGAAATGATGGTTCTTGGTCCAGTGAGACATTGGCATCAATTTGACCAGCTAACACTTAGCCTATGCTCATGTGTCATATATCACACTAACAAAGTGAGGATCCTTGGGGTAATTTTTGATCCTACATTGTCGTTTGACCTCCATATTGGAGATATTATGAGGACTGCTTTCTTCCACCTGCGAAATATAGCGAAGATTCCTCCCATCCTGTCTATCGCTGATGCTGGGACCATGATTCATGCATTTGTTTCTTCTAGATTGGACTACTGCAATGTCTCTAATTGGTTCAAAATGATGCTACCTCTTCACTGGCTTCCTATCCCTGTGAGATCAAATTTTAAGGTTCTGTTACTAACCTATGAAATTATTCACGGACTAGCACCTCTCTACTTAGCTGACCTAATTAAACCCTATGTACTGGCCCGGGTTCTGCGTTCTCAGGGTGCAGGACTACTTTGTGTCCCTAAGGTGAATAAAAAGTCTGCAGATCACAGAGCTTTCTCTTATCGTGCACCTGCTTTGTGGAATGACTGCACTCAATTTGTGGACAGACTGCACTTAGACTGCCATTTAATATGTTTTCCACTTCAGACGCTCCACACGAGTGTTGTGTGTATGTGCTTTGGCCATACAACCGTGCCAACTGCTCTTAGACTGCTATCCGACGTTTCGGAATGCACCTTGACACCCCTACGAACGGGGGTGGGGTTCCCATTCGGCTTAACTCAGCCTCTAGTGTGAAGGCCCCCTTCAAAGCAAGACTGGTCTGGAGTTTATGTGGCTGATGTGAATGAAGCTTACAAATCCGTTATAAACACTTATTACTTTACCATAAATGGCGACCACTAAAACCATATTAGAAAATCTCCAAAAGTGAAAAACTCAACAGTGAGATAAAATACAAAACATGTAACAATAAACTTACAACTATTATGAGAACTGCTCAGAAAGGTTGTTATAATGGAAAATTGAAGGAAAATCACACAAACATGAAAGCAACATGGAATGTATTAAATAAAGCAATGAGACTAAACTCAAAACAAAAACAGCAACCACATTATTTTATTGAGATTGATGTTGTGTATATCAATAGCAAAAACAGTGCTAATGAACTTAACTTGCTTTTTTTTTTTTTTTTTTTTTTTTTACAAATTTTGGAGCTAATATTGCAAAATCCATGAATATAACCAACCAAAAGAAAACATCTGAAATGGAAAGCTGAATAATACAGTCTATTTAAATTTAACCAGGTTAGTCCCATTGAGATTGAGATCTCCTTTACAAGGGAAACCTGGGCAATTATAAAGTTTCCAATTCACCTAACCTGCATGTCTTTGGATGTGGGAGGAAACCGGAGCACACCCATGCAAACATGGGGAGAACATGCAAACCCACACAGAAAGGCCACAAGTGGGAATCAATCCCATGACCTTCTTGCCTTGAGACAACAGTGATAACCACTAAGCCACCATGCTCCAAATGTTTGTTGGAGAGATCAGTGAACAGGAACTTTTATCTGTTGTAAGGAAAGGTAAAAGTAAAACATCTACAGATAGTGAGGGACTAGATAGGACAATTATTAGCATCATTGATTGTATTGTTAAACTGTTGACCTTCAATTGTAATCTTTCCATACAAACTACTTTTTACAGAACAAATGAAAGCTGCTAAAGTAATCCCTATCTTCAACAGTGGGGACGAACACAAATTTAACAACTACAGACCAGTGTCGCTACTCTCACAGTTTTTTGAAGTTCTTGAGAAATGGTTCACTCAAAAACTGAACAATTTTTCCTGAAACATAATTTAATTAGTGAAAAACAGTATGGATTTAGATCTCAACAATCCACAAGTTTAGCGCTTATAGAATTGGTAGAAACAATTTTAGCTGCAATTCAAAGAAAGGAGTATAAAGTTGGAGTGGTTATCGATTTATGCAAACTATTCAACACCATAAATCATATTATCAAAATTATATAAGTATGGGAATAAGGGCACAGCACACCAGTTGCTTTGAAGTTATATTACAAACCATCAACAGTACATATGACATATTAATGCGTTACATTGTGATTGTAGAGAGCTCATATGTGGAGTCCCGCAAGTGTCCATTTTAGGGCCTTTGCTTTTTCTTTTGTTTATTAATGACATTTGTGAATTATCGAAAATGTTAACATTTTTTGTTGTTTGCTGATGATGCCAGTATATATATATATATATATATATATATATATATATATATATATATATATATATATATATATATATATATATCACTCAGGAAGTAATTTGTTGAAAATTACAGGAAGAATATGAGAAGAAATGATAAAAGCGAGGAACTGATTTAATGAAAATAAGATGTATTTAAATTGGGACAAAACAAAACTGTGATTTTTGATAATCAAAGAAAGAGTGATGATGTGAGAATGACCATTGATAGAGCTATTATTGAAATAGTTAATGAAGTTAAGTTTCTTGGTGTTGTTTTAGATGAAAAATTACATTGGAAAGCCCACATACATTATATAAAAAGGAATGTTAGCAACAGTATTGGCATTTTATTTAAAGTAACAGATTTGTTTGACTGTAATTCGTTGCATATGCTGTAGTGCTCAGTTCTGCCATACTTCAGTTATTGCAGTGAACTCTGGGGTACCACATATAGCAGTACCACTAAGTCCTTGTATTTCTTACAAAAAAGAGCCATTACAATTATCCAAAAAAAAAGGTCACAGAGAGCATACCAAAAATTTGTTTAATGCAACTAGTTAACTAAAATGTAAGGATCTTGTTGACTTAAAAACTACACTTAATATGTGAAAGGTTAAGCAAGGAACTTTGCCAGATGATGTCCAAAATGTATTTAGGTCTTGTTACACAGGCCATTCACAGGCCGTTTGCCATAAAAGAAAATATATTTTTCAGACTGTTTGCTGGGACAACTGTGAAACAGGAGAAATGTTGTACAAATGCTTATGGATTCAAAAGGATGTATAAGGATAAATGTATGAGAGAATATTGTAGGTTAGAAGAAAAGTGAATGTAACTGCTGAAATGTAAGACAACAATGTTATGATAAATGATGTTTATTTGATGTTTGGTGACTTGACGAGGAAACGGCGTTGGGGTTGGAATTGAGGTAACAAATATATTTATTTATTTTTTTATAAATAATTTTTTTTTTTGCTACAAGGAACAGAGAATACAAAATTTAGCTTCCTTCTGTTCCATTTTGTTCATGATAAATGTTTATGTAAGTAAGCAATGAATTAAATTACATGAATATGAACAAATAAAGTTGTATGAATCAGCAAAAAGTTCTATATAAATAGTCATTATAATTAATATTATCAAAACAAATTTGTGAATTTTAGGTATATGTCACACCGAAGGGTCGCAGGGCCTCCAAAACAAGTAAAAAAAAAAAAGCATGACTTATATTCTGGAGAATATATTTACAGGATGGGCCAATAAAATGTTACAACCTTTTTAATTTGTACAAATTTAATTAATTTTTAAATTTAATTTGTCCAAAATAACAAAGATTTCTTTTTTTATTTTCGGGAATATCAATTCCTGAAAATGAAAAATAAATTCGGAGAATCGCTCTTGAGATGTGTGGTAATGTCATCACAAACTGCAATGTGCATGTTGCAGCTGTAATCCAAAGAAGAGGAGTGTGGATTGTACATGTCATCAATTATTGATCTGTGCGGAAAACATGAGACAAAGTCTGAAACCTTTGGTATCAAATGTTAATTTGATCCTTCTGTTACCAGTCTGTAAATACAATTTTCGAATAAGTTCTCATTTCAAAAACTTGTGTATGATCAAAAAGTGGTAACATGTTATTGGCCCACCCTGTACATATTTTGTCTATTGCTAAATTCATCAGTCTCCTTGGCTCTGATGAACAGATGACATCACGTCTACAGCAGCACTTACCAGCTGCATTTACCAGAAGGATTTTCCAAGTGTAAAGACACATACAGTGAGGAAAATAAGTATTTGAACACCCTGCAGTTTTGCAAGTTCTCCCACTTAGAAATCATGGAGGGGTCTGAAGGGGTCTGAGTGCATGTCCACTGTGAGAGACATAATCTAAAAAAGAAAATCCGGAAATCACAATGTATGATTTTTTTAATAATTTATTTGTATGTTACTGCTGCAAATAAGTATTTGAACACCTACAAACCAGCAAGAATTCTGGCTCTCACAGACCTGTTAATTTTTCTTTAAGAAGCCCTCTTATTCTGCACTCTTTACCTGTATTAACTGCACCTGTTTGAACCTGTATAAAAGACACCTGTTCACACACTCAGTCAATCACACTCCAACCTGTCCACCATAGCCAAGACCAAAGAGCTGTCTAAGGACAACAGGGACAAAACTGTAGACCTGCACATGGCTGGGATGGACTACAGGACAACAGGAAAGCAGCTTGGTAGAAGACAACAACTGTTGTGATTATTTATTAGAAACTGGAAGAAACACAAGATGACAGTCAATCTCCCTCGGTCTCACTTTGTGGAGTAAGGATGATTCTGAGAAAGCTCAGAACTACACAGGAGGACCTGGTCAATGACCTGAAGAGAGCTGGGACCACAGTCACAAAGGTTACATTAGTAACACATGATGCTGTCATGGTTTAAAATCATGCAGGGCAGCAAGGTCCCCCTGCTCAAGCCAGCACATGTCCAGGCCCATTTGAAGTTCACCAGTGACCATCTGGATGATCCAGAGGAGGCATGGGAGAAGGTTATGTGGTCAGATGAGACCAGAATAGAGCTTTTTGGAATCAACTCCTCTTACCATGTTTAGAGGATGAGAACAACCCCAAGAAAACCATCCCAACAGTGAAGCATGGGGGTGGAAACATCATACTCTGGGGGTGCTCTTCTGCAAAGGGGACAGAACGACTGCACCATATTGAAGGGAGGATGGATGAGGTCATGTATTGCGAGATTTTGGCAAACAATCTCCTTCCGTCAGTAAGAGCATTGAAGATGGGTCATGGCTGGGTCTTCCAGCATGACAATGACCTCAAACACACAGCCAGGGCAACTAAGGAGGGGTTCCGTAAGAAGCATTTCAAGGTCCTGGAGTGGCCTGGCCAAAATCCAGACCTGAACTCAATAGAAAATCTTTGGAGGGAGCTGAAACTCCAAACCTGAAAGATCTAGGGAAGATCTGTATGGAGGAGTGGACCAAAATCTCTGCTGCCGTATGTGCAAACCTGGTGAAAAACTACAGGAAACATTTGACCTCTGTAATTGCAAACAAAGGCTACTGTACCAAATATTAACATTGATTTTCACAGGTGTTCAAATACTTATTTCAGGGGAACAAGTCAATGATTTTTATACAAATAATCTGCTCTTATCTGGTCATCTTTCATAATCCTCCTTTTTCCAGTTTGATCTCGTGTGTGACCGGAGTATTTGGATTTCAGCATCAGAGTCCTCCTACATGGCAGGATATCTGTTTGGAACTTTGGCATTTGGGGCAATTTCTGACAGGTAGGAACACACATTTACCCCTCTGTCAGTATGTGCAAGGACCTCAACAGAAACTCAGTTTAAAACTTTGAAACTTTTGGTCTATGTGATAATAATAATAACACGTTTAATTTGAAGGTGCCTTTCTCAGCATGGAAGGACACTGTACAATAATACACAAAGTCCATAAAAAGAACAACAATAAAAGCTATAAAATCACTAAAATAGACAGAGCAATAGGGATCAAATGGAATAAGCAGTCATAAATAAATGTGTTTTGAGTTGTGATTTTAATTGGGGAAGTGATTTGATGTTTCTGAGATGGGATGGTAATGAATTCCAGAGACAGGGAGCAGAGCGGCTAAATACTCTGCTCCTTGTGGTAGTGAGATGGGCAGAGAGGACAGACAGGTGTATGGAGGAAGATCTGAGGGAGCGAGAACATGGAGGAGGTCAGACAGATATGGGGGGGGGGGGGGAGGTTATGAATGGCCTAGAATGTTAGAATGAACTGCCCTTAGTCTGACCCGTCACCTAGGACCTGTTTGCCTTGGGAGACCCTACAGGGAGCACAAAGCCCCCGACAACATAGCTCCTAGGATCATCCGGGTACGCAAACTCCCCCACCACGATAAGATGGCAGCTGTTGTGTGGGCCGCCAGAAGAGGAGGTACTGCTGGCCCACCACCAGAGGGCGCCCTGCCTGAAGTGCGGGCTTCAGGCACGAGAGGGCGCTGCCGCCATGGACACAGCCGGGGTTGACAGCTGTCACTCATCAACTCATGTCACCCATCTCCACTTCATCAATCCACTCCATAAAAGCTGGACGTCATCTCCACCTCGCTGCCGAGATATCATCTACCTGTGAAGGTAATTTTCTCTGCTGAACAAAAACTTGAATAATAGTCTGAACTCTTTTGCAGCCGTTTTCCTGTGGTGTGCCTTATCAGCTGGATTGGCGTTTGGTGTGAACAGCGACGGCTACACTTCACACCCAATCCAGATAAGTGGTTTAACAGGAGCTGCACGAGTGTGTGATTAGAGGTGGAGGTGACTTTCCACCTTCTGACTGTTTTTGTTAATGGGTGTGCACACACCCACATCTCACTGTTTGTGGTCCTCGCCAGCAGTACTAGATCCGACAGTCGGGGATGGTGATCACCTGGGAATTCGGGACTTGGCGGCTCCAGTATTCACCGGGTTCTGTGGCGGTGGAAATCGTGTGGTTCCGGCTCTTCTCAGGACAGACGTCTTCTATCCTCGAGCCTGCCCACACGTCACCTTTGTGTATTGACTGCTATCAGATTCTGTGATTGTCTGTATAATCGTTGTGCACATTCACAACATTAAATTGTTACCTTTTGGCTCATCTATTGACCGTTCATTTGCGCCCCCTGTTGTGGGTTCGTGTCACTACACTTTCCCCAACAGGCAGCTAGAGGGAGAGAATAATAATAATAATAATAATAATAATAATAATAATAAAATCACATGTAGCTACCTAAACTCTGTAAGTGAGATAGAGTATCTCGTCAATAGTTTTACATCCTCATTGAAGACAACTTTGGATGCTGTAGCTCCTCTGAAAAAGAGAGCTTTAAATCAGAAGTGCCTGACTCCGTGGTATAACTCACAAACTAACAGCTTAAAGCAGATAACCCGTAAATTGGAGAGGAAATAGCATCTCACTAATTTAGAAGATCTTCACTTAGCCTGGAAAAAGAGTCTGTTGCTCTATAAAAAAGCCCTCCGTAAAGCTAGGACATCTTACTACTCATCACTAATTGAAGAAAATAAGAACAACCCCAGGTTTCTTTTCAGCACTGTAGCCAGGCTGACAAAGAGTCAGAGCTCTATTGAGCCGAGTATTCCTTTAAGTTTAACTAGTAATGACTTCATGACTTTCTTGCTAATAAAATTTTAACTATTAGAGAAAAAATTACTCATAACCATCCCAAAGATGTATCATTATCTTTGGCTGCTTTCAGTGATGCCAGTATTTGGTTAGTCTCTTTCTCTCAGATTGTTCTGTCTGAGTTATTTTCATTAGTTACTTCATCCAAACCATCAACATGTCTATTAGACCCCATTCCTACCAGGCTGCTCAAGGAAGCCCTACCATTATTTAATGCTTCAATCTTAAATATGATCAATCTATCTTTATTAGTTGGCTATGTACCACAGGCTTTTAAGGTGGCAGTAATTAAACCATTACTTAAAAAGCCATCACTTGACCCAGCTATCTTAGCTAATTATAGGCCAATCTCCAACCTTCCTTTTCTCTCAAAAATTCTTGAAAGGGTAGTTGTAAAACAGCTAACTGATCATCTGCAGAGGAATGGTCTATTTGAAGAGTTTCAGTCAGGTTTTAGAATTCATCATAGTACAGAAACAGCATTAGTGAAGGTTACAAATGATCTTCTTATGGCCTCAGACAGTGGACTCATCTCTGTGCTTGTTCTGTTAGACCTCAGTGCTGCTTTTGATACTGTTGACCATAAAATTTTATTACAGAGATTAGAGCATGCCATAGGTATTAAAGGCACTGTGCTGCGGTGGTTTGAATCATATTTATCTAATAGATTACAATTTGTTCATGTAAATGGGGAATCTTCTTCACAGACTAAGGTTAATTATGGAGTTCCACAAGGTTCTGTGCTAGGACCAATTTTATTCACTTTATACATGCTTCCCTTAGGCAGTATTATTAGACGGCATTGCTTAAATTTTCATTGTTACGCAGATGATACCAGCTTATCTATCCATGAAGCCAGAGGACACACACCAATTAGCTAAACTGCAGGATTGTCTTACAGACATAAAGACATGGATGACCTCTAATTTCCTGCTTTTAAACTCAGATAAAACTGAAGTTATTGTACTTGGCCCCACAAATCTTAGAAACATGGTGTCTAACCAGATCCTTACTCTGGATGGCATTACCCTGACCTCTAGTAATACTGTGAGAAATCTTGGAGTCATTTTTGATCAGGATATGTCATTCAAAGCGCATATTAAACAAATATGTAGGACTGCTTTTTTGCATTTACGCAATATCTCTAAAATTAGAAAGGTCTTGTCTCAGAGTGATGCTGAAAAACTAATTCATGCATTTATTTCCTCTAGGCTGGACTATTGTAATTCATTATTATCAGGTTGTCCTAAAAGTTCCCTGAAAAGCCTTCAGTTAATTCAAAATGCTGCAGCTAGAGTACTGACGGGGACTAGAAGGAGAGAGCATATCTCACCCATATTGGCCTCTCTTCATTGGCTTCCTGTTAATTCTAGAATAGAATTTAAAATTCTTCTTCTTACTTATAAGGTTCTGAATAATCAGGTCCCATCTTATCTTAGGGACCTCATAGTACCATATCACCCCAATAGGGCGCTTCGCTCTCAGACTGCAGGCTTACTTGTAGTTCCTAGGGTTTGTAAGAGTAGAATGGGAGGCAGAGCCTTCAGCTTTCAGGCTCCTCTCCTGTGGAACCAGCTCCCAATTCGGATCAGGGAGACAGACACCCTCTCTACTTTTAAGATTAGGCTTAAAACTTTCCTTTTTGCTAAAGCTTATAGTTAGGGCTGGATCAGGTGACCCTGAACCATCCCTTAGTTATGCTGCTATAGACTTAGACTGCTGGGGGGTTCCCATGATGCACTGTTTCTTTCTCTTTTTGCTCTGTATGCACCACTCTGCATTTAATCATTAGTGATTGATCTCTGCTCCCCTCCACAGCATGTCTTTTTCTTGGTTCTCTCCCTCAGCCCCAACCAGTCCCAGCAGAAGACTGCCCCTCCCTGAGCCTGGTTCTGCTGGAGGTTTCTTCCTGTTAAAAGGGAGTTTTTCCTTCCCACTGTTGCCAAGTGCTTGCTCACAGGGGGTCGTTTTGACCGTTGGGGTTTTTACGTAATTATTGTATGGCCTTGCCTTACAATATAAAGCGCCTTGGGGCAACTGTTTGTTGTGATTTGGCGCTATATAAATAAAATTGATGATGATGATGATGTACACAGCCTTGCCATCAAGCTAAAAATTGAGCTCAGGTCCATCCTGTTTCCACTGATTGTCCTTGAGATGTTTCTACAGCTTAATTGGAGTCCACTAGGGGTAAATTTAGTTGATTAGACATGATTTGGAAAGGCACACAACTGTCTACTTTGAAAGTCCCACAGCATATCAGAGCACAAACCAAATATGAAGTCAAAGGAATCGTATGTAGACCTCCAAGAAAGGATTATCTAGAGGCCAAAACCTGGTACAGAAACATTTCTGTTGCTTTGAAGATCTCAATGAGCACAGTGGCCTCCATCACGGTCGCTTAGTGGTTAGCACTACTGGCTCACAGCAAGAAGGCTATGGGATCGATTCCCACCTGTGGCCATTCTGTGTGGAGTTTGCATGTTCTCCCCATGTTTGCGTGGGTTCCCTCTGGGTGCTCCGGTTTCCTCCCACATTTAAACACATGCAGGTGAGGTGAATTGGAAACTTTATAATTAACCAGGTTTGCCTTTCAAAAGAGATCTTGATCTCAATGGGACTAACCTGGTTAAATAAAGGTTAAATTAAAATTAAATCATCCATAAATGGAAGAAGTTCAAATCCAACAGGACTCTTCCTAGAGCTTGACGCCCATCTAAACTTAGTCAAGGACTAAGTTTAGGAAGAGGGCCTTAGTCATGGAGGTGAGCAAGAACCCAATATTCACTCTGTCAGAGTTCTAGCATTCCTCTGTGGAGAGAGGAGAACCTTCCAGAAGGACAAGCACCTCTGCAGCAATCCACCAATGGACCATTGTGGTCCATTTAAAAATCAAATGACAAAATAGAAGTAATAATAATAATAATAATAATAATAATAATAATAATAATAATGTGCATATGATAACAACAACTTAAACAATTTCTAAATACATTAAGACAGTAAATTAACAAAAAATACATAATTAACAGGAAGTAAAAGGGCCAAGTTCCTCTTCTAGAAATTGTTGAGGTGTAAGGTTCTAAAAACATTCTGAACTCACACACCATTCCAAATCATTGCTTAATGTATTACCACCCTTGAAAAAGGTCAGGTACCTTTTTTTTTTTTTTTTATAAACACTACCCTGTCTAGAGCCCGGGGATCCCCACAGCCAACACACTAGTAAGTAATAATAGCAAATGGAAGTATGGGCTTACCAAGCCCTTCTTGTCGCTCATAATATTTTTTCTTCTGTTTGCAGATTTGGTCGTCGCGTTGCCATCCTGCTTTCACTGCTTGGCTATTCAGTGTTTGGTGCTATTACTGCTTTTTCTCCCCACATCTACTTTTATATGAAGATCAAATTTTTTGCTGGCTTTACAGGAGGTGTTGCTTTAATGAACATATCTATAATGGGTAGGTACTGATTAATCACATTTTGGTTTTCCTTTATGAGTACATCATCTAATCATTTGTTATAGTAACATCTAGCTTCAAAAGGGGAAGTAGTACTGTGACATACATTCATCCATTTTTTACACCTGCTTATACACCTGCCATGGCCCGTTCTGTTTACTAATAAAATTAATTTGTATTGGGATCCTAATAAAACACAGGTTTTAGCCATTTTGACGTACTCACCGTCAAATTCTACAAGAAACACTGATTTCACCCTGTAAAAATTTTTTCCCCCCCCCCCATTCACTTCAATAGAGGCCCTTGAGGTGGCATTACTGTATATGATGTCATCAAAGTCCAGTTTTATAAGAGGTTCATGTTTCCAAGTGTTTATCAGCAGCAGGTGAAATCAGTGAAGTTCTTCATGTTTCTGACTATAATAAAATAAAATACAATTTAAATTAAATAACAGTGTTATATGCAGATCAATGGTTTATGCCACTGTAGTCTTCCATGTTTTTGCCTGTTTTCTATTGCACAGCGTGAAGCTACGTCACAGCGCACAGCAGCGAAAGTTGGATTGGATTGAACTTTGACCACGGCAGCTTGACGACAAGTGGCAATGTACGCTTTCGGCGTAGCGTTGCTTTTAGTTCAGTTTTTGACATCAAAAACGCAAAGCGTCTCATTGAAAATAATGCTTTTTAGAGTGATCCGCGACGCTTCTGCCATGGCTGATGATTCCGGTCTGAAAGGCCCATAACGCCTCATACACCTGTCGCCACAACCATTCATACACACCAGCAGCCGAAAGACAGAGAGTGCCCTGTGAGTGCCCATTCGATCCCTCTCTCGGCAGGTGTCGGCCAAATTCCAGGTGCCACACACGAACATCTAACACCACTTGCAGAGCACTTAGTAAATGTGCCATTAGCGCAGCCAACACGTGGAAATACATAACATATATTGTCTTTCCCACGGGCTGCAGTGGCTACATAGTGCGCACCTCGACATGCTGTGCCAGGTGAAACAGACCGTCAGGTTGTGTGTTCACTCAGCTGGCGATATGAATGTCACGTCACCCACGTGTGAGCTTGACATTCATATCACCAACTGAGTGTACACATGATCTGATGGTGCAGGCACACACACACACATCACAGTGGACAGTTGTAAGGTCATGTCCTTCAAAACACCGTACGTGTTCTCCAGCAGATACAATTAATAACCAGAAGAGTGCTAAACAGAAATAATCATACCAAGGACTGATTCTGTGCTGCGTTCCATTAAAAATTATAAGTAATAATTGCTTCTATGTAGTGTAAATGCTTTACAGTATTTGTTGATTGACAGGCAGGCTCAATAAGGATTGTGTACATGTAGCTTTTAAAATTTAAATCATAGTTAAAATATATCAAGGTAGCAGGTTTTTTCATTTTAAAATAAGAACTAGTTAGGCTTTAGTGTGTATTACCTTGTTTAAGTGTGCTCTGAGTTGTAACTATATTGACAGGCAGGCACAATGTAGATAGTGTAAGTGGAATTTTTACGAATGAAAAAATAATATATCATGGATGCAGGTTTTTTTTAAATCTTATAATCAGAATTGGTTTGTCTTTAGAGTGTATTGCCTTGATTAAGTTTGTCCTATTCTTTGTATCCATAAATTGTGATAAATGATTTGTAAATACTGACAATAAACTCATGGATAAACTGATTTTGTTTTTCGTGCAGCGGTACCCATTTTTGCCTGGGTTAAGGGTAGTTTCAAAATTGTCAGTGTTCATTTAAAATAAAAACTGCTCTTGTTCAGTCTTTTATAACCGCTGTATGTGCTAAAATGGTCAAAATTGTGCTGTTTCATAAGTGTTAAGATATTGATTGTACACGTAAGTTATTTTATTTTTCATTTTATTGTTTGACATTCTGTGTTGTATAGAGTTAAAATAATTAATGCCATTATTCCACACACTCCATTACAGTAGGTGGTGATATGTACCTTTTCATTTGGTTTGCAGTCCACTTATAAACACAAAGAAGAATAAGTAGTTTTATTTTTGTTATTTTCAGACTGTGGCTGATGATATGACAAAGGTGAGCACCTTAAGGGCCCCTTCACACATAGTGGGAATACGTACAACTCCAGGGCGACTCACGGCGGTAGATCTCATATGAGCGCACCACGAAACATCGCACCGACAGTCAGGCATGCACGATGCCGGTGTGACATTTCGTGCATGCGGGAACACAGTGCCAGCAGCTGCTCGATGTGTAACCACATTGCACAGCTGCTGTGAAGAAAAAATAAATAACACTATGTAACAAATTATTATTTTTGTTTTGTTCCTGGGTACACAGTGTGTTTTCCTAACCTGTTATGCCTTAAATAATTAGAAAATAGCTGTTATTCCACAGAAACTTTGCTTCTGTGATCAGGACAATGATATTTTGAAATTTGTCTGTTTTCAACAATATTCTCTATTCGCCTTCACTACTACTGAGTAGTCTTCTAGAATATTCTTTAACTGCTAGAACTGTCCAGAATTTTCTAAAAGTTTCCAGAATTATCTAGAAATTTCAAGAAACTTTTAGAACTTTCTATAACGTTAAAAAAAAAAAAAAAAAATCAAAGTTTGTGCTGAATGTAGTCATTTTTCCATAGACGTTAGACATAAGCAGTTGAAATATAACACTTAGAAGCCAGGAACAAAAATTGTGTTACATAGTGTAATAAATTTAAAAAAATGTAAGCTGTGATGGTTCCGTACATGCAGGAACACAGCAGCTTTTCACAGCAGCTTTTCACAGTTACACATCGCACAGCTGTCAGGCCTACGTCACTTCTGCTTAGTTATGGCCACTATTTTGGATTGCTGCTGAAAACAAACTGTACGCACACTCACAACCATTGCTGATAGAGTCATCATTACCGCTGTTTATTCGCAAAGGCCTGGTGATTTGGTCATGCCAAATGGCGTATGTGGAGAGCCTTGATAGGTGTGCAAAAGTTGCTGCAGTTAAAAAGCTCGTAGTTGGATCTCGGGATCGAGCTGATGGCCCACTGCGAGGTGAGCTGCCGTCTGTCCCAGCCCCTGCCTCTCGGTGCCCCCTTGATGCTCTTAGCTGAGTGTCCCGCGGGGTCTGAAGCATTTAATTTGAAAAAATTTGAGTGTTCAAAAACAGGCCCGGTCACCTGAATACCCCAGCTAGGAAAATGGAGTTGGATGTTGTGAGTTTTCTTTCTCTGAACTGGGGTGATGATTAAGAGGGATGGCTGGGGAAATCGCATTGTGCCGCTAGAGGTGAAATTCTTGAACCAGCGCAAGATGGACGAAAATGAAAGCATTTGCCAAGAATGTTTTCATTAATCAAGAACGAAAGTCAGAGGTTCGAAAACGATCAGATACCGTCGTACTTCTGACCGATGCCAACTAACGATCCAGCAGCGTTATTCCATGACCATCCTCGTTTCCCTTCTGTCTGGACTTTTGTGACACTTTGGGAGCTTGAAAAAATGCATGTTTCGATCTTTTAACTTATCATGGTTGGTACAGCCAACTGCAACACACGATCGTGGCATTCTCTGTGAAAACTGGTGTATATTAAGTATTAAAAAAGCAGGCGGTCTGCTCTGTGTTAGCCTGATCCCGTCAGATCTCAGAAGCTAAGCAAAGCAGGATCTGGTTAGTACTTGGATGGGAGGCCTCTTGGGCATGGCTCATGACCCCCTCAAGTCCCTATCGCTGATCCTGGGATTGATCGAAAAATGATCAAATGCAAGGACGTCCTCTGGTGTTGAAAGTACTGAAGTCTTATTTACAGAAATGGCATGTATAAGGCCCACTTTGAAATCCACTTATCAGCATTTTTTCATTATTTGCATAGTTTGAGTTTATGTAGACTGATGAGATTCACATAGTCAAGCAGAAAGGTGTACAATCATTGCATTTTTGGCATTAACTTTTAAGGCAGTACAAATCTATTCAGTACACTCTCACTGTGTGTGGAAGATGGTCTGAGCTCTTGTAGTGACCACCCAGGGGGTGGAGACCGTGCACTGTGTATGGACACCCCTTTTCATATGGGAGAAGATACAAAGACTTCTAAGTACTTTGATGCATTGCTTGCTATGTCCCACTCTTGCCCCCATATAGTGGTTTTATACAGGTTACAAGTGGATTTATTCCAATAACTCAGGTAAGTATTCATAGTTATTTACAGGTTTTTACTGGTGATCTTGTTACCAGGTTTGCCAGGTTGGCACCAAGGAGCTTTCTTGATAAATTTGGAGGCATTGAGGTATCATAGCCAAAGTTTAACATTGCACCATCACTTTATCACTTTTAATAAAGTTATGCAAATGCCAGGTAAGAAGCACAGACACTTTCAAATACTACTAAGAGTTTTTATTAATAGTGTAAAATTATGGTCTGTCCAAAAAGTATCGTACCTTTTTATTTTTTGCAAAAACCATATGGATTTGAATCACGTGTGATTGCATCAGCCAAGCTTGAACCTTCATGCGCATGCGTGAGTTTTTTCACGCCTGTCGGTTGCGTCATTCACCTGTGAGCAGGCTTTGTGTGAGCAGTGGTCCACCCCTCTCGTCGGATTTTTATTGCGAATAAATGTCTGAACGATTTGGAGCTTTGCTGCATCAACTTTTTCCAGAAACTGTGAGAGACCTCCAGCTGGACACCATTCGGAAAATTTAGATGGTTTTCAGCGACAATTTTATGGGGATTACACAGATTAAGGAGTGCTCCAGCCGGTTTAAAGACTGCCCACAGTGTCTGAGAGCACAGCGCGCTCTGAGCGCCGATCGACAGGCTGACACCCCGCTCAAACAACCAGATCATTTCCAACGTGAAGGCTTTGTTGATCCGGGACGTCCTCTAACTTTCACAAAAAGGCAGAAGGCGTGGACATCAGCACTTTTTTTGGCACATTCTACTGTTACAGGAGTTTTTTTCATGGAAAGAGAAGCGGAGGATTGCGCCACCATGCCGTTCATGGCACGGCACAAAACCACCTCCGTGTTGGTCTCACAGGACGGCTTTCAGATGGCTTTCAGACAGCTTCCAGGCTTTTCAGTCGTGTGAGTATCCGAGAAATTGTGCATGAGCTGGACATGCCCCAACATGTCGTGTGAGGCTTCATCACGGCATTGCTTTGCGCCATGCGGCTCCGCTGCGACGCGCGGAGTTCCTCCGCTCCACTTTCCATGACAAAAACTCCTGTAACAGTGGAATGTGCTGTTCATTTCTAAACTGGATGCTGTCTTGATCCGGTATGTCATCTGACTAGCACAGGAATTGTGGAAGACGTGGACATCAGCACTTTTTCGGCACATTGAGACAGACATGGCGCAAAGCACCGCCGTGATGAAGCCTCACAGGACATGTTGGGGCATGTCCAGCTCATGCACAATTTCTCGGATACTCACACGACTGAAAAGCAGCCGGAAGCCGTCTGAAAGCCACCTGAAAGCCATCCTGTGAGACCAAAACGGAGGTGGTTTTGTCCCGCGCCATGAGCGGCATGGTGGTGCAATCCTCCGCTTCTCTTTCCATGAAAAAAACTCCTGTAACAGTAGAATGTGCCGAAAAAGTGCTGATGTCCACGCCTTCTGCCTTTTTGTGAAAGTTAGACGACATCCCGGATCAACAAAGCCTTCACACTGGAAATGATCTGGTTGTTTGAGCAGGGTGTGAGCCTGTCGATTGGCGCTCAGAGCGCGCCGCGCTCTCAGATGCTGTGGGTGGTCTTTAAACCGGCTGGAGCACTCCTTAATCTGTGTAATCCCCATAAAATCATAGCTGAAAGCCATCTAAATTTTCCGAATGGTGTCCAGCTGGAGGTATCTCACAGTTTCTGGAAAAATTTGATGCAGCAAAGCTCCAAATCGTTCAGACATTTATTCGCAATAAAAATCCAACGAGCCGGGTGGACCAGTGCTCACACAAAGCCTGCTCACAGGCGAATGATGCAACCGACAGGCGTGAAAAAACTCACGCATGCGCACAAAGGTTCAAGCTTGGCTGATGCAATCACACGTGATTCAAATCCATATGGTTTTTGTAAAAAATAAAAAGGTCCGATACTTTTTGGACCGACCTCGTATATTGTAAATGTATCAACATGTAATTTCTAAATAATATAAATAATACATTCATTCAATTATATGAATAACAATTTATTTACAGCATTTATGCAATTTTAAGGTATTATCATTTAAGGTATAATTATTTTAATTGATTATAGTAACTAAACTATGTCAATAACATTTATAAATGAAGCAATTTATAAATATATTTTATAAATAACAACAGTATTATAAATATAAAAAATATCTATTATTTTTAAAAGCAGGAATAGCTTTTGAACACAGTAACAATAGTGCACTTTTTTTTTAGCATTTCACACCTAAAGTGCACAAAGTATCCAGGCATGAGATGAGGCAAGGAACAGGAACAAGTATTAGAGGTACAGTATATGCCAATATCACATATTAATAAAAAAGCAACTTATAAATACAATTTATAAAAACAACAGTATTATAAATATATAAATATAATCTAATATAATTTTTAAAAGCAGGAAGAGCATATGAATTAAAGTAACAATAGTTCACTTATTTTAGCATCTCACACCTAAAGTGCGCAAAGTATCCAGGCATGAGATGAGGCAAGGAACAGGATAAGTATTAGAGTCACAGTCAATTGTTTTTCCTCTTCTCCAGTTCCTTGTCCACCACACTTTTAAAGTGCTCATAACAGTTATATACTACACCTTCAAAACCAGGCATAATTGATTTGTTGGGAGCAGGGCAAAATGTGAACATTTTCTGGCTGCTTCCAGGTGCTTTCTCCTTTGAAGGCGCATATCTCTTTCGTTGGTCACCACATTGAGGTACTTGGCAAGACACACAGGGCCTCTCAGATTTCTTGGGCATTATGGGTTTGACAGTGAGTGCAGGAGGTGGTAAAGCTGATGGATGGAGCCTGTCGCTGGGCTGGAACCACCGGGAGAATCGGTGCTGCTGAAATGGCGGGTGGAATGTGGGAGGCAGCGGTGGCAGCAGCTGGCTTTGGCTGGATGGGCCGGTGCGAAGTCCCTGGATCTGTCCTGGCTCTTCAACGTTCAACCTACAAATGTATAAAACACACAGGAGATGAGTATATATGTGGGTGCACTAAACCTTTGCGCTCCACACAAAACACAAATGAAGTGCTTAAACAGCTTACTGCTGCTTCTCACCACGCCTGTCACCGCCGCCGGTTCTCTCCACGATGTACTGAGTGGTGCCCTGGCCATCACCGTAGAGCTTCTTGAGAAGCTTTAGTGAAAGACAAAATCAAAATGTCATTAGAAAATCAAAATTCATTAGGTGGTCTTAATTAACAATATTTTTTTTTCTATGATGTACAATGTGATATACATGCATATATACATATATATATATATATATATATATATATATATATATATATATATATATATATACACACACATATATATATATATATATATATATACATGCCTTTCTTGTGCCATCAATGCTCAGGATTTCACTGGTCACACTGAGGATTTGGTTGCAGTAGACAGGCATCATTTCCATCTCCAGGATTAGGTGAGCACGCCTCAGCAAGCGAGCAGATGGAAGGGGAGACTGGGAAATGGGTGGGGTGTAGGTGCCAGCAGGTTTTACCATGGACAGGATGCCCCTCTGAGATGTTGATGAAGTTTACGATGCAAAAGATCCAGCTGTGTGGGAGCAGAGTCTGGTACAGAGTTGAGTCGGATACTGGTGCTGCTTTTGATGTAAGTGCAGTTGGGGTTTCGTGGTGAAACTCTTCCCACAGATGTCACAGTCATGCGCCTTTGGATCATGGATCTTCATGTGGCGAGTGAGGTTTGACTTCTCAGTGAACTTTTTATCGCACACATTGCATTGAAAGGTCTTGTGGTCCATATTGAAAATTAATGTTGGTTATCTGGTACAACAAAACATGATGTGAGTCATTGGAGTGAAGCAGATAGTCATCCTCTCCCCTAACAAATGCATGCATGTACACATGATTACACACGCACACACACACACACACACCATCATACAAGACAGAGCAAATTTTTTTGTCAGAAATGACGATACCAGGTTTTTAAAAATTGCTTTTACATAAACATCAGACAGCCTAAACATAACACTGACAATTCATCTACACCATAGGCACCAACACACAAATACTGTTTCTAATTTGTGATTTCAAGATGACACTCACCTAAGCAGTCAGAGACAGATGCATTTTTGATCATAACGACGGAATAACAATTATAACACCAGCTTTAGCGTTTAATTTTCTGAAAGAGACGTAGCTGCTACTACAATAATCGTCTAACAGATGATGCATTTTTGATCATAACGACGGGATAACAATTATAACACCAGCTATAGCGTTTAATTTTATAATGTTTGTTTTCATCTCGTTTTCACCGATCGCTATGCTAACTAGCCCAGGCAGGTTATTACAGATGAAGAAGCTAGTAAACAATAACACGGCTACTGCAAGGCTAAAATCATAGTTGATTGCCCTCAACTGAAATTATTTCGACATATGATGGATGGTTTCTCTCTGACAATCTTGTCCCAAGTGCCTGGGCACACAATTTATGGGCCAGAAGAGGAGGTACTGCTGGCCCACCACCAGAGGGCGCCCTGCCTGACGTGCGGGCTTCAGGCATGAGAGGGCGCTGCCGCGGACACAGCCTGGGGTGACAGCTGTCACTCATTATCTCTTGACAGCTGTCACCCATCTACACTACATCATCTCACTCCATAAAGACCGGACGTCATCTCCACCTCGTTGCCGAGATATCATCTACCTGTGAAGGTAATATTCTCTGCTGTATCTAAAACTGTCATAGTCTGAACTCTTTTTGCAGCCACTTTCCTGTGGTGTGCCTTATCTGCTGGATTGGCGTTTGGTGTGAACAGGGACGGCTTCGCTTCACACCCAAACCAGATAAGTGGTGTAACAGGAGCTGCACGAGTGTGTGATTAGAGGTGAAGGTGACTTTCCACCTTCTGACTGTTTTTGTTACTGGGTGTGCACACACCCACATCTCACTGTTTGTGCTCCTCGCCAGCAGTACCAGATCCGACAGTCGGGGACGGTGATCACCTGGGAATTCGGGACTTGGCGGCTCCAGTATTCACCGGGTTCTGTGGCGGTGGAAATCGTGTGGTCCCGGCTCTTCTCAGGACAGACGTCTTCTATCCTCGAGCCTGCCCACACGTCACCTTGGTGTATTGACTGCTATCAGATTCTGTGATTGTCTGTATACTCGTTGTGCACATTCACAACATTAAATTGTTACCTTTTGGCTCATCTATTGACCGTTCATTTGCGCCCCCTGTTGTGGGTTCGTGTCACTACACTTTCCCCAACAGTTTGTTTGTTTTCATCTCATTTTCACCAACTGCTATGCTAACTACCCCAGGCAGGTTATTACAGATGAACAAGCAAGTAAACAATAGCAGCAGCTAGTCGACAGTTTCCAGTCAAAATATAGCATTTATCGTATGGCTTTAATACATGCCAAAATTCCTGTTTTGCTAACAGCGAGAGATCATGAAGGAGAAATGACTTACTTCAGTGAATGTGCATTCTCTCATCCGACAGACGAAACTCGCGCTGGCGACTGCTGCCAAATATAACGCCTTTTTGGTCTACTAGAATGGGAACACGTTGGCTGTTAGAGTTGCGTCTCAGGATTGGTCTTCTTGAGGACGAGATGCTGAGATGATTGGCTGTTGAGTGCTCAGCTTTGGTCAGCTTTGCTCCGCCATTGGCCGTTTGAGCACAGGATAAGGACTTGGAAGAGAATTCGCCTGGGCATACCAGCGGCTGTGTGTGTTTCTCCAGGTAACACTGGAGTTGCATCAGGAAGGGCATCCGGCATAAAACATGTGCCAATTACCAATGTGGATCTGGCTGTATCCACTGTTGCGACTCTGAACAAAACTGGGAGCAGCTGAATAAGCAACATTAAGTATAAAAAAAAAAAACATGGTGGAACGATGCGAGCGCGATGGACATCAAATTCGCTGGTTACTATGCACGTGCTATGTGCGCATGCATCAGGGACCCGGATGTCCGACCGTACCTATTACATGCCACCCACAGGAATCAAACCTGCACCTTCCAAAAGCTCTGATTGCCAGTCAGAAACTTTACCTTTAACTTTTAAGTGAAAGAAAATTGATCTGACTACTGCACTGATTTGGTGGTCCAGTTTAAAATTGTTGTCCATCTTAAAACCCAAGTTTGTGACAGTAGATTTTGAAAAAGCTGACAAAGGCCCCAGATCGACAGGTGAGGAAGAACAGGAGCTGCTAGGGCCAAAAACAATCACCTCTGTTTTCTTTTAATTAAAATTAAGAAAATTCAATGCCATCCAGGCTTTAACATCCTCAAGACAGGACAAAAGGGGCTGAAGAGAAGAGGCATCATTTTTCTTTAGGGGGACATATAGCTGGCTGTCATCAGCATAGCAGTGGAAGCTGATGCCATGCTTTCTGAGAATGGACCCCAGGGGAAGCAAATACAGGGAGAAGAGTAGGGGTCCAAGAATTGAACCCTGTGGGACCGCATATAAAAGTGGAGCGGAGAAGGACTCACAAACCCCGAGGCCAACGCACATAGTCCTACCAGTTAAGTAGGACCTGAACCAGTCCAGGGCACTACCACCGATGCCCACAAGCTGCTGCCCACGGACCAGGTTTAATGCAAGTTTAATCACAGACCCAAACAATGAGCCAACACTTCTGTCTTTGAACATGTTGCCCCCTGCTGGAAGCTCTTATTTACTACATGGCTTCCAGCACAGAAGCAAGCTGAGAACAGCCACAAAGCCCAGCTCTTTACCCAATCACAATGCTCCGGTCAGGCAGAGGTCTTGGAAAATAAAGCAGTGCTGACTTATGGTTTTGATTTATAAATAACATTAACACCGATAGAATAACTCCATTAATGTCAATTCTGTCATTTGTACAAAGTTAAAATATAACATATCTTTTAATGTTGAATAATGCACTATTTCTGAGGTTTTGTAACAAACAAACAGATCGCAAAGGATTCTGGGTAAAATGTGTCTCTGCTAAACACTGATTGGTTCAGTCATTCATTATGTAAACCAACACATTAATGTGACGTGTCATATGTTGGTGTTTACAGATAAAAGTGCTTTTGTAAAATATTCCTTTTTTTTTGTAAAAACAGGCATTTTTATGGAGCCCTGGAAGTGTCATCGCAAAATGTTTTGCATGTGGAGAGAATGTGCGCTCATTTTATTATATTGTGTGCATGTTTTATGATGTCGTATTGTAAAACATGCACTCAATATTGACACATAAATGTTGGCTTGTCACTGTGCGAGTTTTGGCCATTTTTCAGATGATTTTTCATTCGTGCGTGAATTTTTTTGGACCGACTTTCAGGTTAATCGCGCATCCTGCATCGTGTAGTGTACATGGAGTAACAAGTTGCGTTTAACATCTCACGACCACCTCCTGATTGCCGATCGAAAATCAAACCTGTTTGATATTATTCTGGTCAGCCATTGTGAGGGTATCCTGCTGCTGAAGAGCTACAAGCATCCAACCGCTCGCACTGTGCATGTGCAAACACCGCAGACCTATCTTGTTATGTTTTTTTTTGTTTGTTTTGTTTTTCAACTTTGATGTCTCCCACCGAGAGTTTTTATAAATTAAGTTTGAAAAAAAAGCTTAGGTTTTGCTTCTGGAAAGACGAGTCCGACGTACGAGGTCTGTGAGAAAACTATCCGACCTTTTTATTTAAAAAAAAAAACTATATGGATTTGAATCATGTGAGCTTGCATCAGACAAGCTTGAACCTTCGTGCTTTTTTCACGCCTGTCGGTTGCGTCATTCGCCTGTGGGCAGGCTTTGAGTGAGCACTGGTCCACCCCCCTCGTCGGATTTTTATTGTTTATTGTTTAGGAATGGCGGAGCCATTCCTAAACATTCTCGGATCCACCAAGACTCTTCCTCGAGCTGGCCTCCTGTGTAAACTGAGCGATTAGGGGAGAAGGGCCTTAGTCCGGGAGGTGACCAAGAATCTGATGGTCACTTTGTCAGAGCTCCAGCATTCCTCTATGGAGTGAGGAGAACCTTCCAGAAGAACAACCATCTCTGCAGCAATCCACCAATCAGGAGTTGATTTCAGACTGCATGTACACACTCATGAAGCGGAGTCTAGATTTGTTAATCAAGGGCTATAACTCTGGTAAAATGGGCCCAACTGAAATGAAAGGATAATATGCCTATTACCATCTTATTACAAGGACTTGTACCAAGTTTCACAAAATTCCTCCTACAAATGTGAGAGGAGTTGATTTTGGAATGCTTATACTGGTCTTGGGCTGGACGGATGGACAGACATATGAAATTTTAATTGATATGGACATCATAATTTAATTTTACATAATTTCAACTGCTCAAATAGAATAGGAGAATATCTTAAAGATAGTGCAAACAAAAAGGGCAGTGTGTTTCACATAAACAAATATTATTTTGTTGTTTTTACTAGGCCTGGTGAGTTCTTAAACTGTTCATTAGAGATGTTCTGAAAATGTTTTTTTTTTTTTGGGGGGGGGGGGGGGGGGGACTGATTCCAAGCTATGCCATTTTGTTTTGTATCAGCTGATACGCATACCTTTCTCGGTCCAGTAGGGGCGGTAATGATCTAGTGGTTAAGCGTTGGCCTTGAGACCAGAGGATCCTCGGTTCAAATCCCAGCCTGACCAGAAAATCACTAAAGGGCCCTTGGGCAAGGTCCTTAATCCTCTCGTTGCTCCCGGTGTGTAGTGAGTACCTTGTATGGCAGCACCCTCACGTCGGGGTGAATGTGAGGCGTCAGTAAAGCGCTTTGAGCGTCTAATGCAGATGGAAAAGTGCTATATAAATGCAGTCCATTTACCATATCACATGCCTGACTTCAGGCTTGTGCTGATCCAGATACATCGGGGCATGATGCAGGGTGTGATACACAGACATGTAATAAGATTTATTACATATTACAACAAAAATAAAGAACAATCATACACATCATGTAGAACAAATAATGCAGATAAATCATGTAAATATGTAAATTATGTAATGTTTTTATGTCTCTCTATAAAGTCATGAGTGTCTTCTTCACTGTCTCACAACTTCAGTATGAGACTCAAGTTGAATTCTCCCTGCTAGGGAGGCTAAAACGCTCACCTTGTTCAGACATCTTGGTTGAATGAAATAATCTGGATCCTGCACTTGTCACCAGGGTAACAAAATGGGGGTTCTTCCTGACTGGATGAAAAGCGGGGCAATACAAATCCTGGTATTTTAAATGTCTCTTTTTATCACCCTGATTTTATTGCCACAGTTTCCAGGGCAGTAAAATTGATAGGAAAAATATATGCTTTATCAGCACTATTTTTTCTTGTATCTCATGAGGGTTGGTTTATGAATATAGGGCACATTTGATACTTGTATTTTCTGGAACAATACACTTGCGCAGACCATTTTCCTCTACTTGCACCCATCTTGTGTGTTTTTTAAGAGCTGACGTAACATGTGAATTTCTCCTCTGTGAGATCAGTAAAGTTTATCTCATCTTATATTGCAAGTACATTAAAGCCTAGTGTGTGTGGGCTTGGTATGCAATGCACTGCAAAAAAAGTACTTGCCATTTGCTGCTTCTTAATGATTTTTAAAAACAAAAACATTTTTAATATGCTCTGATAATCTCTGTTAGTGCAGCCTTGCGGTGGGATGGAAAGGGGAATGTGATAATTATGGTGTTTTATGTCTGACCACTCTGTTCTGTAATGAAATGTGTGGTAAGATGGAAGAGAAGATAGTAGTACACACTCCTGACCACTTAGGGGCAGTAATGTCTACACAGGTCGCCAAATGCCAATAAACTTTCATAGAAGCAGAAAAGGAGGCAGTATAGTAGAAGAAAACTGGACAAACATACATCGAAACTTCAAGGAGTGAAGTGGCATCCCTCTAAAATATATCACATGAATATCTGAAGCGAAGCAGAGTGTATATGCGTTTTTGAAATGTAACAATGTCACTGTGTTGCTGGTGAGCTAGCAAGCATGGAATAATGTTGTAGGCATCAGCTCTGTTGACACTTGATGCCCAAATGGACCTCAGGCAGATATGGGTTAGACTCATGTTTAATGAAGCTGGTTTTGGTCAGTACATCATTCTCGTATCTGATTCATTTACAGTGGCAAGAAATTTAAAAATAAAATAACACATTTTATAAATTAATATTAGTACACATTTTCTTTCTCAGACATATTGGTAAGGATTACAAATATCCAAATTACAACAAATTAAGAATAACATTTCATTTAAATGATTATGGACTTTCATCTCTACATTACCAGTTGTAATAGGTTTTCTGTCCACAGACACAGAAAATCTATCAAAAGCAATGACTTTGTATTAATTCACTCTGATATCATGGCATGTATCGTTCCACAATGTTTCTCTCACATACTGTGGCTAGTCACAAACTAAAATAAGAAAGTAATACATTCAAAAAGACATTCTAGGAGCATAAAAGACAGAAAACACACATCAAGCTAATGCTAATTCAGATAACGCTTGTAGTCATTTTTACATATGAACTATACTATTACAGTTTTATCATATACACAGTATAAATTATTTACAGTATTATTATGACAGGAAGGAAAGTCATGACAATGCATTTTGTGATGTGGCATAAAATACCATGAGCAGTGACAGGGCAGAAGCTATGCTAACAGAAGGACATGCAATTTCATGTGGTTCGAACAAAGAACTGAAAATTTTTAGTGAAAGGCTTCATTGTAATACATTGATTTTTTTTTTCCCCCTGTTGTGTTAATTAAACAAATAATCTATGTATGATATGAGTGTATGCAGTATTTGTAGTTGTTTCAGTCAACCAGCAAGCTGCTTATAGCATTTGATCATTGGGTTGTGCAGCAACAGTCACGAACTGGGAACAAAAATAAACAAAAACAATGTTTAAAAGATAAACTATTTAAATTAACTAAAAGTTTAATTTTTACTTCTTGAAATTCAGTGATAAGTGCTCTTATTAAATCTACATTGTCTTAAACAGAAAGTGTGACATAATACAAAACTGTTTCCTTGCCAGTTGTTACTCACAGCATCACTGCCAGAATTTCTATGCCTCGTTTTGACCGGATGCTACATTGCCAGTTTTCTTCAAAAGCCATCGGTCCTTGTGCTGAGCGTGTCCAAAGCCTTCATCGTAATTCCCTTTTCTTTTGAACAGTTGTTGGTAGTGAAAGATGCAGTAGAACTCCCCATACAAAGGTGCGTAATTGTACATGCTACAAATGAGCAGAATTTATCAGACACTTTTTGAAATTAATGAAAATAATAACTTGTGTTGCATGACTGAATATTTACTTGAAATTACCTCCGCCAACAAAGTTAGAGGAGGTTATGTTATCACCCCTGTTTATCTGTTTGTGAACAGCCTGGAGCCCAGAATTTATGAGATTTTTACTGAAGACTAATATCCTGATTGGCAAGAAGTGACTCGGTTTTCAAGTTCATAGGTCAAAGGGCAAAGTCAGGAAACGTTTGGAAAAATCCCCATCTTTAACATTAAACAAATCTTGAAAAATTCATAACTGTCAAAAAATGTCTAATCTCTTTCATATTTGACAGCATTATGTAGGACAGTATCATTTATCGATTGACAAAGTTTGATCCAGATCTGATCCAGATTACAAATTTTGTGGCCATTTAAATTTAACATCGAAAACTCCATTTTTAAGTATTTTTACATTATAACTTAATCAAACGTGCCCCAGTCATTCTCATATCTGAAAGTGAGGTGCCAACTGACACTCACTATCGCCTGACAAAGTTTAGCTGACAAAGTTTAGCTGGATCTGATGCGGATTGTGGATTTTGTGGACGTGAATTCAATATTAAAAAGCCCATTTGGTGTACATTTTGCAATATATCTCAATCAAAAGTTCCCCCAAAGTGTGGATATTTGGTTCTTTTTATCTTTGAAAAGCCCTTTTGATCTATAATTTGCATTACATTTTAGCTTATGAAAACTCACTTCTAACAAGACTTTGACCTTTAAAAATTTTTCCAAGGCAAATATTGTGGAATTTGAAACTAGTGGGTCCGCTCTACGAGCACAGCGCTCAACTCTGATTGGTTCTTATTTCATTTATCACTCAACAAAAATATAAACGCAACACTTTTGGTTTTGCTCCCATTTTATATGAGATGAACTCAAAGATCTAAAACTTTTTCCACATACACAATATCACCATTTCCCTCAAATATTGTTCACAAACCAGTCTAAATCTGTGATAGTGAGCACTTCTCCTTTGCTGAGATAATCCACCCCACCTCACAGGTGTGCCATACCAAGATGCTGATTAGACACCATGATTAGTGCACAGGTGTGCCTTAGACTGCCCACAATAAAAGGCCACTCTGAAAGGTGCAGTTTTATCACACAGCACAATGCCACAGATGTCGCAAGATTTTAGGGAGCGTGCAATTGGCATGCTGACAGCAGGAATGTCAACCAGAGCTGTTGCTCGTGTATTGAATGTTCATTTCTCTACCATAAGCCGTCTCCAAAGGCGTTTCAGAGAATTTGGCAGTACATCCAACCAGCCTCACAACCGCAGACCACGTGTAACCACACCAGCCCAGGACCTCCACATCCAGCATGTTCACCTCCAAGATCGTCTGAGACCAGCCACTCGGACAGCTGCTGAAAGAATCGGTTTGCATAACCAAAGAATTTCTGCACAAACTGTCAGAAACCGTCTCAGGAAAGCTCATCTGCATGCTTGTCGTCCTCATCGGGGTCTCGGCCTGACTCCAGTTCGTTGTCGCAACTTCGCACAGCCATTGAAGAGGAGTGGACCAACATTCCACAGGCCACAATTGACAACCTGATCAACTCTATGCGAAGGAGATGTGTTGCACTGCATGAGGCAAATGGTGGTCACACCAGATACTGACTGGTATCCCCCCCCAATAAAACAAAACTGCACCTTTCAGAGTGGCCTTTTATTGTGGGCAGTCTAAGGCACACCTGTGCACTAATCATGGTGTCTAATCATCATCTTGATATGGCACACCTGTGAGGTGGGATGGATTATCTCAGCAAAGGAGAACTGCTCACTATCACAGATTTAGACTGGTTTGTGAACAATATTTGAGGGAAATGGTGATATTGTGTATGTGGAAAAAGTTTTAGATCTTTGAGTTCATCTCGTACAAAATGGGAGCAAAACCAAAAGTGTTGCGTTCCCTCGCTATATCGCTGTTCACCTTTCGCAGTCTCGCCAGTTCGCAGATTTTTTTGTGCAGTTTTGCATGCAACGAAGAAAAAGCACGCGCATTGTGTTCTGCGTGTCTGTTTATAAGAATCTTCTCGATCAGAAGAAAAAAAGAGCGCCAACAACTACCCATATCACTTGGAAAAAGACACCTGCACCGAGGTGGAAAAACACGCTGCGGAGCGGCGCCACGACGAAGAGGCGCGATCAGAGGAACTGTGACATACTGGTCAGGTACTATTAATAATGTCTTATGTGTCCAACCTCGTAGGTTGATTGTTAAAATTAAATTTGTTAGTTCTAAAAGCCATCATAATTATTTATAGGAAAACGTTCTATTTTTATTTCTCAAACAAATGTTTGGTCCTGAAAACAGGTTTTGATCTTTGGTTTCATTCTATAATACTGGACTTATTTTTCTACTAAGGTTTGAACTTTGAGAGTGTTTACACAGGAGAGAAAAGTGAGAAAATGTGTGTAGTGAGGGGTTTTACAGCCTTAAAACATCTATAATAATTGTAAAAAAAATAACACTGGCTACTTTGCGGAATTCACCTGTCGCGGGCTATTTTTAGAACGTAACTCCTGTGATAAACGAGGGACCACTGTATATATATATATATATATATATATATATATATATATATATATATATATATATATATATAAAAGAATGGAGAGGTCTGCAATTTTTATCATAGGTACACTTCAACTGTGAGAGTCAGAATCTAAAAATAAATAAATAATTCAGAAAATCACATTGTATGATTTTTAAATAATTAATTAGCATTTTTATTGCATGAAATAAGTACTTTAAACAAAAATTATCACATTAACCATTTAGAAATTACAGCCATATCCATGAGATATATATGTATATATATATATATATTATGCCTCCATTTTCAGAGGATATGCATAACTGGATGAACAAACAAAAATGTTAACACAAATCATCACTTTTACAGTGAGATTTCTTAAAGGGATTGATACATGAACATTTCCAAGTGACCGAATTGGTCTTGGTCTTTATTTACATCAATCATTAAGAAATACGAGGTCTATTAGAAAAGTATCCGACCTTATTATTTTTTTAAAAAACCATATGGATTTGAATCACATGTGATTACATCAGCCAAGCTTGAACCCTCGTGGGCATGCAAGAGTTTTTTCACACCTGTCGGTGATGTCATTCGCCTGTGAGCACGCCTTGTGGAAGGAGTGGTCCACCTCCCTTGTTGGAATTCCTTTGTCTGAGAAGTTGCTGAGAGACTGGCACTGTGCTTCATCAAAATTTTTTCGAAAACTGTGAGGCACATCCGAGTGGACACCATTGGACAAATTAAGCTGGTTTTCAGTGAAAATTTTAACGGCTGCGCCGCGCCAATCCGTCCACACGTCTTTCATTAAAAAAATCTCCTTTAACAGTGGAATGTCCGGATAAACTGCTAATTCCAACCTCTTCTGAAAGTTCTCTGTTCTCTCACGACGTCCTGGGTCAACAGAGGGTTAAATTTGGAGGTTTTCAGCTTGAAACAGGATGAGGACGTCGCCTCGGAGCGCTGCGCGATGTCCCGCTCCGTGGGAAGTCCTTACAGCGATAGAAACAATCCAAAATCTCTCATCAGCCGTTAAAATTTTCACCGAAAACCAGCTTAATTTCTCGAATGGTGTCCACTCGGATGTGCCTCACCGTTTTCGAAAAAATTTTGATGAAGCACAGCGCCAGTCTCTCAGCAACTTCTCAGACAATGAAAATCCGACAAGAGGGCTGGACCACTCCTCCCACAAGGCGTGCTCACAGGCGAATGACGTCACCGACAGGCGTGGAAAAACTCACGCATGCGCACGAAGGTTCAAGCATGGCTGATGTAAAAACATATGAATCAAATCCATATAGTTTTTTAAAAAAATAAAACGGTCCGTTTCTTTTCTAATAGACCTTGTATAAAGAGTGTGGTACTGCATGTCAAATCTGTCTAGAGTTGGCAGTTCTGAAAAACTAAGAGAGTGCAAGGAGGAAATGAATGAGGGAAGCCACCAAGACAACCATGACCACTAAAGTGTGTCATTATGCAGATATTTCTGGACCTGACTGATGATGTTTGGCTTTTTAAATATCTTTTGAAAAGACTATGACTGTAAATACCAGGGCATAATATTATGAAATAAATTAATTTTAAACCAAATTAATCTTAACTTTTTAGATTTTTTAAAAATTGAACATTTTAATACAGACAATTATCATATAAAATAACCAGAAAAGTGTTTTTTATGTTAAACAAGGAATTATCTCACCTCAGTTTTTTCTTGCACTGTTTACAGCAGAAGCAAGTTTTGTGAAAAATGTATTTGTCTGCAGTAATTTTTTCCATCGGATAAACTGGCTTCAGACAGCTTGAACACATCTCCTGGTGCTTTGGTAGAAACTGATGGGAAAAGTGAGACACATCTTAAACACGAAAGCATGAAGGAAAACCAAACCATTCTGTATTTAGATTCAAATGAAGTCCAACATTATTTGAGAGAATTGTAAAACCATAAAAAAACAACAAATAAACTATATTCATCAATACATTTAATTCCACAGAAGCTGAATTTGGCATCTGTCATAAGACACATGAAAAACAATGATAGCACTCAGCTATCGTGACTAACTGTAAGCGTCTCCTTGCTATGCCTGTTTTATGGATTCTGTTCAATGTTCAGTTGAACCTTCGTGTGTGTCTTGACCTGACACAGAGATGTATGTCTATGTTTGGAGATGCCAAGGTTTCTGACTGAGTCGTGACAATTTTAGAAGTTTTGGCGGTGGTAGTTTTGGTTCCCACAATGCTGTTCCCACCAGAGTTCTCTGCAATTTGAGTTGACTGAGCTCTCATTTGTGGTTAAGTGGCCTGATGGAGGATTGTTTATGATGTACTTCTCTGGAGTCATGTTGATTCTGTGAAGCGCTGGTGCATTTTAAGGTCTATGTTTTTTCCTCCATCTATGGACTGTGCTGTTGTGTCTGGTGGGCCATGGCAATGGATTATCCTGTTTGGTCTGTTTGATCAGGCTTTCTAGCAGCAGACTGGATAGAGATGAAGGAAGGTGAAGATGGAGGACTCACTGGTGGGTTTATGGAGATTCTTTCAGCACTTGCGCTCTTACCTCTTGGAACAGATTCCTGTAAGCTCTGACTTTCCTGTGCCTGAACTGTTTTTGTCGTGCTTGAGCCAATTCTACTTTGGCTACCCAAGGATGAGGATCCTTGCGTTGTTCTTAATGACTCGACCAAATATGATAAACCAGCAATGTCTGAGTCTGATCTTAAAGTTGAGACAGTATACAGAGCATTTTTAATGGCTTCTTCTATGTCCACAAGTCTGGCTACAGTCTGCTCTTTGAGATTCATAATTTCCATAGTGGCTTTTTCAAGATCTCCAAAGACATGCGCCATGGAGACTTTGTTTTCAGCGTAGTCTTTCCATGATGGTGAAATATCATCTCTCTTTTCCAACTTTACCTGCGTTTCTTTCTTATTGTTGACAACACAGGCGGGGGCGTTCTCAAAGACTGCTCTCAGTGACCTTATATCAGCTCGGGTTGCATCTTGTTCGGTTTCTTTACCTCGAGTGAGAATGCTCTGCAGTTCCTCTTGCTTCTGTAGGTTGTCAAAAATTTCCACGGCAGCCGGTCTGTTGCCTTGTATGAACTCTTCCATGTGAACTGACAGCTGCAGTTGATGTTCATCCTCTGTCTCATTCTCCCCTTTCTTTTCCCTCATTCCACCTTCCCTTTCTTTACTGTTGCTTTGAGCATTTTCTCCAGAGATGTTTGAATGATCACATAATGGGACTGTTATTGGAGTTTGTTCTGGATGTGTGCTAATACGTGAATTATAATCTGCAGATGCATGTTCTGTGGTTTGAATGTTCATTTTTAATCGTTTTGGCTTCAGTGGGACATTTCTGACTGAACATGCCCTTTCACCTTGAAATTTCTGACAGGCTTCATGGCAATCTAGCAGAGTATCACTTGTTTCATTCTCGTTTTTCCCTTCGAGGCACCTCACTTCTGCTGTAGCAATATCTTTTATTTGCCTTCCAATGATAGCAAATGAACCTTGGATCTGAGGGTTTATTTGAACTTGTGGAGATAATGGAATCTCATTACCAGGTAGCTTGTTTCTTCCATGATCTGGTTCTGTTTCTGCACCACGGTTTGTTTTGGACAAATGTTGCTTTAGCTCACCTTGATAACCTATTGATGTTTCAGGAGGTTTATCTTCTTGCTTTATTTCATGTGTCATTGTACTGGTTTGGATTTTCTTTGGGTTTTCTATGTTTGATTGGTCATCCTTATGTTTCACCGTTAAATGCTGAGGTTTAGGGGGGATTGTTGGTTTTGGACCAAGAGGTCTTCTGCTTGTCTTGGAGATAGTTGGTTTAGCTTGGGTTTGACGATTGTTTGGGTGCTCTGTATTTGCTACAGTTGCTTCCTGTGTGGCTACTTCTTGCTTTAATGGTGTTGATGGTTTTTGTTTAGCAACAGGGTTAAATGCTTCTCTTGTGAGCTTTGGGGTTGCATCTCCAGCCACATTTTGTGATGTTTGTTTGAGAGACTGGGAAGAGTTTCTGTATATCATAGCTGCTGTGAAGTCTCCTCTGCTGACATTAACACTGCATCTCTCAAGAGCATCCAAGGCTGCTTGGCGTTTACCGTGTATAAGTTCCATGTCTTTCTGCTGTGAAACTAATGCTACTGAACTGGACAATCCAGCAGTGTCTGAATCTGGTTTCTGGGCAATCTGTGTACCACTTTTGTCCTTTTCACCAAAAAACCCATCAACCGCTTTTTGACCATATGGGCAGCTTCTCTCTGTACAGAGGTGTTGACTTTCTGATTTATTTCCTGAAGTGATCTTGGGTACTAATGAGTGCTCATCCTGTATTAACTCATCGCATACCTTGTCTTTCTGTACAGGTTCACACACTACAACTGAAACAGATTCCCTGGATGATTGAACACTTGACAATTTCATTTTTTCTTGCACTGAATTTTGGTAGGCTTTGGTTTCTGTTGGATTGCGAGAGTAGCTTTGGATTGTACTTTGGCAGTTACGCCTTTCATCATCATCATTATCTCCAGCCTCTAATAATCCATCTTGGTGGATCCTGTTTTCATCAAGTGTCTCCGGATGTGAAAACCACAGTGCTTCTTCATGTGCTTTGTTACCACAGCTCCTGAAAATATTATTTTCTTGCTCATGTGAGGACTCATATTTTGCAAGTGGTGCACTGTGATCAGTGAATGGATGAGAATTTACAGGAGATTTAACATGGTCCTCAAAAGCTGTATGCTTTGGTTGGCTTTGACTTGCAGAAAAGATGTTTTTCAATCTCTTTACATCCACCGGTGGGCACTCTAAATGGAATTCTAAATCCCCCTGTGCCTTATCCACTCCATGCTCATGACAAAGCTCTGCTGAGTGGATCTTTGCATGTTGAATTGGAGAAAGTTCTTGTTCTTGCATTGGTGGCTCAGCCCAAAGAGATTTCATACACTGTAAATCTCCCCTTTCAATGCAGGCCTTGAATAGTTTTACATTTCCCTTTAGCATGACTTCAGGACTAACTGATCCTGAGCAGCTTTGTTCTTGTGATGTTTCTAGAAGGCAACTTATGGTTGATCTAACATGCCCATTACTTATTCCTGTAGTATCACCTTTAGTCTCTTCACCTCTTTCCAACTCGGGGACATTGATCTCTGCTGCATGGTCTTGCGGAGGAGAGTAACTTTTCACATCTGCTTCATCTACATAATTGTAGATGGAGTAAACAATCACTTCCACCCTCTTATTGACATCCTCCTGAATAATCACTCCTTTTCTCAAAGAATTATCTTGATTGAGAATATTCTCAATGAGTTGCACCACATTGGCAGTTTTGAACTCTGCACCATGGTTGGCAGTGATGTGATGGTGATGGACTGGCACCTTCACCACTGTAGCTTCCATATTTCCTGTACTATTCTCCTTTAGGTATGTGACCTGAGGCTTTAGGTTTGCCCGTGGGAGCTCATGGTGTATAAAGTTTTGTGCACCACCTTCAGCCAGTTCGTCATGTTTTACCTTTGGCCCATTCTCAGATAGGATGAATTTAGCTTTTCTTGCTATCATTGTCTCATTCACCTCAATGATTGTTCCACCTGAATGTATGACATTGGAGCAGTAGAGGGAATTCAGTGTTTCCTTAATGTTCTCTACCATTGTTTGAATTTCTTCCTTGTTTTGCTGCCTAATTTTGTCAAATGGCATTGAGTCAAACAGGTGGGCTCTGTTCTTGACATTAGCTGTCAGACAGTCCTTGACAGCCACACTGTCCTGACATTTTAGTCGATATGCGCAGGAATTTTCTTGCTCTATGTTTGCTGAAATAAAAGGGTTGTTTTGAAAAAGAGCTGTGCTTGTTTTGATGAATTCCCCAGTACTTTCTGGATCAGGAACATTCGCAGATGCACCCCCAAAGACTGTTTGACCAGTAGAAGTGACTTTTATACATTCCTGATCTTCAGAGTATTCATGGTCAACACTTTGGCCATTTGTAGGGAAACCCAGATTATCTTTGGCACTGATTTCAACCTCCTGTTTTTGTTTTTGAACTGGACCTGTCTTATCTGCGGGAATAAAATCTTCTTGTAACATGGTATTTGGACTTGGACTAGATGTAGTCACAGGCTGTCTCTCAAATATTCGCCGACTAGATTTGACATCAGTTCCATGCACTTCATCCACACCTTCTGTTTTATGATCTGGATTAAGATCCAACATTCTGTTAACATTTTCTTCATAAGGCTCCTCAAACACAGTTGATTTGCTGTTGTCACTTGGTCCCACTGCTCCCCCCGCTAAATGCACCATAGGTGTGTAAGAAGAAACTTTGTCACTCAGAGAACACTTCTCAAATATTAAGCGCCTTAAGAGGACCTCTCCCTCGTATGTGCTATCCACAGGTGTAACTCCACTCTCTAAGCTCAAAACCTCAGTAAGCTCCTCATCCACAACATCATCCAGCATCTTCAACTCTGGATGTGTATGTTTAAGCAACCTCTTCAGCTCACTTCTCTGCCGCTGTTGGTATAACTTTTCTTTGGAGAGTTGTGTTGGTGTGGACTGCTTAGTGTGTGCTCCATCATCTGATCCTTGATGTCTCATGGAAGGAAGCAGAAGGAGGTCGTTTTCCGGTTGTTGGAGGTCTTCTGCCATCTTAGAGGAACAAAGCGACATGGTTTGATCACTAACTCCTTTGTTAGTGAGGTATCCCATTAAATTATGGCTCAGATTTTACAATGTGCTTACAAGAAGGGCAGCCAGGTGTTACTCGGTCCAGGTTCAAGGTGTCAGTGGGTTAGTGTAATTCCACAACACCATGTGAAAACATACATAACGTAACAAAAGTGGTCAATGAAAGAAACAAGCTAACAAAAACAATGAAATCCATTTTCTCACAAAAATGAAAGAAAAAAATGTATGCATACCTGTTACTCAAGCAATGATATGTAGTATGTAATGACACTATCATTAATGTGCAACTCAAGCACATGCAAGATTTTCTCACAAAGTCAAAAAACAAAATGACATGAACTTCTACATTACCTTAGTTCGCTTTAATTTTTTTCCAGGGTGAGATGATTGAGCTTGTCCCTGGGGGAAACAACATTTAAGTTATTGCTAACTTTAAGGAAGTACTGCTTTGTTAGTATGGCCACAGCAGATGGCCACCACACTGAGTCTGGTCTGCTTGAGGTTTCTTCATATAATCAGAGAGTTTTTCCTGACCAGTGTGCTTCCTCGTTGGGTGGGTAAGATTTAGATCTTACTTATGTATAGCAGCTTGGGGTGACTTATGTTTTAATTTGGTGCTGAAATGAAAACTGAAATGAATTAAACTGAATTGAAGTGGCCTGCTGGCAGGTTTTAGATAATCAATAATCACTTTGTGATATAATTAAGTGTTATACTGTGTCCAGGCAAAAGGCATGATAGTGTAGACTTTCACCCTTAAATCAAGAGATTTAATAACAATATCACATTAACCACTTTGGTAACAGAGCCATTTTTATACATCATAATTGGATAAACTAAGAATTAAAAATGATTGCCAATACAAATAAACTGTGCGTACTACAACTTGTCAGTTGCACCACCAGTGACCATTTAATGGTTGGAGTGGAACAGAGAAGTATTTTCACACAAGAAAACATATCAGATCTAAGCTCTAGTTTCCCATGAGTTTTTCTAGCAAACTAAACTAAAAATAAATTTCACATCTGGATAAGAAAATTGTTGCCATGTAGCTGTAGTACAACTGGTCAGCCACAAACAAAAGTTGCTTTGTGCATATCTTGGTGGCTTCCCTCACTAGTCTTCTTCAGAACTGCTTACTACAAGCAGATTTACTTTACAGGACCATATTGTTTGGAATTGTTAATGATTAAATGTAAATTAAGTCCAAATCACGTCAACTGACTCACGAATGTTTATGTAACCATCTCCTGACTTGTCTAAATAAAACCTTCTGTACAACCCCAATTTCAATGAAGTTGGGACTTGTGTAAAATGTAAATAAAAACAGAATACAATGATTTGTAAGTCCTCTTCAACCTATATTCAATTGAATACACCACAAAGACAAGATATGTAATGTTCAAACTGATAAACTTTGTTTTTGTGCAAATATTTGCTCATTTTGAAATGGATGCCTGCAACACGTTTTAAAAAAGCTGGGACAGTGGTATGTTTACCACTGTGTTACATCACCTTTCCTTCTAACAACACTCAATAAGCGTTTGGGAACTGAGGACACTAATTGTTGAAGCTTTGTAGGTGGAATTCTTTCCCATTCTTGCTTGATGTACGACTTCAGTTGTTCAACAGTCCGGGGTCTCTGTTGTCGTATTTTGTGCTTCATAATGCACCACAAAATTTCAATGGGCGACAGGTCTGGACTGCAGGCAGACCAGTCTAGTACCTGCACTCTTTTATTACAAAGCCACACTGTTGTAAGACGTGCAGAATGTGGCTTGGCATTGTCTTGCTGAAATAAGCAGGGACGTCCCTGAAAAAGACGTTGCTTGGATGGCAGCATGTGTTGCTCCAAAACCTGGATGTACCTTTCAGCATTGATGGTGCCATCACAGATGTGTAAGTTTCCCATGCCATGGGCACTAACACACCCCCATACCATCACAGACGCTGGCTTTTGAACTTTGCGCTGGTAACAATCTGGATGTTTTTTTTCCTCTTTTGAACATGATTTACAAAAACAATTTGAAATGTGGACTCATCAGACCACAGCACACTTTCCCACTTTGCAGCTGTCCATTTCAAATGAGCTCGGGCCCAGAGAAGGTGGCAGTGTTTCTGAGTGTTGTTGATGTATGGCTTTCAGTTTGCATGGTAGAGTTTTAACTTGCACTTGTAGATGTACCAACGAACTGTGTTAACTGACAGTGGTTTTCTGGAGTGTTTCTGAACCCACGCGGTAAGATCCTTTACACAGTGATGTTGGTTTTTAATGCAGTGCCGCCTCAGGGATCGAAGGTCACGGGCATTTAATGTTGGTTTTCGGCCTGCCTCTCATGTAGAAAGTTCTCCAGATTCTCTGAATCTTCTGATTATATTATGGACTGTAGATGATGGAATCCCTAAATTCCTTGCAATTGAATGTTGACAACAATTGGCAACAATTTCAATATGAGCAAATATTTGCACAAAAACAACAAATTTTATCAGTTTGAACATTAAATATCTTGTCTTTGTGGTGTATTCAATTGAATATAGGTGGAAGATGATTTGTAAATCACTGTATTCTGTTTTTATTTACAATTTACACAACATCCCAACTTCATTGGAATTGGGGTTGTAAAACTGATTATTTATATTGTAACAAAAATCATCATATATTGTTTGCCCAATTACGTATGGCCTCTGAAAATGTTGGGTTTGCAAATAAGCATTGCTGAATAGTTAATGTGATAGTTTTGTTGGCCTGCTTGCATTAAAGCTGATAGTCTACACCACAACTAAATTGACAGTTTCATTTCAACTGCACTGTGGTGGTGGACAGAGGAAAAAAAACACTCAAAAATTGTCACTGTCCAAATATTTATGCACTTGACATGTAATGATTTTGATATAGGCCATGTTTTCATACACAGGGGAGATATTTACCAGTTTGAAAAGGCTGCTTTCTTTCTCCTGATGTGCCACCTTTGACAGGTAAAGAGCAGAGATGGCTTTGACAGAGACGCACAGGTTCTCCTTGTCCTGGATGTAGGAGCTATCTCTGAAATCTGCAGCCGGCCTTTTTTTATCATCTGCAGACACATCAAAGAAAAATTCTAAGTTGTAACATTTGGTTTGTAACCTTTTAAGGGTTATGACCAATTGTGTGCTGAATTTTGCATTAACAGAATAAACAATCAATGCACAGATCATACAAAATAAAGTACATGGATTACAGTAATGCTGTCATGATCCCCGTCTGTGTCTGTACTTGTCCTCTGGCTCCCCTTGTGATTGTTCCTAGTGTTTATATTGTTTGGGGTCCCTGTGGGTTTTTCATGTCTGTGTACTGGGTTTATTCTTGTATGTCTTTTGTGTTGATTTAAATGTTAGTTTTCTTCCTGTGTCTATAGCTGGCTGTGGTCAATTGGTGTTTACCCTCACCTGTGCCTCATCTGTGTGATTACCCTCAGTGTGTATTTATACCCCTCTGTTCCTCCTGTGCAGTGTCTGAATTTTGAGTGCGTCTACCCTCTTTCTTACCATAATTTCTAGTGTTTTCTTGTGTATGATTTGTGGTTGCTGCATCTTGCTTCCTACTGCTTGTTTAGTTGTTGCCTGCCATATTGGACACTTTACTTGTGGCAGTTTCTTGTGTTTTTGGACAGTTCTCTGCCTCCCTGACCTCTTACCTCCTAATTCCCTCACAGACACTGTCGCCAGTTTAGGACTGCTCTCCCATGTACTGACCTATAACCTCCATCTGAGTGAGTCATTAAAGACTGTTTTTGAACTTGCTGGTGTTATCTCTGTGTAGAGGTCTGAACCCATCACACACTCATGACAAATACACTTAATATACATTTTAATTTGCAATATGCATCTGTGGCTAACATGAATGAGTGAGGCTAATCACCATCTCAACATGTCATTTAGGGCCTTCACACTTTTTTCAATAAATGGTTCTGGGGAGCATTAGCATAGCTAAAAACCCTATCTATCCTTCGCCCCCCAAACCCCACCAATTATAGCCCTCTTAACTTCCTGCTATTTTACACATTTTTCTTTATTTACCTCTCACATGCCTGGAAAGTCCTCACCATTGTAGTGCATGGCCTCGATTCGCCCTAATTAAATAAGTACATTAATGCTGTCTCAACAAAAACCTGAGTTTTGAACTGCAGAGATGGTGTCTTCACTCTCATTTGGGAAATTCCTAAGTCATTTGGTGATCTGAAGATAAGCTTGAAGACATCCCCCATGGGCCAACACTGTGCTCACAGCAAAACAGAACTGTAACTCAAAGTTCTTCAAAGGGAACCCTTGCCTGGTTAACGGTTGAATTTTCAGTTACTATGAATTACATGACATTATAATGGCTTCACATCAGAGTTTGAAATTTCCCAGGCCCAAAGAACCCACTTTTATGGCCTCACACCAAGGCCAGACCCTCTGAAGACTGCATGACGATATCCCTTCCACGATAAGAGTGACCATAAAACTTTGTGTCTTGATAACAGCTATTATCTTTAGGTCTAAGTGAAGAAAGACATTCTTTTAAAATCAAAGAATTGCATCAGTATGTTTTTATTCATATATATATATATATATATATATATATATATATATATATATATATATATAAACTTCTAATGTTGTCTGTATTGATTAATCAAGCAATGCTTTGCATGTATTCTATTTAACTGATATGTGTTCCTTGCAACTGATGTGTGTTTAAGTGTGATCTTTCTGCATTATCAGTGTTGATGGTGAAATATTCTTTTTTAACAAAATGGAGTGTTTGAGTGACTATTAATAATGTGTATCCATTCGAGTGTCGTAGAACAATAGTATATCAAAATAGTTAATGTGTTTAAATAACTGAATCATTTTTGGTCTGCCCTCTGAGCAGAAGTTTTCTGTGAAGTTACACACCCTAAATGGGTGGAGTTTGGTGACGTCAGTCCCCCTTAAAAAGTTAGAACAGAGTGCTGCTCCCTCTCTCTTGCCTCTCTTTGCTCCTCTCGACTCGCTCTCTTCCTTTCTAAAACACTTATTTATTTTGGGGTCAATAAGGCCCCATTCTAAGCTAACCTAGCTGAAGCTACCATGTGGCATTCACTTGTTGTTTTATTCTTGTCTCAATTTTTGAGAATTTTAACCCGACGCTTTAAGGTGCGTCAAGTTTTTTGTTTAATAATTTTCTTAAAATGAATTGGCTTCAAATTTCATCACTAAATTCTAATCAGATTCTCTCTTTCAACGTCTCATGAGTTAGTAAGAATTGTGTCCATAAATGAACTTATTTAATCACTGTCCACAAAAATGCCAGTAAACTGTTCATTTCTTGTATAACTGTAAATAAACTGCAAATATTTCTGGGGTGGTTCACTTTGTGTTCAGAAGGAAACCTTTGGTTGAATGTTTAAATTAAAGTACCTATGCTGCAAATAGGTAGTGGATTAATTATCCTAATTAAATAATAATTATTAAATCCTAAAATTGTTAACTATTTTGGTGACCCATTAAATTAGGCCTAGGCCAATCTAATTCAATTTGGGAGTTTAACTACGTATTCATTATATTTATTTTGGTGTCAGCGTGTGAGCCATTGTAGAATTAACCAATTTTGTTGCCAATCTAGACTTAACCAATTTTGTCAGATCCTTATGGTGCTTCCGTGTGAGGGCTAGCAAATATTTGTTACACTATCTCATTAGGTCCTTCAGACTTTTTTCAGTAAATGGTTCAGTGATGCATTATCATGGCTAAAAGTCTTCATGTAATTTACATGCTAAATAGTCACTAACTGACAACATGAGTTGTCAAGGTGCACCCTGCCTTTCACTTTAGCGTTCCAGGTTTCAGTGTTGACTGTTTACTGAATTCCCGCAAGATCTCCATTCCGCAAAAGCTCTTCTGTCTTTTTTTTTTTTTTAATTGAGACAAACAAAGTTCGACAAAACCTTACAGAGATTAAACATACCACAGCAAAAACAACATACTGAAACACAGGTTAATCCCCTGTGCTGCACTCCAGGAAGTATTCAACATTTGACATTTCCGGTGTCAGTGCCGACTCAACATTTGGCATTTACATTTTCAGTGTCAACTTTCCACTGAATTCCTGCAAGATCTCCTGTATTGTCAATCCAGGAAGTGTCCAAGATTTGAACACATCAAGATTGTTTCACGGTGGACTCAAAATTTGGCATTTCATGTTTGGGCCTCCCTGTACCATGAGCAAGCTTGTGTGTTGCTGCATTCGTATTAAAATCCTGTCAAAGGAAAACATTTAACATCCTATGACTTGGAAAATGCATAGACTGTCATACGCTCTCCATTCGGTGTGCTCCTGTATCACACTTAAACAGAATTTTCAGTTTTGCAAATGCCTTTTTTTTTTACAAATAAAAAAATACATATTTACAAATAGAGAATTATTTGTAAAAACCAACACACACACACACACGTTACAGTAACTTGCATGGTTTTTTGTTTTGTTTTGTTTTTTACAACCAACCAACCAGTGATGAGGAGGCTCAATTTCCCATAATGCCTTTGGGCATCTGTGAGTTTTAATGCTCAAAACATTCAGAATTAGTGCATTACTTTAAAACTAAAAGATATTTGTGATATTTTCACTTTGTAAAAATGACAGTTAACGCTACTATCAATAAACCGTCTGAAATTAGTTTGGTTTTTAAATCAAAATCATAAGTCAAATCTGCTTTCCACCTCTGCCTCACGTCTGGAGCACTGTATGCTGTGAGTGTAAATGACTTCCTTACAGCATTGGACAGGGTGTACAAAGACAGGAGCTCTGATTCATTGTTTGTGTTGGGTTTGTGATTGTCTTTGTTTCTCCTCAGAAGCATTGGCGGTGATTAAACTCAAAACTGGCTTGTCAGTAGCTGACAGTGTACCAGAGTCAATACTAATAGTTAGCGGTTATCAGTCAGCTGTAGCTTCTGCAAAATGTTTTTATCAGTTTATTGTTATAAAAGTTAACTTTTCAGTTAACGGTTATTGAAGCTAACTTTTTGGTTAGCTGTGCCCACCACTGGAAATTTGTAGAAAAAAAACACAGTCCCCAGAGTCACCCAATTATTAATATGATAACAAATATATGATAACAAATTACCCCACATGGAGTGATTGGTTATGATTAATTTTGTATCAACCATATCAATCAACCACAAACTATGCATCATTAACTTAGGATATCAGAGTGAGTATCCAAAAACAAGTGACTATATTACATGACAACTCTTGAGAGAAGAAAGTACGGCATACAGTAGTGTTCAGAATAATAGTAGTGCTATGTGACTAAAAAGATTAATGCAGGTTTTGAGTATATTTCTTATTGTTACATGGGAAACAAGGTACCAGTAGATTCAGTAGATTCTCACAAATCCAACAAGACCAAGCATTCATGATATGCATACTCTTAAGGCTAAGAAATTGGGCTATTAGTAAAAAAAAGTAGAAAAGGGGGTGTTCACAATCATAGTAGCATCTGCTGTTGATGCTACAAACTCAAAACTATTATGTTCAAACTGCTTTTTTAGCAATCCTGTGAATCAGTAAACTAGTATTTAGTTGTATAACCACAGTTTTTCATGATTTCTTCACATCTGCGAGGCATTAATTTTGTTGGTTTGGAACCAAGATTTTGCTCGTTTACTAGTGTGCTTGGGGTCATTGTCTTGTTGAAACACCCATTTCAAGGGCATGTCCTCTTCAGCATAAGGCAACATGACCTCTTCAAGTATTTTGACATATCCAAACTGATCCATGATACCTGGTATGCGATATATAGGCCCAACACCATAGTAGGAGAAACATGTCCATATCATGATGCTTGCACCACCATGCTTCACTGTCTTCACTGTGAACTGTGGCTTGAATTCAGAGTTTGGGGGTCATCTCACAAACTGCCTGTGGCCCTTGGACCCAAAAAGAACAATTTTACTCTCATCAGTCCACAAATATTCCTCCATTTCTCTTTAGGCCAGTTGATGTGTTCTTTGGCAAATTGTAACCTCTTCTGCACATATCTTTTATTTAACAGAGGGTGTTTGCATGGGATTCTTGCAAATAAATTAGCTTCACACAGGTGTCTTCTAACTGTCACAGCACTTACAGGTAACTCCAGACTTTCTTTGATCATCCTGGAGCTGATCAGTGGGTGAGCCTTTGCCATTCTGGTTATTCTTCTATCCATTTTGATGGTTGTTTTCCATTTTCTTCCACGTGTCTCTGTTATTTATTTTTTATTTTTTTGGTCCATTTTAAAGCATTGGCGATCATTGTAGATGAACAGCCTATAATTTTTGCATCTGCATATAAGGTTTCCCCTCTCCAATCAACTCTTTAATCAAACTACGCTGTTCTTCTGAACAATGTCTTGAACGTCCCATTTTCCTCAGGCTTTCAAAGAGAAAAGCAAGTTCAACAGGTGCTGGCTTCATCCTTAAATAGGGGACACCTGATTCACACCTGTTTGTCCACAAAATTGACGAACCCACGGACTGAATGCCACACTACTATTATTGTGAACACCCCCTTTTCTACTTTTTTTACTAATAGCCCAATTTCTTAGCCTTAGGAGTGTGCATATCATGAATGCTTGGTCTTGTTGGATTTGTGAGAATCTACTGAATCTACTGGTACCTTGTTTCCCATGTAACAATAAGAAATATACTCAAAACCTGGATTAATCTTTTTAGTCACATAGTACTACTATTATTCTGAACACTACTGTAAATAAAAGAAAGAGAGATTGTAGCGCCAGGTACCATTTATATCTTTAAAAGTATTATTTTGAGGTGCTCTCTCAAGATAGAGCTGCTGATAGAGGTAAACTGACATAGTACTTAACGTCATCCCTGAAAACGTAACAGAAAAGTTATAGATTGAAAGGAACTCCTGTCTGACTTTATTCCAGTTTGTTGATAAAGTCGTCTACATCTTTGTTTCAAGCTTGTGCTCGGTGCCATTGTGGTACACCGTCAGAGTGATTGGAAAGTGCATACTGAAGCGGATACCCTTGTTAATTAGAGCCCGACACGCCTCGTTGAAACCTTGCCGCCTCTCTCGGACTGAAGCAGATAAATCCTGATGTATGAAGATCCACTAACATTCATATTCTAGATCACGTGTTGCTCTCGTTGCCATTATCCTCGGTTTGTCCCTGGGAGTTGTAACGTTTTAATAATCACCGGCCGAGGACATCCACCTCACGGCTCCAGTGCACCTGGTCGATTTTAACACAACAATTAGTGCCAGGGCTCGTTTGTAAGCCAAGCACAGTGCAGTGGACAGCCAGGTTTCAAAGAAGTGGATAAGGTGTTTTCCTCCGTGCCTTAAGAACCCAGATGTTACCCGTCTGCTCTGGGTCTCCATTTAGCAGCCATTACCTTGATTTATTTCTCTGCTTCAGCAAGTCTCCCCTCTAACCTGGTTGTCAGGTTTCACATACATTTTATACAATAACTTGTACAAAATGTAAATAAATGAGCTCAGTGTGAACACGTCTCTAGTCAGCCATCATCACGTGATGCCCATCATCTTTTTGATGTTGTAACAGAGAGTATTTTGGTGTACTCCAGTCTAGTCCTTTACAATATGAAATGTCAACAATAAATAAACCAAACAAAAAATAACAAAAACTCCTTAACCTTCAGCTCAGTATTTCTGAACCTCAAACCAAATGAGTTGTATGTAACATGCTGTTTATAATCCCATGCTGCCTCCTAGTGGTGGACAGTATAAATATTTCTCCATAGTACTGTCAGGAACAAACCCTGATGCACATCATTATGTAACGTTAGGTTTAAAATGTTAGGCAGAAACAATGCATTTTGGCACAGAAAATCTCCACAATGTATTGATGAATGTGGGTGCCACAGTGACACAGCATGCTGTCATTGGATTCTAATTAAAATTGGGCTCTCTGGGTTTGAAGAGTTCTGCAATCAAAATGACAAGCACATGAAGGCAACAAGAAAACCTCCTTCACAGAAGTAACAAGCAGTTCGTTTTTATGTCTGTGGAAGAGGTAAAAACAACAGTTTGGTGCTCGAAACAGTATACGATGCATCCAGAAAGTTTTCACAGTGCTGCACTTTTTCTTTCCTCAGAATTCTGCACACAATACCCCATAATGAGAATGTAAGGGTTTTTTTTTATTATTTTTGCAAATTTACAAAGAACAACAACAAACTAAGAAATCACATGTACTTAAGTATTCACAACCTCTGACATGAAGCCCACCTGGGGCAAATTCAGTTTATTGGACATGATTTGTAAAGGCACACACCTGTCTACATATAAGGTCCCACAGTTGACAGTGCATGTCAGAGCACAAACAAAACATGAAATCAAAGGAATTGTCTGTAGACCTCTGAGACAGGATTGTGTCGAAGCACAAATCTAGAGAAGGTACAGAAACATTTGGGCTGCTTTGAAGGTCCCAGTGAGCACAGTGGCCTCCATCATCTGTAAGTGGAAGAAGTTTGGATCCACCAGGACTCCTCCTAGAGCTGGCTGACCAAATAAAACTGAGCAATGGGGGGAGAAGGGCCTTTAGTCAGGGAGGTGACCAAGAACCTAATGATCACTCTTTCAGAGCTCCAGCATTCCTCTGTGGAAAGAGGAGAACCTTCCAGAAGGACAACCATCTCTATAGCAACCCAACAATCAGGTCTGTGTGGTAGAGTGGCCAGACGGAACTCCTTTGTAAAACGGAACATAACAGGCTGCCTAGAGTTTGCCAAAAGGCACTTGAAGGACTTTCCAGCCATGAGAAACAAAATTCTCTGGTCTGATGAGACAGAACTCTTTGGCATGAATGCCAGGTGTCATGTTTGAAAGAAACCAGGCACTATCCCGACAGTGAAGCATGGTGGTGGCAGCATCATGCTGTGGGGATGTTTTTCAGTGGCAGAAACTGGAAGACTAGTCAGGATTGAAAATGAATGCAACAATGTACAGAGACATCCTGGATAAAAACCTGCTCCAGTCGCTCTTGACCTCAGACTGGGCAAGGTTCATCTTACAGCAGGACAATGACTCTAAACACACAGCCAAGATATCAAAGGAGTGGCTTCAGCACAACCCTGTGAATGCCCTTCAGTGACACAGGTAGAGCCAGAAATGAATCCAGCTGAACAACTCTGGAGAGATCTGAAAATGGCTGTGCACCGATGCTCCCCATCCAACCTGATGGAGCTTGGGAGGTGTGGCAATGAGGAAAACTGCCCAAAGATAAGTGCGCCAAGCTTGTGGCATCATATTCCACATCTGTGCATTAGCACTCTTGCTTGCCTCTACTGGTGGTTGGCTCTCACTGCGGTATTGTATCACTTCCTGTTCCGGAGCACAGCGGTGTTTTTCTGTATCTGTTAGCTGTTTAATCTGCGCAGTTAGATTGATCTAGTTATCTAGATTACGATTTGTTTCCCAGTGTAATCTTTACGTGCCTTAACTAAAGCACTCCTTCTGCTGAATCACCTCTAAATTATTTACACATTATTCACTTTGCGTGTTTTTAGGAATCCGCTAGCTTAGCGTAGCTACTAGCTCTTAGCCGATTTAGCATGGCGGCTTCTCCTGTCTCTCCCGCACTTTTCTGCTCTGGGTGTGAAATGTTTAGTTATTCCTCGGCCTCCTTTAGCAGTAATGGTACTTGTAATAAGTGTAGCTTATTCGTAGCTTTGGAGGCCAGGCTGGGCGAATTGGAGACTCGGCTCCGCACCGTGGAAAATTCTACAGCTAGCCAGGCCCCTGTAGTCGGTGCGGACCAAGGTAGCTTAGCCGCCGTTAGTTCCCCCCTGGCAGATCCCGAGCAGCCGGGAAAGCAGGCTGACTGGGTGACTGTGAGGAGGAAGCGTAGCCCTAAACAGAAGCCCCGTGTACACCGCCAACCCGTTCACATTTCTAACCGTTTTTCCCCACTCGACGACACACCCGCCGAGGATCAAACTCTGGTTATTGGCGACTCTGTTTTGAGAAATGTGAAGTTAGCGACACCAGCAACCATAGTCAATTGTCTTCCGGGGGCCAGAGCAGGCGACATTGAAGGAAATTTGAAACTGCTGGCTAAGGCTAAGCGTAAATTTGGTAAGATTGTAATTCACGTCGGCAGTAATGACACCCGGTTACGCCAATCGGAGGTCACTAAAATTAACATTAAATCGGTGTGTAACTTTGCAAAAACAATGTCGGACTCTGTAGTTTTCTCTGGGCCCCTCCCCAATCAGACCGGGAGTGACATGTTTAACCGCATGTTCTCCTTGAATTGCTGGCTGTCTGAGTGGTGTCCAAAAAATGAGGTGGGCTTCATAGATAATTGGCAAAGCTTCTGGGGAAAACCTGGTCTTGTTAGGAGAGACGGCATCCATCCCACTTTGGATGGAGCAGCTCTCATTTCTAGAAATCTGGCTAATTTTCTTAAATCCTCCAAACCGTGACTATCCAGGGTTGGGACCAGGAAGCAGAGTTGTAGTCTTACACACCTCTCTGCAGCTTCTCTCCCCCTGCCATCCCCTCATTACCCCATCCCCGTAGAGACGGTGCCTGCTCCCAGACTACCAATAACCAGCAAAAATCTATTTAAGCATAAAAATTCAAAAAGAAAAAATAATATAGCACCTTCAACTGCACCACAGACTAAAACAGTTAAATGTGGTCTATTAAACATTAGGTTTCTCTCTTCTAAGTCCCTGTTGGTAAATGATATAATAATTGATCAACATATTGATTTATTCTGCCTAACAGAAACCTGGTTACAGCAGGATGAATATGTTAGTTTAAATGAGTCAACACTCCCGAGTCACATTAACTGTCAGAACGCTCGTAGCACGGGCCGGGGCGGTGGATTAGCAGCAATCTTCCATTCCAGCTTATTAATTAATCAAAAACCCAGACAGAGCTTTAATTCATTTGAAAGCTTGTCTCTTAGTCTTGTCCATCCAAATTGGAAGTCCCAAAAACCAGTTTTATTTGTTATTATCTATCGTCCACCTGGTCGTTACTGTGAGTTTCTCTGTGAATTTTCAGACCTTTTGTCTGACTTAGTGCTTAGCTCAGATAAGATAATTATAGTGGGCGATTTTAACATCCACACAGATGCTGAGAATGACAGCCTCAACACTGCATTTAATCTATTATTAGACTCTATTGGCTTTGCTCAAAAAGTAAATGAGTCCACCCACCACTTTAATCATATCTTAGATCTTGTTCTGACTTATGGTATGGAAATAGAAGACTTAACAGTATTCCCTGAAAACTCCCTTCTGTCTGATCATTTTTTAATAACATTTACATTTACTCTGATGGACTACCCAGCAGTAGGGAATAAGTTTCATTACACTAGAAGTCTTTCAGAAAGCGCTGTAACTAGGTTTAAGGATATGATTCCTTCTTTATGTTCTCTAATGCCATATAACAACACAGTGCAGAGTAGCTACCTAAACTCTGTAAGGGAGATAGAGTATCTCGTCAATAGTTTTACATCCTCATTGAAGACAACTTTGGATGCTGTAGCTCCTCTGAAAAAGAGAGCTTTAAATCAGAAGTGTCTGACTCCATGGTATAACTCTCAAACTCGTAGCTTAAAGCAGATAACCCGTAAGTTGGAGAGGAAATGGCGTCTCACTAATTTAGAAGATCTTCACTTAGCCTGGAAAAAGAGTCTGTTGCTCTATAAAAAAGCCCTCCGTAAAGCTAGGACATCTTTCTACTCATCACTAATTGAAGAAAATAAGAACAACCCCAGGTTTCTTTTCAGCACTGTAGCCAGGCTGACAAAGAGTCAGAGCTCTATTGAGCTGAGTATTCCATTAACTTTAACTAGTAATGACTTCATGACTTTCTTTGCTAACAAAATTTTAACTATTAGAGAAAAAATTACTCATAACCATCCCAAAGACGTATCGTTATCTTTGGCTGCTTTCAGTGATGCCGGTATTTGGTTAGACTCTTTCTCTCCGATTGTTCTGTCTGAGTTATTTTCATTAGTTACTTCATCCAAACCATCAACATGTTTATTAGACCCCATTCCTACCAGGCTGCTCAAGGAAGCCCTACCATTATTTAATGCTTCGATCTTAAATATGATCAATCTATCTTTGTTAGTTGGCTATGTACCACAGGCTTTTAAGGTGGCAGTAATTAAACCATTACTTAAAAAGCCATCACTTGACCCAGCTATCTTAGCTAATTATAGGCCAATCTCCAACCTTCCTTTTCTCTCAAAAATTCTTGAAAGGGTAGTTGTAAAACAGCTAACTGATCATCTGCAGAGGAATGGTCTATTTGAAGAGTTTCAGTCAGGTTTTAGAATTCATCATAGTACAGAAACAGCATTAGTGAAGGTTACAAATTATCCTCTTATGGCCTCGGACAGTGGACTCATCTCTGTGCTTGTTCTGTTAGACCTCAGTGCTGCTTTTGATACTGTTGACCATAAAATTTTATTACAGAGATTAGAGCATGCCATAGGTATTAAAGGCACTGCGCTGCGGTGGTTTGAATCATATTTGTCTAATAGATTACAATTTGTTCATGTAAATGGGGAATCTTCTTCACAGACTAAAGTTAATTATGGAGTTCCACAAGGTTCTGTGCTAGGACCAATTTTATTCACTTTATATTTGCTTCCCTTAGGCAGTATTATTAGACGGTATTGCTTAAATTTTCATTGTTACGCAGATGATACCCAGCTTTATCTATCCATGAAGCCAGAGGACACACACCAATTAGCTAAACTGCAGGATTGTCTTACAGACATAAAGACATGGATGACCTCTAATTTCCTGCTTTTAAACTCAGATAAAACTGAAGTTATTGTACTTGGCCCCACAAATCTTAGAAACATGGTGTCTAACCAGATCCTTACTCTGGATGGCATTACCCTGACCTCTAGTAATACTGTGAGAAATCTTGGAGTCATTTTGATCAGGATATGTCATTCAAAGCGCATATTAAACAAATATGTAGGACTGCTTTTTTGCATTTACGCAATATCTCTAAAATCAGAAAGGTCTTGTCTCAGAGTGATGCTGAAAAACTAATTCATGCATTTATTTCCTCTAGGCTGGACTATTGTAATTCATTATTATCAGGTTGTCCTAAAAGTTCCCTAAAAAGCCTTCAGTTAATTCAAAATGCTGCAGCTAGAGTGCTGACGGGGACTAGAAGGAGAGAGCATATCTCACCCATATTGGCCTCTCTTCATTGGCTTCCTGTTAATTCTAGAATAGAATTTAAAATTCTTCTTCTTACTTATAAGGTTTTGAATAATCAGGTCCCATCTTATCTTAGGGACCTCGTAGTACCATATCACCCCAATAGAGCGCTTCGCTCTCAGACTGCAGGCTTACTTGTAGTTCCTAGGGTTTGTAAGAGTAGAATGGGAGGCAGAGCCTTCAGCTTTCAGGCTCCTCTCCTGTGGAACCAGCTCCCAATTCAGATCAGGGAGACAGACACCCTCTCTACTTTTAAGATTAGGCTTAAAACTTTCCTTTTTGCTAAAGCTTATAGTTAGGGCTGGATCAGGTGACCCTGAACCATCCCTTAGTTATGCTGCTATAGACGTAGACTGCTGGGGGGTTCCCATGATGCACTGTTTCTTTCTCTTTTTGCTCTGTATGCACCACTCTGCATTAATCATTAGTGATCGATCTCTGCTCCCCTCCACAGCATGTCTTTTTTCCTGGTTCTCTCCCTCAGCCCCAACCAGTCCCAGCAGAAGACTGCCCCTCCCTGAGCCTGGTTCTGCTGGAGGTTTCTTCCTGTTAAAAGGGAGTTTTTCCTTCCCACTGTAGCCAAGTGCTTGCTCACAGGGGGTCGTTTTGACCGTTGGGGTTTTACATCATTATTGTATGGCCTTGCCTTACAATATAAAGCGCCTTGGGGCAACTGTTTGTTGTGATTTGGCGCTATATAAAAAAAAAATTGATTGATTGATTGATATTCAAGAAGACTTGAGGCAGTAATTGCTGCCAAAGGTGCATCAACAAAGTACTGAGCAAAGGGTGTGAATTTTTAATTTTCATAAATTTGCAAAAAAAAAAACCCTTTTCATGTTGTCATTATGGGGTTTTGTGAGTGGAATTTTGAGGCAAAACATTAATTTTGGAATAAGGCTGTAACATAACAAAATGTAGAAAAAGTTATGCACTGTGAATACTTTCCGGGTGGACCGTACATGTGTGCACATAACTCTCAGGTGCTCATTCATACTAGAAATCACTGATGCACTGGCAAAAAAACACGAATTGAAGCGCTTCTCTGGAATAAAAGCAGCAATGACAGATTGTAGGAAAACTGCTTTCTTCTGTTTTCTGCTGCACATAATTTATTTTTACACAGAAATTATTTTTAGCAGGCCTGAGTACCTCAGCGCCTGTTACCTGTTATTGTAAATATTACAGTATATGTATCATATTCATGACTGGAAGAAACCTGTCATGAAATTTCAGACACCATGAAAGAAGATAATGTCATTTCTTACTATTAGCATCTCCTCTGCCTGCATCATTCCTATCTTTGCAATGGCTCATTTAAGTCTATACTCCAGTGTGTTGCATAAGCCATAAGATCCTGTAGTAGTTACTGTAAGTATCTATCCAGTTGGTTTAATGCACTTTAATTTCTTCCCTTCAGGGCAAGCACAGTTCAGGGGGTGCTCAAGCTCCCCCTGGATTAGCCATAACACCCGCAAGGAAATAATGGCACACTTATTTTCATTTCATCCCATGTTTTTAAGGCCTTGTCCACACAGAAACTGAACTTTCCCTATACAATCTTTTTTGTTGTCATTTTAAAAAAGTGTTTCATTCAAGAAATATCTCCCTTTTCCAAGATCCAGTGAAACCACTGAAATGCTGCAGTATCTATTACCTGGCCTGTATGTGGTGCTGTAATGCATTCACACAAAAAATGGAGCAAATAGATCAATGTAGCAACTGAAGTTAGAACTTTACAAAGTGGCACACAGAGTAAATAATCATGCCATCTAATCAGTATCTCGATAAGCCACACGTGTGAAGTGGGATGGATTATCTCAGCAAAGAAGTGCTCACTCACACAGATTTGTGAACAATATTTGAGAAAATGTTTTAGTTCAGCTCATGAAAAATGGGAGCAAAAACAAAAGTGTTGCGATTATATTTTTGTTCAGTATATAAGTCACACTATGCTCCTGTGTGTCACGAAGGAGAATGTGGTTGAAGCCCAATGCAGAGAAGAAGGTGGACTGGCAAAAAATAAATAAATAAATAAATAAGAACACAGTCTTTATTGTCAGAATCAGGGTTTTGGCAGAGGTTGGCACACAGAAAGTCGGTTAGATCATGCAACAGTCTCCATGAGTGGATTGGCAGGTGGCAGATATTAATGTCAAAACATGAAAAGCAATCAATGGTTGCTGCCAACAGTATCCAATAAATGACAGGCAATCTCAAAAACACACAAGGGAAAAATCAATTTCAGTAATAACAAGGCAGCACTAGGGCACACTAGAATCACAGCATTCAGGTGACATGGAGAAGAACACATGGCTTTAAATAAACTGAGAGGTGATCACAAATTGTGGAGAGGGTGAGGAAAATTTACTAATGGGAATCAGCTGAGGAGAGGACAGTATCACAAATAAAACAGGAAGGACAGAACCAGGAACAGTCACAAGAGGGAGACAGAGGACAAGGACAGACACAGACATGAATCATAACAGTATGATGGCACTGTGCCTTGCTCATGGGGTGTGTCGTGCCTTGAAATGACACATTGGCCACTATATAATAATGTTGAAGAGTGAATTGAATTTATTTCAATATTATTTGTATTTAGGTCAAACAGCACCCCCACCTACAGTCTCTTGATGGCAGATGAACAGAAGAATGATCACATTTTTGAGAGGTATGTGTCTTGAGAGCCATCTAGTCTTCTAATGTGACTTTTTTCAAATGCATAACTAAAATGTGTATTAATTAAAGCTACAGTGTGTAGGATTTAGTGTAATCTAGTGGAGAGGTTGCAAATTGCATTATGCTGTCAATGGTCATGATTTTAGTTCCCTTCATGTTTTAGCTTCTTTGGTGAAGGGGATTCATGCTATCTTGCCTTCTCTAGTGATAAAGATATGTATGATTTTTCCATTTTGCAACAAAATGAGAATTGTAATCTTGTTCACCTGCACTACCAACCAGTCGGCAGTATACATTAATGCAGCAGATAACTGAAACAATCATTGGAGCAATTTTAACTTTTGACCCCTGTACAAACCGACACTGACCTTTGTCACCATTCTCGCTGTTTTTAATCCCATAACTCCATAGAATTCAGTTACAGACCATCCAAACCATACCTTTTTAGATTCTTATGATCAGGCAAATAATGTGGCATAGGTTTCAATATGATTGGAGCATCTTTTAATTTTGACTCCTGTGTAATTCTTCAATTGACCTCTACCTGAACGCCAACTGAAAATTCAAGTGGCCAATTGTTTTTTCAAAAGAGGTTGTCTGAGGACTATTTCTGCCGAATTTGATGCTTTTATCACCATTTGCAGGATTCCGCTCTAAAATATTCTCTTATCTGCTGCACTACAATGGAGCAATGAATAACATTTCCACTAATAAACACCATTAAATCCTACATACTGTAGCTTAAGTGCATCTAAATCAGAAATATGAACATGTTTCTATGCAGTTCTTTGACAGCTGCTTTGTGTTAGAGTTATAAATGTCACACTTGTGGTGGAGCTGAACAGATATCTGACTTCACTGGCACACGTACTGTGGGGTACTGTGATCCTGATCTGATCCGGATTGTGGATGTTCTGGACATTGTATTTAATATTGAAAAGCCCATTTGTTGTAAATTTTACATTTATCTCAATCAAAAGTGCCTCAGTCAGTCTCCTTTTTCTGTTATGGCTGTTTGTCTATCTTCCAGTTATCAGTCAGAAACCAAGAGCCAATAAGCAATGACAAATTGTGTATAGCAGAGATAACCAATGTTATTGTTAATGTTCTAATTATCTGTAAAGGAATTCAGAAACCAAAAAAGTTGGAAAAAAAACTGACATCACAACAAAACTTTGATTCAAGTACATGAACTACATACATACTCCTGACATTTGATCACATCTAATTTAGCTTATAAAAAGTCACTTGTACAGGACTTTGACCTTCAAAATGTTTTCCAAGGTAAAATTATGTGAATTGGAAACTAGTGTTGGCGGAGGTTTGCGCTCTACATGTGTGGTGCTCTAGTTTAGTTTTAGTTTGAGCTGAAACATCATTGGAAAGATTTGAGAATATTAACGGTAACATGTAGGTCAGCCTCAGTTTCTTTGAAATTCTCATAAACAGTCACAACAGACCAAGAATCACAGTAATGTGTAAGCAGAGAGAAACCATCATATCCTACGGATTATATGTTTGACGCTTTAGTTGGTTAAATGTGCTTTAAAGAAATTAGTTTTCATGTGCAACTGCATAGACATTGTAGGTAAGAATACAGATAAAAAGCTTATTAAAAATATAATGCAATATACCTATACTCACAGAGGTCTCCAGGTCCTCCTTATTTTTAAGTGTGACTCTTGTTGTCTGTGTGGTAAGGAGCATCTGCTTCCTTTGCTTTCTCCCTCGCTCTGTCCTTCCCATTCAGTGAGACAGTGACAGCTGACCCTTTCACCCTCATGTGCTTATTTTGGCCTTCAGAGCACGTCAGGTTATTTCATCGTGTTCTGGAGTGGCCTTGCTGCGCTGCACACCGTCACAATCAATCACAGCTCTTTGCAGATCTGATACCCTTCTGACACTGTTTCATACCCGTGTCACACAGTCACACCTTAGTCCATGAGACTGTGGAAGGACCTGCAGGTTTTTCGGGGGCTTTATGTTGTGCTCACAGTCACGTGATTTTGGTTATTGCAACAATCTAAATGACACTGTTGAATGGGAGACTCAGTGGAGTGGTTGAGGAGCTTTTGGGGGGCTTGGGTGGGGTTTTGTGCTGTGGAGCAATTTATCATCTCATGTTCAGGTCAAGTCAGGTCAGGTCTTGGAGCATGTGCTAGTGCCATGTCCATTATATGTGTGTGTGTGTAAGAATATCCAAGGAACTGCTTGGCATATTTCTTTCACACTGCAAATGTAAGCTAACTCCTTGGCATTACATTAATGTGGTCAAAGGTCAACGTCAATCAAGGTCTTTGAATATTTTTGAAAATCACATTTTTTGCAGTCACTTTGAAGCTAAGAGAGGTAGAAACATGAATCAGGTGCATATGAATCAGCAAAGAGATATCATCTGCCGATTACATCACATATGATATGTCACCAAATGATGGTGTTTCACATTCAGTTATTAAAAAAAGAAAAACACACTTTCCCCAATGAATATGAATCCAACGGAACTACAAGGATGATGTCAAGTGCATATGAATCAGCAATAAGAATACCCTCTGTTTATTCATATGTGTGTGTCATGATGCCATCACCAAACTGGCAGGCAGATAGAGAGCACATACGTCTGTCATGGCCACATATTCTCCACCACCAAAATACCTACTTTCATTGCATTTAGCATTACACCTTGTTTCCTAAGATTTGTCTATATGCTCATAAAATTTCAACAAGATTCATTTAGAACTTTTTGAGTTCAGTGGTGCTATATTCTAATATTGTTCTGATCTGGGATGCTGAATATGGTCTGGTCCGACTCAAAAATTCCATTAAATTATTTCCAAAGACACTGAAGTCCAATATCATTGATCTTTTTTTTTAATGAATGAAATATTACTGAATGCTTAAAATGTAAAAAAACAAAACAGATAAACACTTTTCCTCCTTGGTGGATGTGATGATATGACTGTGACATTAAATAAAAAAAATCTCACATTTCTGAATACTTTGAACCAAAGGAGAGCATGAAGGATGATCTCAATACATATGAATCATCACACAGACTGCCATATGTTGATTTGTGTGTAATACCACAATGTCCATCATATTTTTATCATATATGTCCATGACACAATAATTTCCAGTTCGAGTGGCTGCCAGTTGCAGATATGGTGGATTTTGACAGGTTTATAGATAAAAGGGGATTTAGATTATGATGCAGCAAAAACTCACTATTCACCTGAATCCATTATATGCAAGTTGTATTTTATTTCAGAACTGCTGATCTACTGGGATTTTCACACACAGCCATCTCTAGGGTTTACAGAGAATGGTCTGAAAAAGAGAAGATATCCAATGAGCAGCAGTTTTATGGACAAAAATGCCTTGTTGATGTTAAAGGTTAAGGGAGAATGGGCTGACTGATTTAACAGGCGACTGCGTGATGCTATCATGTCAATATGGACCAACATCTCTGAGGACTGTTTCAAACACCTTGTTGAATCTGTGCCATAAAGAATTTAAAAGCAGTTCTGAAGGCAAAAGACGGTCCAACCTGGTAGCAAGGTGTACCTAATAAAGTAGCCGGTGAGTGTATGTGTTCCATCTACTTTATCGACATTCATAATAAATGTAGATAATCATTATTGGTCTATCAATCAATAAAAGTTTTTGATCAAAGTGCAATGCTCATAAGGAAGAGATGTTTGACTTAGCAGTTTATCTCAACAACTGGCTCTCACACAATTAATGCTTCTGAAGTGGTTGAAGGAAAAGGTTGTTTGGTGCTCACCAACTTGAGAAGCTGCAGTTTTTTCAAAATCAGTGTCCCCTGTTGTTTTTCTTGCCTCTTTCTGGACCAGATTTGCCACCTACAGAGACACAATACTCATGAAATAATGAACTGTCAGCGTTGCAAAAATATTTGTTGTAAAATTATGGACTTCAGTAACTTTTTGCATCAAAGATAAAACCTGTCTGATTACAATTATACAGGGTGTACCCCGCCTCATGCCCTGTGACTGCTGGGATAGGCTCCAGCCCCACCATGACCCTTAATTGGAGTAAGCGGTTGAAGATGGGTGAGTGAGTGAAAACGTCTTATTATCAATGCCAAATTAATTGACAAGTACTGTTAGAGCAGTGCCAAACTGCTACTATTTGGTAACTCAATAGTTTTGGAGCAGGGTTTTTTTTTTAGAGGATGCACTCAGTTTGGGCCTGAGTTGTGTGTTTTGGTATTTTGAAGGTCAATGGTAAGGTCAAATGCTAAATATGTGCTTTCATGTCAAGGACTGTCTAAAACATGCCTTTTGGTCCATGTTGTCCACCTGTTTAAGGGCCCCTTCACACATAACACAATTGAGGCAGAATGGTGCACAAAAGAGGAGTCAAATGTCACTCGTGAAAAATCTGACCTGCCTCAAGCACCTGTACAGCTGTTGCTACAACCATTCACGCACACCGGCAGCCGAAAGTGCCCTGGGTGTGCTCATTCGATCCCCCTCTCTGCAGGTGTCGGCTAAATTTCAGTGTCATCCAACACTGCTTGCTGGACACTTAGAAAAGGCGGGACTATTCGTGCTCCGGGTATGAGAGTTGAGAGCAGCTGACCACATTCTAGCTGTTTATGAAAACTGTCTAAGTGCCCCACGAGTGTGGCGTCACCAAGCAATACACATGGGTGTGGCTGTGCTGAACACGCTAGACCAGCAGATGTGGACATGATAAGCATGCACTGCTTCATTCATGTCATTTCATGACTGTACTTCTATGACCATGGGTCATCTACAGAGCAACAGAAGGTTCATACTTGTATTGTCCTCTGGTTAAGAGAGATTCAATAAATTGCAGTGTTTTTTTATGGTGTGTGGTTTTTATTTTTTTCTCCACAGTAGTGGCACAGTGTGGTGCCACACATTCCAGCTGCTTGCACTGTGTTCGTGCATGAGTGTGCATGAAACCATCATTGTTGTATCATGCATGCCTTTCCGACCGTGGTTGTCCCTCCCGATAGCAGGTGAATGTTTCGCGGTTCCCCATTTCATTTTTTTGTTCGCAGATTTTATTCTGGTTTCTGCTTCTTTTGCTCAATGTTGTGTTATGTGTGAAGGGGCCCTAAAAGATGCTCTGCAGCGCAGAGTCCTTTGACCTGCAAAAAGTAGTTCACGCTTTAAATGTGTAGACAACATGACTGATTTCATATTTTGTTTGGGATCTCTTAATGAAGGTGACATTCCACGTCCCAAAAGCCAGGGGCTGTGAGCATGGACCGGGCCGCCGGGCCACCCGCCCTCGACCGCCACCCAATCCTCTCTGCACCTGACCCCCATGGCCTCCTCTGCAGGTGGTGAACCCACAGAAAGGAGTCAGTTGAGGTGGCTCGGGCATCTTTTCCGGATGCCTCCTGGACGCCTCACTGGAGAGGTGTTCCAGGCACGTCCCATTGGGAGGAGGCCCCGGGGAAGACCCAGGACACGCTGGAAGGATTACATCTCTCGGCTGGCTTGGGAACGCCTTGGGGTTCCGCCGGAGGAGCTGGGGGAGGTGTGTGTGGATCGGGAGGTCTGTGTTGGGAAAGTGTAGGAACACGGACCCACAACAGGGGGCGCAAATGAACGGACAATGGAATAGGTCAAATAACAACACTTTACTGTTGCGAACGTGCACAACAAACACAACAAATTACAACAATGGACAAAGGTCAATTCACAAAGGTGTCGTGTGGGCAGGCTCGAAGATAGGAGATGCCTCTCCAATAGAACCGGAACCACACGGTTCCCTCCGCCACAGGACCCCGGGAATACTGGAGCCGCCAAGTTCCGAACTCCCAGGTGGCCACTGCCTCCGCGTGTCGGACCTGGTACTGCTGGCGAGGAACAGAACACAATTAACGTGGGCGCGTTTGCACCCGCAACCTGTACGGCAGGGAAGTTAAATTATGGCTCAGATTTTACAATGTGCTTACAAGAAGGGCAGCCAGGTGTTACTCGGTCCAGGTTCAAGGTGTCAGTGGGTTAGTGTAATTCCACAACACCATGTGAAAACATACATAACGTAACAAAAGTGGTCAATGAAAGAAACAAGCTAACAAACAATGAAATCCATTTTCTCACAAAAATGAAAGAAAAAAATGTATGCATACCTGTTACTCAAGCAATGATATGTAGTATGTAATGACACTATCATTAATGTGCAACTCAAGCACATGCAAGATTTTCTCACAAAGTCAAAAAACAAAATGACATGAACTTCTACATTACCTTAGTTCGCTTTAATTTTTTCCAGGGTGAGATGATTGAGCTTGTCCCTGGGGGAAACAACATTTAAGTTATTGCTAACTTTAAGGAAGTACTGCTTTGTTAGTATGGCCACAGCAGATGGCCACCACACTGAGTCTGGTCTGCTTGAGGTTTCTTCATATAATCAGAGAGTTTTTCCTGACCAGTGTGCTTCCTCGTTGGGTGGGTAAGATTTAGATCTTACTTATGTATAGCAGCTTGGGGTGACTTATGTTTTAATTTGGTGCTGAAATGAAAACTGAAATGAATTAAACTGAATTGAAGTGGCCTGCTGGCAGGTTTTAGATAATCAATAATCACTTTGTGATATAATTAAGTGTTATACTGTGTCCAGGCAAAAGGCATGATAGTGTAGACTTTCACCCTTAAATCAAGAGATTTAATAACAATATCACATTAACCACTTTGGTAACAGCCATTTTTATACATCATAATTGGATAAACTAAGAATTAAAAATGATTGCCAATACAAATAAACTGTGCGTACTACAACTTGTCAGTTGCACCACCAGTGACCATTTAATGGTTGGAGTGGAACAGAGAAGTATTTTCACACAAGAAAACATATCAGATCTAAGCTCTAGTTTCCCATGAGTTTTTCTAGCAAACTAAACTAAAAATAAATTTCACATCTGGATAAGAAAATTGTTGCCATGTAGCTGTAGTACAACTGGTCAGCCACAAACAAAAGTTGCTTTGTGCATATCTTGGTGGCTTCCCTCACTAGTCTTCTTCAGAACTGCTTACTACAAGCAGATTTACTTTACAGGACCATATTGTTTGGAATTGTTAATGATTAAATGTAAATTAAGTCCAAATCACGTCAACTGACTCACGAATGTTTATGTAACCATCTCCTGACTTGTCTAAATAAAACCTTCTGTACAACCCCAATTTCAATGAAGTTGGGACTTGTGTAAAATGTAAATAAAAACAGAATACAATGATTTGTAAGTCCTCTTCAACCTATATTCAATTGAATACACCACAAAGACAAGATATGTAATGTTCAAACTGATAAACTTTGTTTTTGTGCAAATATTTGCTCATTTTGAAATGGATGCCTGCAACACGTTTTAAAAAAGCTGGGACAGTGGTATGTTTACCACTGTGTTACATCACCTTTCCTTCTAACAACACTCAATAAGCGTTTGGGAACTGAGGACACTAATTGTTGAAGCTTTGTAGGTGGAATTCTTTCCCATTCTTGCTTGATGTACGACTTCAGTTGTTCAACAGTCCGGGGTCTCTGTTGTCGTATTTTGTGCTTCATAATGCACCACAAAATTTCAATGGGCGACAGGTCTGGACTGCAGGCAGACCAGTCTAGTACCTGCACTCTTTTATTACAAAGCCACACTGTTGTAAGACGTGCAGAATGTGGCTTGGCATTGTCTTGCTGAAATAAGCAGGGACGTCCCTGAAAAAGACGTTGCTTGGATGGCAGCATGTGTTGCTCCAAAACCTGGATGTACCTTTCAGCATTGATGGTGCCATCACAGATGTGTAAGTTTCCCATGCCATGGGCACTAACACACCCCCATACCATCACAGACGCTGGCTTTTGAACTTTGCGCTGGTAACAATCTGGATGTTTTTTTTCCTCTTTTGAACATGATTTACAAAAACAATTTGAAATGTGGACTCATCAGACCACAGCACACTTTCCCACTTTGCAGCTGTCCATTTCAAATGAGCTCGGGCCCAGAGAAGGTGGCAGTGTTTCTGAGTGTTGTTGATGTATGGCTTTCAGTTTGCATGGTAGAGTTTTAACTTGCACTTGTAGATGTACCAACGAACTGTGTTAACTGACAGTGGTTTTCTGGAGTGTTTCTGAACCCACGCGGTAAGATCCTTTACACAGTGATGTTGGTTTTTAATGCAGTGCCGCCTCAGGGATCGAAGGTCACGGGCATTTAATGTTGGTTTTCGGCCTGCCTCTCATGTAGAAAGTTCTCCAGATTCTCTGAATCTTCTGATTATATTATGGACTGTAGATGATGGAATCCCTAAATTCCTTGCAATTGAATGTTGACAACAATTGGCAACAATTTCAATATGAGCAAATATTTGCACAAAAACAACAAATTTTATCAGTTTGAACATTAAATATCTTGTCTTTGTGGTGTATTCAATTGAATATAGGTGGAAGATGATTTGTAAATCACTGTATTCTGTTTTTATTTACAATTTACACAACATCCCAACTTCATTGGAATTGGGGTTGTAAAACTGATTATTTATTGTAACAAAAATCATCATATATGTTTTGCCCAATTACGTATGGCCTCTGAAAATGTTGGGTTTGCAAATAAGCATTGCTGAATAGTTAATGTGATAGTTTTGTTGGCCTGCTTGCATTAAAGCTGATAGTCTACACCACAACTAAATTGACAGTTTCATTTCAACTGCACTGTGGTGGTGGACAGAGGAAAAAAAACACTCAAAAATTGTCACTGTCCAAATATTTATGCACTTGACATGTAATTTTGATATAGGCCATGTTTTCATACACAGGGGAGATATTTACCAGTTTGAAAAGGCTGCTTTCTTTCTCCTGATGTGCCACCTTTGACAGGTAAAGAGCAGAGATGGCTTTGACAGAGACGCACAGGTTCTCCTTGTCCTGGATGTAGGAGCTATCTCTGAAATCTGCAGCCGGCCTTTTTTTATCATCATGCAGACATCAAAGAAAAATTCTAAGTTGTAACATTTGGTTTGTAACCTTTTAAGGGTTATGACCAATTGTGCTGAATTTTGCATTAACAGAATAAACAATCAATGCACAGATCATACAAAATAAAGTACATGGATTACAGTAATGCTGTCATGATCCCCGTCTGTGTCTGTACTTGTCCTCTGGCTCCCCTTGTGATTGTTCCTAGTGTTTATATTGTTTGGGGTCCCTGTGGGTTTTTCATGTCTGTGTACTGGGTTTATTCTTGTATGTCTTTTGTGTTGATTTAAATGTTAGTTTTCTTCCTGTGTCTATAGCTGGCTGTGGTCAATTGGTGTTTACCCTCACCTGTGCCTCATCTGTGTGATTACCCTCAGTGTGTATTTATACCCCTCTGTTCCTCCTGTGCAGTGTCTGAATTTGAGTGCGTCTACCCTCTTTCTTACCATAATTTCTAGTGTTTTCTTGTGTATGATTTGTGGTTGCTGCATCTTGCTTCCTACTGCTTGTTTAGTTGTTGCCTGCCATATTGGACACTTTACTTGTGGCAGTTTCTTGTGTTTTTGGACAGTTCTCTGCCTCCCTGACCTCTTACCTCCTAATTCCCTCACAGACACTGTCGCCAGTTTAGGACTGCTCTCCCATGTACTGACCTATAACCTCCATCTGAGTGAGTCATTAAAGACTGTTTTTGAACTTGCTGGTGTTATCTCTGTGTAGAGGTCTGAACCCATCACACACTCATGACAAATACACTTAATATACATTTTAATTTGCAATATGCATCTGTGGCTAACATGAATGAGTGAGGCTAATCACCATCTCAACATGTCATTTAGGGCCTTCACACTTTTTTCAATAAATGGTTCTGGGGAGCATTAGCATAGCTAAAAACCCTATCTATCCTTCGCCCCCCAAACCCCACCAATTATAGCCCTCTTAACTTCCTGCTATTTTACACATTTTTCTTTATTTACCTCTCACATGCCTGGAAAGTCCTCACCATTGTAGTGCATGGCCTCGATTCGCCCTAATTAAATAAGTACATTAATGCTGTCTCAACAAAAACCTGAGTTTTGAACTGCAGAGATGGTGTCTTCACTCTCATTTGGGAAATTCCTAAGTCATTTGGTGATCTGAAGATAAGCTTGAAGACATCCCCCATGGGCCAACACTGTGCTCACAGCAAAACAGAACTGTAACTCAAAGTTCTTCAAAGGGAACCCTTGCCTGGTTAACGGTTGAATTTTCAGTTACTATGAATTACATGACATTATAATGGCTTCACATCAGAGTTTGAAATTTCCCAGGCCCAAAGAACCCACTTTTGGCCTCACACCAAGGCCAGACCCTCTGAAGACTGCATGACGATATCCCTTCCACGATAAGAGTGACCATAAAACTTTGTGTCTTGATAACAGCTATTATCTTTAGGTCTAAGTGAAGAAAGACATTCTTTTAAAATCAAAGAATTGCATCAGTATGTTTTTATTCATATATATATATATATATATATATATATATATATATATATTATATAATAACTTCTAATGTTGTCTGTATTGATTAATCAAGCAATGCTTTGCATGTATTCTATTTAACTGATATGTGTTCCTTGCAACTGATGTGTGTTTAAGTGTGATCTTTCTGCATTATCAGTGTTGATGGTGAAATATTCTTTTTTAACAAAATGGAGTGTTTGAGTGACTATTAATAATGTGTATCCATTCGAGTGTCGTAGAACAATAGTATATCAAAATAGTTAATGTGTTTAAATAACTGAATCATTTTTGGTCTGCCCTCTGAGCAGAAGTTTTCTGTGAAGTTACACACCCTAAATGGGTGGAGTTTGGTGACGTCAGTCCCCCTTAAAAAGTTAGAACAGAGTGCTGCTCCCTCTCTCTTGCCTCTCTTTGCTCCTCTCGACTCGCTCTCTTCCTTTCTAAAACACTTATTTATTTTGGGGTCAATAAGGCCCCATTCTAAGCTAACCTAGCTGAAGCTACCATGTGGCATTCACTTGTTGTTTTATTCTTGTCTCAATTTTTGAGAATTTTAACCCGACTTTAAGGTGCGTCAAGTTTTTTGTTTAATAATTTTCTTAAAATGAATTGGCTTCAAATTTCATCACTAAATTCTAATCAGATTCTCTCTTTCAACGTCTCATGAGTTAGTAAGAATTGTGTCCATAAATGAACTTATTTAATCACTGTCCACAAAATGCCAGTAAACTGTTCATTTCTTGTATAACTGTAAATAAACTGCAAATATTTCTGGGGTGGTTCACTTTGTTCAGAAGGAAACCTTTGGTTGAATGTTTAAATTAAAGTACCTATGCTGCAAATAGGTAGTGGATTAATTATCCTAATTAAATAATAATTATTAAATCCTAAAATTGTTAACTATTTTGGTGACCCATTAAATTAGGCCTAGGCCAATCTAATTCAATTTGGGAGTTTAACTACGTATTCATTATATTTATTTTGGTGTCAGCGTGTGAGCCATTGTAGAATTAACCAATTTTGTTGCCAATCTAGACTTAACCAATTTTGTCAGATCCTTATGGTGCTTCCGTGTGAGGGCTAGCAAATATTTGTTACACTATCTCATTAGGTCCTTCAGACTTTTTTCAGTAAATGGTTCAGTGATGCATTATCATGGCTAAAAGTCTTCATGTAATTTACATGCTAAATAGTCACTAACTGACAACATGAGTTGTCAAGGTGCACCCTGCCTTTCACTTTAGCGTTCCAGGTTTCAGTGTTGACTGTTTACTGAATTCCCGCAAGATCTCCATTCCGCAAAAGCTCTTCTGTCTTTTTTTTTTTTTAATTGAGACAAACAAAGTTCGACAAAACCTTACAGAGATTAAACATACCACAGCAAAAACAACATACTGAAACACAGGTTAATCCCCTGTGCTGCACTCCAGGAAGTATTCAACATTTGACATTTCCGGTGTCAGTGCCGACTCAACATTTGGCATTTACATTTTCAGTGTCAACTTTCCACTGAATTCCTGCAAGATCTCCTGTATTGTCAATCCAGGAAGTGTCCAAGATTTGAACACATCAAGATTGTTTCACGGTGGACTCAAAATTTGGCATTTCATGTTTGGGCCTCCCTGTACCATGAGCAAGCTTGTGTGTTGCTGCATTCGTATTAAAATCCTGTCAAAGGAAAACATTTAACATCCTATGACTTGGAAAATGCATAGACTGTCATACGCTCTCCATTCGGTGTGCTCCTGTATCACACTTAAACAGAATTTTCAGTTTTGCAAATGCCTTTTTTTTTTACAAATAAAAAATACATATTTACAAATAGAGAATTATTTGTAAAAACCAACACACACACACACGTTACAGTAACTTGCATGGTTTTTTTTTTGTTTGTTTTTTACAACCAACCAACCAGTGATGAGGAGGCTCAATTTCCCATAATGCCTTTGGGCATCTGTGAGTTTTAATGCTCAAAACATTCAGAATTAGTGCATTACTTTAAAACTAAAAGATATTTGTGATATTTTCACTTTGTAAAAATGACAGTTAACGCTACTATCAATAAACCGTCTGAAATTAGTTTGGTTTTTAAATCAAAATCATAAGTCAAATCTGCTTTCCACCTCTGCCTCACGTCTGGAGCACTGTATGCTGTGAGTGTAAATGACTTCCTTACAGCATTGGACAGGGTGTACAAAGACAGGAGCTCTGATTCATTGTTTGTGTTGGGTTTGTGATTGTCTTTGTTTCTCCTCAGAAGCATTGGCGGTGATTAAACTCAAAACTGGCTTGTCAGTAGCTGACAGTGTACCAGAGTCAACTAATAGTTAGCGGTTATCAGTCAGCTGTAGCTTCTGCAAAATGTTTTTATCAGTTTATTGTTATAAAAGTTAACTTTTCAGTTAACGGTTATTGAAGCTAACTTTTTGGTTAGCTGTGCCCACCACTGGAAATTTGTAGAAAAAAAACACAGTCCCCAGAGTCACCCAATTATTAATATGATAACAAATATGATAACAAATTACCCCACATGGAGTGATTGGTTATGATTAATTTTGTATCAACCATATCAATCAACCACAAACTATGCATCATTAACTTAGGATATCAGAGTGAGTATCCAAAAACAAGTGACTATATTACATGACAACTCTTGAGAGAAGAAAGTACGGCATACAGTAGTGTTCAGAATAATAGTAGTGCTATGTGACTAAAATTAATGCAGGTTTTGAGTATATTTCTTATTGTTACATGGGAAACAAGGTACCAGTAGATTCAGTAGATTCTCACAAATCCAACAAGACCAAGCATTCATGATATGCATACTCTTAAGGCTAAGAAATTGGGCTATTAGTAAAAAAAAGTAGAAAAGGGGGTGTTCACAATCATAGTAGCATCTGCTGTTGATGCTACAAACTCAAAACTATTATGTTCAAACTGCTTTTTTAGCAATCCTGTGAATCAGTAAACTAGTATTTAGTTGTATAACCACAGTTTTTCATGATTTCTTCACATCTGCGAGGCATTAATTTTGTTGGTTTGGAACCAAGATTTTGCTCGTTTACTAGTGTGCTTGGGGTCATTGTCTTGTTGAAACACCCATTTCAAGGGCATGTCCTCTTCAGCATAAGGCAACATGACCTCTTCAAGTATTTTGACATATCCAAACTGATCCATGATACCTGGTATGCGATATATAGGCCCAACACCATAGTAGGAGAAACATGCCATATCATGATGCTTGCACCACCATGCTTCACTGTCTTCACTGTGAACTGTGGCTTGAATTCAGAGTTTGGGGGTCATCTCACAAACTGCCTGTGGCCCTTGGACCCAAAAAGAACAATTTTACTCTCATCAGTCCACAAATATTCCTCCATTTCTCTTTAGGCCAGTTGATGTGTTCTTTGGCAAATTGTAACCTCTTCTGCACATATCTTTTATTTAACAGAGGGTGTTTGCATGGGATTCTTGCAAATAAATTAGCTTCACACAGGTGTCTTCTAACTGTCACAGCACTTACAGGTAACTCCAGACTTTCTTTGATCATCCTGGAGCTGATCAGTGGGTGAGCCTTTGCCATTCTGGTTATTCTTCTATCCATTTTGATGGTTGTTTTCCATTTTCTTCCACGTGTCTCTGTTATTTATTTTTTTTTTTTGGTCCATTTTAAAGCATTGGCGATCATTGTAGATGAACAGCCTATAATTTTTGCATCTGCATATAAGGTTTCCCCTCTCAATCAACTCTTTAATCAAACTACGCTGTTCTTCTGAACAATGTCTTGAACGTCCCATTTTCCTCAGGCTTTCAAAGAGAAAAGCAAGTTCAACAGGTGCTGCTGGCTTCATCCTTAATAGGGGACACCTGATTCACACCTGTTTGTCCACAAAATTGACGAACCCACGGACTGAATGCCACACTACTATTATTGTGAACACCCCCTTTTCTACTTTTTTTACTAATAGCCCAATTTCTTAGCCTTAGGAGTGTGCATATCATGAATGCTTGGTCTTGTTGGATTTGTGAGAATCTACTGAATCTACTGGTACCTTGTTTCCCATGTAACAATAAGAATATACTCAAAACCTGGATTAATCTTTTTAGTCACATAGTACTACTATTATTCTGAACACTACTGTAAATAAAAGAAAGAGAGATTGTAGCGCCAGGTACCATTATATCTTTAAAAGTATTATTTTGAGGTGCTCTCTCAAGATAGAGCTGCTGATAGAGGTAAACTGACATAGTACTTAACGTCATCCCTGAAAACGTAACAGAAAAGTTATAGATTGAAAGGAACTCCTGTCTGACTTTATTCCAGTTTGTTGATAAGTCGTCTACATCTTTGTTTCAAGCTTGTGCTCGGTGCCATTGTGGTACACCGTCAGAGTGATTGGAAAGTGCATACTGAAGCGGATACCCTTGTTAATTAGAGCCCGACACGCCTCGTTGAAACCTTGCCGCCTCTCTCGGACTGAAGCAGATAAATCCTGATGTATGAAGATCCACTAACATTCATATTCTAGATCACGTGTTGCTCTCGTTGCCATTATCCTCGGTTTGTCCCTGGGAGTTGTAACGTTTTAATAATCACCGGCCGAGGACATCCACCTCACGGCTCCAGTGCACCTGGTCGATTTTAACACAACAATTAGTGCCAGGGCTCGTTTGTAAGCCAAGCACAGTGCAGTGGACAGCCAGGTTTCAAAGAAGTGGATAAGGTGTTTTCCTCCGTGCCTTAAGAACCCAGATGTTACCCGTCTGCTCTGGGTCTCCATTTAGCAGCCATTACCTTGATTTATTTCTCTGCTTCAGCAAGTCTCCCCTCTAACCTGGTTGTCAGGTTTCACATACATTTTATACAATAACTTGTACAAAATGTAAATAAATGAGCTCAGTGTGAACACGTCTCTAGTCAGCCATCATCACGTGATGCCCATCATCTTTTTGATGTTGTAACAGAGAGTATTTTGGTGTACTCCAGTCTAGTCCTTTACAATATGAAATGTCAACAATAAATAAACCAAACAAAAATAACAAAAACTCCTTAACCTTCAGCTCAGTATTTCTGAACCTCAAACCAAATGAGTTGTATGTAACATGCTGTTTATAATCCCATGCTGCCTCCTAGTGTGGTGGACAGTATAAATTTTCTCCATAGTACTGTCAGGAACAAACCCTGATGCACATCATTATGTAACGTTAGGTTTAAAATGTTAGGCAGAAACAATGCATTTTGGCACAGAAAATCTCCACAATGTATTGATGAATGTGGGTGCCACAGTGACACAGCATGCTGTCATTGGATTCTAATTAAAATTGGGCTCTCTGGGTTTGAAGAGTTCTGCAATCAAAATGACAAGCACATGAAGGCAACAAGAAAACCTCCTTCACAGAAGTAACAAGCAGTTCGTTTTTATGTCTGTGGAAGAGGTAAAAACAACAGTTTGGTGCTCGAAACAGTATACGATGCATCCAGAAAGTTTTCACAGTGCTGCACTTTTTCTTTCCTCAGAATTCTGCACACAATACCCCATAATGAGAATGTAAGGGTTTTTTTTTTTATTTTTGCAAATTTACAAAGAACAACAACAAACTAAGAAATCACATGTACTTAAGTATTCACAACCTCTGACATGAAGCCCCCTGGGGCAAATTCAGTTTATTGGACATGATTTGTAAAGGCACACACCTGTCTACATATAAGGTCCCACAGTTGACAGTGCATGTCAGAGCACAAACAAAACATGAAATCAAAGGAATTGTCTGTAGACCTCTGAGACAGGATTGTGTCGAAGCACAAATCTAGAGAAGGTACAGAAACATTTGGGCTGCTTTGAAGGTCCCAGTGAGCACAGTGGCCTCCATCATCTGTAAGTGGAAGAAGTTTGGATCCACCAGGACTCCTCCTAGAGCTGGCTGACCAAATAAAACTGAGCAATGGGGGGAGAAGGGCCTTTAGTCAGGGAGGTGACCAAGAACCTAATGATCACTCTTTCAGAGCTCCAGCATTCCTCTGTGGAAAGAGGAGAACCTTCCAGAAGGACAACCATCTCTATAGCAACCCAACAATCAGGTCTGTGTGGTAGAGTGGCCAGACGGAACTCCTTTGTAAAACGGAACATAACAGGCTGCCTAGAGTTTGCCAAAAGGCACTTGAAGGACTTTCCAGCCATGAGAAACAAAATTCTCTGGTCTGATGAGACAGAACTCTTTGGCATGAATGCCAGGTGTCATGTTTGAAAGAAACCAGGCACTATCCCGACAGTGAAGCATGGTGGTGGCAGCATCATGCTGTGGGGATGTTTTTCAGTGGCAGAAACTGGAAGACTAGTCAGGATTGAAAATGAATGCAACAATGTACAGAGACATCCTGGATAAAAACCTGCTCCAGTCGCTCTTGACCTCAGACTGGGCAAGGTTCATCTTACAGCAGGACAATGACTCTAAACACACAGCCAAGATATCAAAGGAGTGGCTTCAGCACAACCCTGTGAATGCCCTTCAGTGACACAGGTAGAGCCAGAAATGAATCCAGCTGAACAACTCTGGAGAGATCTGAAAATGGCTGTGCACCGATGCTCCCCATCCAACCTGATGGAGCTTGGGAGGTGTGGCAATGAGGAAAACTGCCCAAAGATAAGTGCGCCAAGCTTGTGGCATCATATTCCACATCTGTGCATTAGCACTCTTGCTTGCCTCTACTGGTGGTTGCTCTCACTGCGGTATTGTATCACTTCCTGTTCCGGAGCACAGCGGTGTTTTTCTGTATCTGTTAGCTGTTTAATCTGCGCAGTTAGATTGATCTAGTTATCTAGATTACGATTTGTTTCCCAGTGTAATCTTTACGTGCCTTAACTAAAGCACTCATTCTGCTGAATCACCTCTAAATTATTTACACATTATTCACTTTGCGTGTTTTTAGGAATCCGCTAGCTTAGCGTAGCTACTAGCTCTTAGCCGATTTAGCATGGCGGCTTCTCCTGTCTCTCCCGCACTTTTCTGCTCTGGGTGTGAAATGTTTTAGTTCTCCTCGGCCTCCTTTAGCAGTAATGGTACTTGTAATAAGTGTAGCTTATTCGTAGCTTTGGAGGCCAGGCTGGGCGAATTGGAGACTCGGCTCCGCACCGTGGAAAATTCTACAGCTAGCCAGGCCCCTGTAGTCGGTGCGGACCAAGGTAGCTTAGCCGCCGTTAGTTCCCCCCTGGCAGATCCCGAGCAGCCGGGAAAGCAGGCTGACTGGGTGACTGTGAGGAGGAAGCGTAGCCCTAAACAGAAGCCCCGTGTACACCGCCAACCCTTCACATTTCTAACCGTTTTTCCCCACTCGACACACACCCGCCGAGGATCAAACTCTGGTTATTGGCGACTCTGTTTTGAGAAATGTGAAGTTAGCGACACCAGCAACCATAGTCAATTGTCTTCCGGGGGCCAGAGCAGGCGACATTGAAGGAAATTTGAAACTGCTGGCTAAGGCTAAGCGTAAATTTGGTAAGATTGTAATTCACGTCGGCAGTAATGACACCCGGTTACGCCAATCGGAGGTCACTAAAATTAACATTAAATCGGTGTGTAACTTTGCAAAAACAATGTCGGACTCTGTAGTTTTCTCTGGGCCCCTCCCCAATCAGACCGGGAGTGACATGTTTAACCGCATGTTCTCCTTGAATTGCTGGCTGTCTGAGTGGTGTCCAAAAAATGAGGTGGGCTTCATAGATAATTGGCAAAGCTTCTGGGGAAAACCTGGTCTTGTTAGGAGAGACGGCATCCATCCCACTTTGGATGGAGCAGCTCTCATTTCTAGAAATCTGGCTAATTTTCTTAAATCCTCCAAACCGTGACTATCCAGGGTTGGGACCAGGAAGCAGAGTTGTAGTCTTACACACCTCTCTGCAGCTTCTCTCCCCCTGCCATCCCCTCATTACCCCATCCCCGTAGAGACGGTGCCTGCTCCCAGACTACCAATAACCAGCAAAAATCTATTTAAGCATAAAAATTCAAAAAGAAAAATAATATAGCACCTTCAACTGCACCACAGACTAAAACAGTTAAATGTGGTCTATTAAACATTAGGTTTCTTCTTCTAAGTCCCTGTGGTAAATGATATAATAATTGATCAACATATTGATTTATTCTGCCATAACAGAAACCTGGTTACAGCAGGATGAATATGTTAGTTTAATGAGTCAAACACCCCCGAGTCACACTAACTGTCAGAATGCTCGTAGCACTGGCCGGGCGGTGGATTAGCGCAATCTTCCATTCCAGCTGATTAATTAATCCAAACCCGACAGAGCTTTAATTCATTGAAAGCTTGTCTCTTAGTCTTGTCCCATCCAAATTGGAAGTCCCAAAAACAGTTTATTTGTTATTATCTATCGTCACCTGGTCGTTACTGTGGTTCTCTGTGAATTTCAGACCTTTTGTCTGACTTAGTGCTTAGCTCAGATAAGATAATTATAGTGGGCGATTTTAACATCCACCAGATGCTGAGAATGACAGCCTCAACACTGCATTTAATCTATTATTAGACTCTAGTTGGCTTTGCTCAAAAAGTAAATGAGTCCACCCACCACTTTAATCATATCTTAGATCTTGTTCTGACTTATGGTATGGAAATAGAAGACTTAACAGTATTCCCTGAAAACTCCCTTCTGTCTGATCATTTTTAATAACATTTAACATTTACTCTGATGGACTACCCAGCAGTGGGAATAAGTTTCATTACACTAGAAGTCTTTCAGAAAGCGCTGTAACTAGGTTTAAGGATATGATTCCTTCTTTATGTCTCTAATGCCATATAACAACACAGTGCAGAGTAGCTACCTAAACTCTGTAAGGGAGATAGAGTATCTCGTCAATAGTTTTACATCCTCATTGAAGACAACTTTGGATGCTGTAGCTCCTCTGAAAAAGAGAGCTTTAAAATCAGAAGTGTCTGACTCCATGGTATAACTCTCAAACCGTAGCTTAAAGCAGATAACCCGTAAGTTGGAGAGGAAATGGCGTCTCACTAATTTAGAAGATCTTCACTTAGCCTGGAAAAAGAGTCTGTTGCTCTATAAAAAAAGCCCTCCGTAAAGCTAGGACAATCTTACTACTCATCACTAATTGAAGAAAATAAGAAAAACCCCAGGTTTCTTTTCAGCACTGTAGCCAGGCTGACAAAGAGTCAGAGCTCTATTGAGCTGAGTATTCCATTAACTTTAACTAGTAATGACGTCATGACTTTCTTTGCTAACAAATTTTAACTATTAGAGAAAAAATTACTCATAACCATCCCAAAGACGTATCGTTATCTTTGGCTGCTTTCAGTGATGCCGGTATTTGGTTAGACTCTTTCTCTCCGATTGTTCTGTCTGAGTTATTTCATTAGTTACTTCATCCAAACCATCAACATGTTTATTAGACCCCATTCCTACCAGGCTGCTCAAGGAAGCCCTACCATTATTTAATGCTTCGATCTTAATATGATCATCTATCTTTGTTAGTTGGCTATGTACCACAGGCTTTTAAGGTGGCAGTAATTAAACCATTACTTAAAAGCCATCACTTGACCCAGCTATCTTAGCTAATTATAGGCCAATCTCCAACCTTCCTTTCTCTCTCAAAAATTCTTGAAAGGGTAGTTGTAAAACAGCTAACTGATCATCTGCAGAGGAATGGTCTATTTGAAGAGTTTCAGTCAGGTTTAGAATTCATCATAGTACAGAAACAGCATTAGTGAAGGTTACAAATGATCTTCTTATGGCCTCGACAGTGGACTCATCTCTGTGCTTGTTCTGTTAGACCTCAGTGCTTGCTTTTGATACTGTTGACCATAAATTTTATTACAGAGATTAGAGCATGCCATAGGTATTAAAGGCACTGCGCTGCGGTGGTTTGAATCATATTTGTCTAATAGATTACAATTTGTTCATGTAAATTGGGAATCTTCTTCACAGACTAAAGTTAATTATGGAGTTCCACAAGGTTCTTGTGCTAGGACCAATTTTATTCACTTTATATATGCTGTCCCTTAGGCAGTATTATTAGACGGTATTGCTTAAATTTTCATTGTTACGCAGATGATACCCAGCTTTATCTATCCTGAAGCCAGAGGACACACACCAATTAGCTAAACTGCAGGATTGTCTTACAGACATAAAGACATGGATGACCTCTAATTTCCTGCTTTTAAACTCAGATAAAACTGAAGTTATTGTACTTGGCCCCACAAATCTTAGAACATGGTGTCTAACCAGATCTTACTCTGGATGGCATTACCCTGACCTCTAGTAATACTGTGAGAAATCTTGAGTCATTTTTGATCAGGATATGTCATTCAAAGCGCATATTAAACAATATGTAGGACTGCTTTTTTGCATTACGCAATATCTCTAAAATCAGAAAGGTCTTGTCTCAGAGTGATGCTGAAAAACTAATTCATGCATTTATTTCCTCTAGGCTGGACTATTGTAATTCATTATTATCAGTTGTCCTAAAAGTTCCCTAAAAAGCCTTCAGTTAATTCAAAATGCTGCAGCTAGAGTGCTGACGGGGACTAGAAGGAGAGACATATCTCACCCATATTGGCCTCTCTTCATTGGCTTCCTGTTATATTCTAGAATAGAATTTAAAATTCTTCTGCTTACTTATAAGGTTTTGAATATACAGTCCCATCTTATCTTAGGGACCTCGATAGTACCATATCACCCCAATAGAGCGCTTCGCTCTCAGACTGCAGGCTTACTTGTAGTTCCTAGGGTTTGTAAGAGTAGGATGGGAGGCAGAGCCTTCAGCTTTCAGGCTCCTCTCCTGTGGAACCAGCTCCCAATTCAGATCAGGGAGAACAGACACCCTCTCTACTTTTAAGATTAGGCTTAAAACTTTCCTTTTTTTGCTAAAGCTTATAGTTAGGGCTGGATCAGGTGACCCTGACCATCCCTTAGTTATGCTGCTATAGACGTAGACTGCTGGGGGGTTCCCATGATAGCACTGTTTCTTTCTCTTTTGCTCTGTATGCACCACTCTGCATTTAATCATTAGTGATCGATCTCTGCTCCCCTCCACAGCATGTCTTTTTCTTGGTTCTCTCCCTCAGCCCCAACCAGTCCCAGCAGAAGACTGCCCCTCCCTGAGCCTGGTTCTGCTGGAGGTTTCTTCCTGTTAAAAGGGAGTTTTTCCTTCCCACTGTAGCCAAGTGCTTGCTCACAGGGGGTCGTTTTGACCGTTGGGGTTTTACATCATTATTGTATGGCCTTGCCTTACAATATAAAGCGCCTTGGGGCAACTGTTTGTTGTGATTTGGCGCTATATAAAAAAAAATTGATTGATTGATTTATTCAAGAAGACTTGAGGCAGTAATTGCTGCCAAAGGTGCATCAACAAAGTACTGAGCAAAGGGTGTGAATTTTTAATTTCATAAATTTGCAAAAAAAAAAAACCCTTTTCATGTTGTCATTATGGGGTTTTGTGAGTGGAATTTTGAGGCAAAACATTAATTTTGGAATAAGGCTGTAACATAACAAAATGTAGAAAAAGTTATGCACTGTGAATACTTTCCGGGTGGACCGTACATGTGTGCACATAACTCTCAGGTGCTCATTCATACTAGAAATCACTGATGCACTGGCAAAAAACACGAATTGAAGCGCTTCTCTGGAATAAAAGCAGCATGACAGATTGTAGGAAAACTGCTTTCTTCTGTTTCTGCTGCACATAATTTATTTTACACAGAAATTATTTTAGCAGGCCTGAGTACCTCAGCGCCTGTTACGGTATTGTAAATATTACAGTATATGTATCATATCATGACTGGAAGAAACCTGTCATGAAATTTCAGACACCATGAAAGAAATAATGTCATTTCTTACTTTAGCATCTCCTCTGCCTGCATCATTCCTATCTTTGCAATGGCTCTTTAAGTCTATACTCCAGTGTGTTGCAAACCATAAGATCCTGTAGTGATTACTGTAAGTATCTATCCAGTTGGTTTAATGCACTTTAATTTCTTCCCTTCAGGCAAGCACAGTTCAGGGGGTGCTCAAGCTCCCCCTGGATTAGCCATAACCCCGCAAGGAAATAATGGCACACTTATTTTCATTTCATCCCAGTGTTTTTAAGGCCTTGTCCCACAGAAACTGAACTTTCCCTATACAATCTTTTTTGTTGTCATTTTAAAAAATGTTTCATTCAAGAATCTCCTTTCCTCCAAATCCAGTGAAACCACTGAAATGCTGCAGTATTATTACCTGGCGTATGGTGCTGTAATGCATTCACACAAAAATGGAGCAAATATCAATGTAGCAACTGACTTAGAACTTTACAAAGTGGCACACAGAGTAAATAATCATCCATCTAATCATATCTCGATAAGCCACACGTGTGAAGTGGGATGGATTATCTCAGCAAAGAAGTGCTCACTCACACAGATTGTGAACAATATTGAGAAATGTTTTAGTTCAGCTCATGAAAAATGGGAGCAAAAACAAAAGTGTTGCGATTATATTTTTGTTCATATATAAGTCACACTATGCTCCTGTGTGTCACGAAGGAGAATGTGGTTGAAGCCAATGCAGAGAAGAAGGTGGCTGGCAAAAATAAATAATAAATAAATAAGACACAGTCTTTATTGTCAGAATCAGGGTTTTGGCAGAGGTTGGCACACAGAAAGTCGGTTAGATCATGCAACATCTCCATGAGTGGATTGGCAGGTGGCAGATATTAATGTCAAAACATGAAAAGCATCAATGGTTGCTGCCAACAGTATCCAATAAATGACAGGCAATCTCAAAAACACACAAGGGAAAATCAATTTTCAGTAATAACAAGGCAGCACTAGGGCACACTAGAATCACAGCATTCAGGTGACATGGGAAGAACACATGGCTTAAATAAACTGAGAGGTGATCACAAATTGTGGAGAGGGTGAGGAAAATTTACTAATGGGAATCAGCTGAGGAGAGACAGTATCACAAATAAAACAGGAAGACAGAACCAGGAACAGTCACAGAGGGAGACAGAGGACAAGGACAGACACAGACATGAATCATAACAGTATGAGTGCACTGTGGCCTTGCTCATGGGGTGTGCGTGCCTTGAAATGGACACATTGGCCACTATATAAATAATGTTGAAGTGAATTGAATTTATTTCAATATTATTTGTATTTAGGGTCAAACAGCACCCCCACCTACAGTCTCTTGATGGCAGATGAACAGAAGAATGATCACATTTTTGAGAGGTATGTGTCTTGAGAGCCATCTAGTCTTCTAATGTGACTTTTTCAAATGCATAACTAAATGTGTATTAATTAAAGCTACAGTGTGTAGGATTAGTGTAATCTAGTGGAGAGGTTGCAAATTGCATTATGCTGTCAATGGTCATGATTTTAGTTCCCTTCATGTTTTAGCTTCTTTGGTGAAGGGGATTCATGCTATCTTGCCTTCTCTAGTGATAAAGATATGTATGATTTTCCATTTTGCAACAAAATGAGAATTGTTAATCTTGTTCACCTGCCTACCAACCAGTCGGCAGTATACATTAATGCAGCAGATAACTGAAACAATCATTGGAGCAATTTTAACTTTTGACCCCTGTACAAACCGACACTGACCTTTGTCACCATTCTCCGCTGTTTTAATCCCATAACTCCATAGATTCAGTTACAGACCATCCAAACCATACCTTTTTAGATTCTTATGATCAGGCAAATATGTGGCATAGGTTTCAATATGAGTGGAGCATCTTTTAATTTTGACTCCTGTGTAATTCTTCAATTGACCTCTACCTGAACGCCAACTGAAAATTCAAGTGGCCAAGTGTTTTTTTTCAAAAGAGGATTGTCTGAGGACTATTCTGCCGAATTTGATGCTTTTATCACCATTTGCAGGATTCCGCTCTAAATATTCTCTTATCTGCTGCACTACAATGGGCAATGAATAACATTTCCACTAATAAACACCATTAAATCCTACATACTGTAGCTTTAAGTGCATCTAAATCAGAAATATGAACATGTTTCTATGCAGTTCTTTGACAGCTGCTTTGTGTTAGAGTTATAAATGTCACACTTGTGGTGGAGCTGAACAGATATCTGACTTCACTGGCACACGTACTGTGGGGTACTGTGATCCTGATCTGATCCGGATTGTGGATGTTCTGGACATTTGTATTTAATATTGAAAAGCCCATTTGTTGTAAATTTTACATTTTATCTCAATCAAAAGTGCCTCAGTCAGTCTCCTTTTTCTGTTATGGCTGTTTGTCTATCTTCCAGTTATCAGTCAGAAACCAAGAGCCAATAAGCAATGACAAATTGTGTATAGCAGAGATACCAATGTTATTGTTAATGTTCTAATTATCTGTAAAGGAATTCAGAAACCAAAAAAGTTGGAAAAAAAACTGACATCACAACAAAACTTTGATTCAAGTACATGAACTACATACATACTCCTGACATTTGATCACATCTAATTTAGCTTATAAAAAGTCACTTGTAACAGGACTTTGACCTTCAAAATGTTTTCCAAGGTAAAATTATGTGGAATTGGAAACTAGTGTTGGCGGAGGTTTGCGCTCTACATGTGTGGTGCTCTAGTTTAGTTTTAGTTTGAGCTGAAACATCATTGGAAAGATTTGAGAATATTAACGGTAACATGTAGGTCAGCCTCAGTTTCTTTGAAATTCTCAAAAACAGTCACAACAGACCAAGAATCACAGTAATGTGTAAGCAGAGAGAAACCATCATATCCTTACGGATTATATGTTTGACGCTTTAGTTGGTTAAATGTGCTTTAAAGAAATTAGTTTTCATGTGCAACTGCATAGACATTGTAGGTAAGAATACAGATAAAAAAGCTTATTAAAAATATAATGCAATATACCTATACTCACAGAGGTCTCCAGGTCCTCCTTATTTTTTAAGTGTGACTCTTGTTGTCTGTGTGGTAAGGAGCATCTGCTTCCTTTGCTTTCTCCCTCGCTCTGTCTCCCATTCAGTGAGACAGTGACAGCTGACCCTTTCACCCTCATGTGCTTATTTTGGCCTTCAGAGCACGTCAGTTATTTTCATCGTGTTCTGGAGTGGCCTGCTGCGCCTGCACCCGTCACAATCAATCACAGCTCTTTGCAGATCTGATACCCTTCTGACACTGTTTCATACCGTTCACACAGTCACACCTTAGTCATGAGACTGTGGAAGGACCTGCAGGTTTTTCGGGGGCTTTATGTTGTGCTCACAGTCACGTGATTTTGGTTATTGCAACAATCTAAATGACACTGTTGAATGGGAGACTCAGTGGAGTGGTTGAGGAGCTTTTTGGGGGGCTTGGGTGGGGTTTTGTGCTGTGGAGCAATTTATCATCTCATGTTCAGGTCAAGTCAGGTCAGGTCTTGGAGCATGTGCTAGTGCCATGTCCATTATATGTGTGTGTGTGTAAGAATATCCAGGAACTGCTTGGCATATTTCTTTCACACTGCAAATGTAAGCTAACTCCTTGCATTACATTAATGTGGTCAAAGGTCAACGTCAATCAAGGTCTTTGAATATTTTTGAAAAATCACATTTTTTGCAGTCACTTTGAAGCTAAGAGAGGTAGAAACATGAATTCAGGTGCATATGAATCAGCAAAGAGAATATCATCTGCCGATTTACATCACAATATGATAATGTCACCAAATGATGGTGTTTCACATTCAGTTATTAAAAAAAAAGAAAAACACACTTTCCCCAATGAATATGAATCCACGGACTACAAGGATGATGTCAAGTGCATATGAATCAGCAATAAGAATACCCTCTGTTATTCATATGTGTGTGTCATGATGCCATCACCAAACTGGCAGGCAGATAGAGAGCACATACGTCTGTCATGGCCACATATTCTCCACCACCAAAATACCTACTTTCAGTTGCATTTAGCATTACACCTTGTTTCCTAAGATTTGTCTATATGCTCATAAAATTTCACAAGATTCATTTAGAACTTTTTGAGTTCAGTGGTGCTATATTTCTAATATTGTTCTGATCTGGGATGCTGAATATGGTCTGGTCCGACTCAAAAATTCCATTAAATTATTCCAAAGACACTGAAGTCCAATATCATTGATCTTTTTTTTTAATGAATGAAATATTACTGAATCTTTAAAATGTAAAAAAACAAAACAGATAAACACTTTTCCTCCTTGGTGGATGTGATGATATGACTGTGACATTAAAATAAAAAAAAATCTCACATTTTCTGAAATACTTTGAACCAAAGAGAGCATGAAGGATGATCTCAAATACATATGAATCATCAAACAGACTGCCATATGTTGATTTGTGTGTAATACCACAATGTCATCATATTTTTATCATATAATGTCACATGACACAATAATTTCCATTTCGAGTGGCTGCCAGTTGCAGATATGGTGGATTTTGACAGGTTTATAGATAAAAGGGGATTTAGATTATGATGCAGAAAAACTCACTATTCCACCTGAATCCATTATATGCAAGTTGTATTTTATTTCAGAAACTGCTGATCTACTGGGATTTTCACACACAGCCATCTCTAGGGTTTACAGAGAATGGTCTGAAAAAGAGAAGATATCCAATGAGCAGCAGTTTTATGGACAAAAATGCCTTGTTGATGTTAAAGGTTAAGGGAGAATGGGCTGACTGATTTAACAGGCGACTGCGTGATGCTATCATGTCAATATGGACCAACATCTCTGAGGACTGTTTCAAACACCTTGTTGAATCTGTGCCATAAAGAATTTAAAAGCAGTTCTGAAGGCAAAAGACGGTCCAACCTGGTAGCAAGGTGTACCTAATAAAGTAGCCGGTGAGTGTATGTGTTCCATCTACTTTATCGACATTCATAATAATGTAGATATCATTATTGGTCTATCAATCAATAAAAGTTTTTGATCAAAGTGCAATGCTCATAAGGAAGAGATGTTTGACTTAGCAGTTTATCTCAACAACTGGCTCTCACACAATTAATGCTTCTGAAGTGGTTGAAGGAAAAGGTTGTTTGGTGCTCACCAACTTGAGAAGCTGCAGTTTTTCAAAATCAGTGTCCCCTGTTGTTTTCTTGCCTCTTTCTGGACCAGATTGCCACCTACAGAGACACAATACTCATGAAATAATGAACTGTCAGCGTTGCAAAAATATTGTTGTAAAATTATGGACTTCAGTACTTTTTGCATCAAAGATAAAACCTGTCTGATTACAATTATACAGGGTGTACCCCGCCTCATGCCCTGTGACTGCTGGGATAGGCTCCAGCCCCACCATGACCCTTAATTGGAGTAAGCGGTTGAAGATGGGTGAGTGAGTGAAAACGTCTTATTATCAATGCCAAATTAATTGACAAGTACTGTTAGAGCAGTGCCAAACTGCTACTATTTGGTAACTCAATAGTTTTGGAGCAGGGTTTTTTTTTAGAGGATGCACTCAGTTTGGGCCTGAGTTGCGTGTTTTGGTATTTTGAAGGTCAATGGTAAGGTCAAATGCTAAATATGTGCTTTCATGTCAAGGACTGTCTAAAACATGCCTTTTGGTCCATGTTGTCCACCTGTTTAAGGGCCCCTTCACACATAACACAATTGAGGCAGAATGGTGCACAAAAGAGGAGTCAAATGTCACTCGTGAAAAATCTGACCTGCCTCAAGCACCTGTACAGCTGTTGCTACAACCATTCACGCACACCGGCAGCCGAAAGTGCCCTGGGTGTGCTCATTCGATCCCCCTCTCTGCAGGTGTCGGCTAAATTCCAGGTGTCATCCAACACTGCTTGCTGGACACTTAGAAAAGGCGGGACTATTCGTGCTCCGGGTATGAGAGTTGAGAGCAGCTGACCACATTCTAGCTGTTTATGAAAACTGTCTAAGTGCCCCACGAGTGTGGCGTCACCAAGCAATACACATGGGTGTGGCTGTGCTGAACACGCTAGACCAGCAGATGTGGACATGATAAGCATGCACTGCTTCATTCATGTCATTTCATGACTGTACTTCTATGACCATGGGTCATCTACAGAGCAACAGAAGGTTCATACTTGTATTGTCCTCTGGTTAAGAGAGATTCAATAAATTGCAGTGTTTTTTTATGGTGTGTGGTTTTTATTTTTTTCTCCACAGTAGTGGCACAGTGTGGTGCCACACATTCCAGCTGCTTGCACTGTGTTCGTGCATGAGTGTGCATGAAACCATCATTGTTGTATCATGCATGCCTTTCCGACCGTGTGTCCCTCCCGATAGCAGGTGGAATGTTTCGCGGTTCCCCATTTCATTTTTTTGTTCGCAGATTTTATTCTGGTTTCTGCTTCTTTTGCTCAATGTTGTGTTATGTGTGAAGGGGCCCTAAAAGATGCTCTGCAGCGCAGAGTCCTTTGACCTGCAAAAAAGTAGTTCACGCTTTAAATGTGTAGACAACATGACTGATTTCATATTTTGTTTGGGATCTCTTAATGAAGGTGACATTCCACGTCCCAAAAGCCAGGGGCTGTGAGCATGGACCGGGCCGCCGGGCCACCCGCCCTCGACCGCCACCCAATCCTCTCTGCACCTGACCCCCATGGCCTCCTCTGCAGGTGGTGAACCACAGAAAGGAGTCAGTTGAGGTGGCTCGGGCATCTTTTCCGGATGCCTCCTGGACGCCTCACTGGAGAGGTGTTCCAGGCACGTCCCATTGGGAGGAGGCCCCGGGGAAGACCCAGGACACGCTGGAAGGATTACATCTCTCGGCTGGCTTGGGAACGCCTTGGGTTCCGCCGGAGGAGCTGGGGGAGGTGTGTGTGGATCGGGAGGTCTGTGTTGGGAAAGTGTAGGAACACGGACCCACAACAGGGGGCGCAAATGAACGGACAATGGAATAGGTCAAATAACAACACTTTACTGTTGCGAACGTGCACAACAAACACAACAAATTACAACAATGGACAAAGGTCAATTCACAAAGGTGTCGTGTGGGCAGGCTCGAAGATAGGAGATGCCTCTCCAAAGTAGAACCGGAACCACACGGTTCCCTCCGCCACAGGACCCCGGGAATACTGGAGCCGCCAAGTTCCGAACTCCCAGGTGGCCACTGCCTCCGCGTGTCGGACCTGGTACTGCTGGCGAGGAACAAGAACACAATTAACGTGGGCGCGTTTGCACCCAGCAACCTGTACGGCAGGGAAGCTACCTCCACCTCTCGTTGGAGAAAAAAGTCTGCAATCACTCACAAAAATCACAAAGGTTACTGTCAAGCAGTCAGCTGAGATTATTACCTTCCAGGTAGAACGATATCTCGGCGATGAGGTGGAGATGCCGTCCTGCTGATATACCCCAGTGATAATTGCCGTCAGCTGTCTCAGGTGATGGGTGACAGCTGTTACCGAGGCTGCTCCTGTGGGGCGGCGGCGCCCTCTGGTGGTGGTGGCCAGCAGTACCTCCTCTTCAGCGGCCCACACACAGACCCCCCCCTCAACGGGCGCCTCCTGGCGCCCGACCGGGCTTGTCCGGTGGCGGACGGTAGAAGTCTGCCAGGAGGGCCGGGGTCCAGGATGAAGCTCTTCTTCACCCAGGGCGTTCTTCGGGACCATACCCCTCCCAGTCCACCAGATATTGAAAGCCCCGCCCATCCGACGGACGTCCAACAAACCGGCGCACTGTCCAAGCCGGCTCGCCATCGATGATCCGGGCAGGAGGTGGTGCCGGACCGGGTTGTACAGATGGGCGAGGTTGATGGGGCTTGAGCTTCGACACATGAAACACCGGATGGATCCGCAGTGAGGCTGGAAGCTGAGCCTCACTGCGGCGGGATTGATGACCTTAAGGATTTTAAACGGTCCTATGTACCTGTCCTGTAGTTTAGGGGAGGCCACTTGTAGTGGGGATGTCCTTTGTGGACAACCACACTTCCTGCCCGGGGCGATACGTAGGGGCCGGGGTCCGCCGCCGGTCTGCATGGGTCTTCGCCCTCATCCGGGCCTTCAACAAGCAGAAACGGCGGCGCGCCACACCCGACGGCACTTCCGCAGGTGGGCCTGGACCGAGGGCACACCGACCTCCCCCTCAACCACCGGAACAACGGGGCTGATACCCCAAACACACCTCAAAGGGGAGAGGCCGTTGGCTGATGACACTTGACTGTTGTGGGCGTACTCGATCCAGGCCAGATGAGTACTCCAGGCCGCCGGGTGCGCGGCTGTCACACAACGCAGTGTTTGCTCCATTTCTTGATTGGCCCGCTCTGCTTGCCCGTTGGTCTGGGGGTGATACCCGGACGAGAGACTGACCGTGGCCCCCAGTTCCCGGCAAAAGCTCCTCCAGACATCGAGGAGAACTGGGGACCGCGATCGGAGACGATGTCTGATGGTATCCCATGCAGGCGGACGACGTGGTGGAACCAGGAGGTCCGCCGTCTCCTGGGCCGTAGGGAGCTTCGGGAGGGCCACGAAGTGGCCGCCTTGGAGAATCGGTCCACTATCGTGAGGATCACGGTGTTTCCCTGGGACGGCGGGAGGGCCCGTGACAAAATCCAGGCCGAATGTGGACCAGGGGCGATGAGGCACGGGCAGCGGCTGTAGCAGTCCCGGAGCCTTGCGATGGTCGGCCTTGCCCCTAGGTCACAGGTGGTACAGGCCTGGATATAGTCCCGGACGTCGGCCTCCAGGGACGCCCACCAGAAGCGCTGCCGGACAACTGCCACGGTTCTTCGCACCCCTGGGTGACAGGAGAGCTTAGAGCCGTGACAGAAGTCCAGGACTGCAGCCCCTTGCCTCTGGTGGGACGTAAGTCGTTCTTTGGTCCAGTCCCGGGGTCCGGGCTTCGTGCCAGGGCCTCCCGGACGGTTCTCTCTACGTCCCAGGTGAGGGTGGCCACGATAGTGGACCCGGGATGATGGGTTCCGGTGGATCCGACAACTCCGCTTTGACCTCGTCTTCGTGTACCCGGGACAGGCATAGCCGACTTCTGTTCTTGGTCCCGGGCCGGTAGGTGATGCGGAAGTCAAAACGGGCCGAGAAACAGTGACCACGGGCTTGCCTGGGATTCAGCCGCTTGGCGGTCCTGATATATCCAGGTTCCGGTGGTCAGTGAAAACCGTGAATGGCACAGACGTTCCCTCCAACAGGTGTCTCCACTCTTCAAGAGCCTCTTTCAACCGCAAGGAGTTCTCGTTGCCGACGTCATAGTTCCGTTCAGCCGGGGTCAACCTGCGGGAAAAATAGGCACACGGATGAAGGACCTTATCGGTCTTCCCACTCTGGGACAGCACAGCTCCTATCCCTGAGTCCGAGGCATCCACTTCAACCACTAACTGGCGACTAGGATCGGGCTGCACCAGAAACGGTTGCAGACGAGAAGCGCCGTTTCAACTCCTTGAAACGCGGCATCGCAACGATCCGACCAGGGTGAAGGGGACTTTTGGTGAGGTCAGGGCTGTCAGGGGGGCTAGCAACCTGGCTGGTAGCCCTTAATGAACCTCCTGTAGAAATTCGCAAAGCCGAGGTACTGTTGCAGCTTCCTACGGCTTGTGGGGTTTGGGGCCAGTCTCTCACCGCTGCAACCTTGGCCGGATCAGGAGCGACTGAGTTGGGGAGATGATGAACACCAGAAGGACAAAGAAGTGCGGTGAAACTCACACTTCTCCGCCCTTAACCAAACAGCCGGTTCTCCAATAACCGCTGCAGCGACCTGACGTACATGTCGACATGGGTCTCAGGATCCGGAGAAAAGATGAGTATGTCGTCTAAATATACGAAGACGAATCGGTGCAGGACGTCCCGCAAGACATCATTAACCATGCTTGGAACGTTCGCGGGAGCATTTGTAAGACCCGAACGGCATGACCAGGTACTCAAAATGACCTAACGGGGTGTTAAATGCCGTCTTCCACTCGTCTCCCTTCCGGATCCGAACCAGGTGATACGCATTCCTAAGATCAAGCTTGGTGAATATCTTGGCTCCATGCAGGGGCGTGAACACCGAATCCAACAGGGTAAGGGGTATCGGTTACGAACCGTGATTTCGTTCAGCCCCCTGTAATCAATGCATGGACGTAATCCGCCATCCTTTTTCCCCACAAAAAAGAAACCCACACCCATCGGGGAGGTGGAATTCCGGATCAACCCGGCAGCCAAAGAGTCCCGGATGTAGGTCTCCATTGATTCGCGTTCAGGTCGTGAGAGGTTGTACAGCCTGCTGGACGGGAACTCAACGCCTGGAACCAAATCAATGGCACAATCATACGGGCGGTGCGGGGGAAGGATGAGTGCCAGATCCTTGCTGAACACCTCCGCAAGGTCATGGTACTGCACCGGCACCGTCCCTAGATTGGGCGGGGCTCTGACCTCCTCCCTGGCCTGGGAACCGGGAGGAACCGAGGAACCTAAACATACCCGATGGCAGTCTCGCTCCACTGGACCACTACCCCGGACGGCCATCGATCCGGGATTGTGCTTCAACATCCAGGGAAAACCTAAAATCACACGGGAGGTGGCCGGAGTTACAAAAAACTCGATCTCCTCCCGGTGATTCCCCGACACCACCAGAGTTACTGGTGGTGTCTTGTGGGTGATTGGAGGGAGTAGGAGCCATCTAGTGCCCGTACCTGCACAGGCGAGGTAAGCGCCACCAGAGGGAACCCTATCTCCCTGCCCATTTGCTATCAAGCAAATTCCCTTCTGAGCCCGTGTCCACCAGGGCTGGGGCCTTCAGGGTTAAATCCGCATAAAGGATTGTAACTGGGAGTCGTGTGTCGATGTGGTGTGTCCCACGTGAACGTCTCGCCCCCCCCCCCCTAGCCCAGTGTCTAGGGGCGGGCGTTGGTGTTTAAATCCGTTCGGGGCAGTCCTCGTACCTGATGCTCAATCGAAGCCACAAACAAAACACGCTCCGCGGGCCAGCCTCCTTTGTGTGACCGGTGCCCTAAATGTTGCCCTACTCGTGTCCATAGCTTCGTCAGCAGGGGAGCTGTGATCGCACGGAGCGCAGGGGCCGTGGAGCGTGGGGAGGGCGGAACGCGGTCGGAACCGGAAGGGAGAGAGAACGACGCGTGCCTGGCCACGCCCTTCGTCTCGTTCCCGACGGCGCTCATTTAACCGATTGTCCTAATCGTATGACAAGATCGATAAGCCCATCCAAATCCCGCGGTTCGTCCTTAGCCACCAGGTGCTCCTTGAGGACCAATGACAGTCCGTTTACGAAGGCAGCGCGGAGGGCAGTGCTATTCCAGCCGGACCTCGCAGCCGCGATGCGGAAGTCGACTGCATAGGCAGCTGCGCTCCGGCGCCCCTGTCTCATTGACAGCAGCACGGCTGAAGCGGTCTCTCCTCTATTAGGGTGATCGAACACTGTTCTGAGCTCCCTCACAAACCCATCATATGTCAGAAGGAGCCGTGAACTTTGCTCCCAGAGCGCTGTAGCCCAAGCGCGTGCCTCACCACGAAGCAGATTTATCACATAAGCTGCTTTGCTAGCGTCGGTCGCGTACATGACGGGACGCTGTGCGAAGACGAGCGAACACTGCATAAGGAAATCCGCGCACGTCTCCACACAGCCTCCGTACGGCTCTGGGGGGCTTATGTATGCTTCAGGGGATGGTGGGGGGGGGGTCGTTGGACAACCAGTGGAACGTCGCTGTCACGCACAGGGTCTACGGGAGGGAGAGCCGCAGCGGCGCCCGGAGGGCGCGCTTCCACCTGCGCGGCGAGAGCCTCCACCCTGCGGTTCAGGAGGGCGTTCTGCTCGGCCATCAAGTCTAACCGAGTCGTGAAAGCAGTGAGGATCCGCTGCAACTCACCGATTACCCCTCCTGCGGACGCCTGTGCGCCTTGTTCTTCCATTGGCCGTTCAACAGCCGGTTGACGCCCCTCGGGATCCATGACGCTGGCCGAGATATCCTGTTGGGAAAGTGTAGGAACACGGACCCACAACAGGGGGCGCAAATGAACGGACAATGGAATAGGTCAAATAACAACACTTTACTGTTGCGAACGTGCACAACAAACACAACAAATTACAACAATGGACAAAGGTCAATTCACAAAGGTGTCGTGTGGGCAGGCTCGAAGATAGGAGACGCCTCTCCAAAGTAGAACCGGAACCACACGGTTCCCTCCGCCACAGGACCCCGGGAATACTGGAGCCGCCAGTTCCGAACTCCCAGGTGGCCACTGCCTCCGCGTGTCGGACCTGGTACTGCTGGCGAGGAACAAGAACACAATTAACGTGGGCGCGTTTGCACCCAGCAACCTGTACGGCAGGGAAGCTACCTCCACCTCTCGTTGGAGAAAAAAGTCTGCAATCACTCACAAAAATCACAAAGGTTACTGTCAAGCAGTCAGCTGAGATTATTACCTTCCAGGTAGAACGATATCTCGGCGATGAGGTGGAGATGCCGTCCTGCTGATATACCCCAGTGATAATTGCCGTCAGCTGTCTCAGGTGATGGGTGACAGCTGTTACCGAGGCTGCTCCTGTGGGGCGGCGGCGCCCTCTGGTGGTGGTGGGCCAGCAGTACCTCCTCTTCAGCGGCCCACACAACAGTCTGGGCGGCTTTGCTTGAGCTGCTGCCCCTGCGACCCGACTCCGGATAAAGCGGAAGAAAATGAATGGATGGATGGATCTCTTAATGAAATGGGTCATGGGTTCGATTCCCACCTGTGGCCTTTTTGTGTGGAGTTTGCGTGTTTTCCCCGTGTTTGTGTGGGTTCTCTCCGGGTGCTCCGGCTTCCTCCCACATCCAAAGACATGCAGGTTATGTGGATTGGATACTTTAAAATTGTCGGAAGGTGTGTGTGTGACTGTGTTTGTTTGTCTATATGTGGCCCTGTGACAGACTGGTGCTCTGTCCAGAGTGTACCCTGCCTGACACCCTATGACTGCTGGGATAAGCAACCCTCAGTTGGAGTAAGTGGTTGAAGATGAGTGAGAGGGTGAGGATTGTAGGAATATATTTTGCCATGGCAAGATACCTAATGTTTTGTGTGTAATTCTAGAATGTTGTTTGTCATACAACACAAATGAATGAACAGGACAATTATACGTATTAACCTCCTCTGTGGCCTTTCAGTGTCAAGGTTGGAAATCTATGCCAATTTTGCATTGATAAATGATTATCATCATTAACCACTAAAACTCAAGGTTGTTTTCCTTGTCAACATACTGTATCTCCTGGGGGTGTAACATTTCACCATTATGAACATGAATTGGATTTTAAAAGCACATCACACGACTGCATCAATACAGGGACCTCTGAATTAATCTAAAGGTATTATGAACAAACTCCGTGGCTCAGTTTTTAACATTATAAATTGACTGAATTATGCTTGTTTTGCTGCTACCTCTACATCCTCAAATGCTCTTAATAGTTCAAAGGTCAGTGCAAGGCTTTCATGACACTGGTCACAGAACAATCACTGTGCCTGGGTGGTGGACCTGTTCAAAATGTCAAATGTTGCAAAATGTTTTGGGCCACATGTTGTTCTTGTTCCACTAATAAAATAAAGATCTGTTCCAAATTTTATTGTAATCAGACATTGTTTAGGGTCCTTCCACAAAGCAACAATTTTCCCCCAACAAGCAAAAAGTGGAGATGACTTCCAATAATATTCTCGTCTGAGTGACCAATCAACCACCACTTTTTGCAATTAGAAGCCATCACATGTACCTGTAAAAGAAAAATAATGGCATCAGAGTCTTCTCCAGTTAGGATGAAGCTGTCTTGCCAACGGAGGGAGAAGAAAATGTGTCACTCTGGGGGACCTCTAAATCTTATCTGATTGAGTTCAAATTTGCTCTGCACCTGTAAACCCCAAGTGGAACAAAAACAACATGTGGCCCGAAGCATCTCACAACTTAAATTTTTTCACTGTATAACATGAACAGCCCTACTGTGTGGCAGCGCTAGGTCATTATAACAGGTAAATGTACCAGTTGGCACATTACTTTCAGTTTACAGTTTCTTAATACTGTTACACCCTTTCAGAAACATTATTCTCTGCTACTTATGCTATGCTAACAACAACTGGTTTCTTCTGGGGTTTGTTTTCTGCTACTGCATGTGGTGCTGCCCCTTGTGGTGAGCACAAGACGAGCAGAGGCAGTGCCAGTGTGCTGCAGCACAGTAGAAAAAAACCTGAAGAAGGTCCCTGAATTTTTATGAATTATGTATTGTATTGGAAGGTAAACAATGCCCCTTTTTGATTTTTATACTGTGTCATGCAAAGTGAATGTCTACATTAAACAAAGAATAGTCTTGGATTGTATCGTATCCCTCCAAAGCGAATCACTCCATAATAAAAAGTATCATACCTCAGTTGTATCATATGAATCTATATGAAATATCAGATCATATTATTAGGGAAAGAATTTCTGTCAATTACTGTTCTTTTGTTTACCTTAGCTGTTACAACATCCTTGTCATCACTGTCTTGAAAAGGATAGGAGTTTTCCATGTGGGGTATCTCTGTGGGGCTGTCGAACACCTCATCCTCTGTATTCATCCATTGTGGGATCATGTCTGCTGTCTTGGCAGATCTGAAACTGTTTTTTACCTTGTGCTGTATGTCAGCTTTAGACTCAAACAGCGCCCTCAGAGCATCAATGGTTCCAGAGCCGCTCTGAAGGCTTCCCACTGACTTACTGTGCTTCAGGTTGGTCGAAGCTCGAGACATTTCTCTTTCCTCATTTCTCCTCATCAGAGACTGCAGCTGACTCTCTTTGCTGTCCAGCAGACTGCTCACATATGGCAGTGATGAGAGTGATGTTGCCTAATAGTGAAAATAAAAATGCTTGTTTATTTTTTGTTTGTTTTATGATTACAACAAACCTGTGAATTTTCACATAGGCACATGGGAGACTCAAGCTTAGATTTAATCAATTTCCTTGTGTGAAACTCCTAGCATGGTGGCCAAGTGGTCAGTCCACTTGGTATCAGTGTGGAGGTTTCCTGGTTCAAATCCCACCTCTGCCACATTTCTCCATATAATGGGGAGTTGTGTCATGAAGGGCATCTGGTGTAAAACGTGTGCCAAACCAACATGCTGTGGTGACCCCAAGGGAGCAACTGATGGGACTTCATTTTCCTTGTGTGAAACTCCTTTGTTCCACTCTACCATTTACTTATAGTTTTCTGTTGGTCATGTTGCCCATTGGTAGGGGTTCCTTGTGCCTCCCCTGGATGGGACACCAGTTCACCACAGGTTACTTCCCCAGCCAAAGACAGTACCTATTTGTAGCTGGGTGGACTGTGGTGATGCAGATTGTCCTGTCCTAGGACACAGACACATCCCCGGGAATCAAATCCAGATCTATATATTGGTAACCTCACTTCCTATCCCTGATCTACTACTCCACTGAATGTCAAAAATCCAACCTCTCATCTGCAACCTCTCATCTGTCATGACGATTGCCTGTTGGGGGTGAAATACAGTGGGGGCCTTTTCTGCCCAGTAACCACTGTGGTAACCATGAAGGCACAGCAGGAACTCAGATCATGAGACAACTAATGGGGCTGTGATGAAATAAGAAGTCCTCAATGGCTGATCAGGTGGAGGAGGTGATGCTTGTAACCCAAGGATTGTGAAGGCTACAGCAGGTCCTAAGAATCTGATCAACTGGGATTTTCCAGTCACTGGACCAGGCTAAGGATCTGTCAAGGACTGTGTGTTTGTCGGAGTGCAACAACATTCCCACGTTAAACAAACCCGTGCACAGGTGTTTCTCGATCAACTCTGAGTGTAGATTTTCTCCGTGTCCACCATCCTGTCTGGGAATTGAACTGTCTACCGTCTACATTTAAATTCTATTGTAGTGGTATACAGGGGCAAAAGGAAATGTATGTACTGCATGTGAATGAGAATACATGTACCATACGTGAGAGTGAATATGTATGTGTGAAGAGAAAATGTGAGTGAGAATAAATATACTGTATGTGAGAGTGAATAAAAACACATGTGAAGGGAAAATGGCACATACATTTTTCCTTTATGTAAGTATATTTATGCTCACATACAGTACATTCATGTCTGAAAATGTATGTTCCATGTGTAAGCTTGTATGTATGTGTCCGGGAAAATTATTATGTATTATGTGTGTGTTATGAATGGATGTGTTAATAAAAATGAATTATGTCTTACACATGCACTCATACTTGCCTGCTTTAGTTTCACTTCACTGTCGTACCTCGGTGTTGCCTGAGTGGACGCGTTCACTTCCACAGTGCTTTGATATCTGTCACACGTTCAAAATCAAAATCAGTCGTCTCTCAACATGTATGTAATCACTAAAAGCTGGAGAAGACGGTATCTTTTACCTGGCAACAAGCTGCGACACAGATACTTTCCAGTTCAGCAGCCGATCCTCTGTACAGGTGGGCAGGTCACATGATGCGCTGATGTTCCTCAGTGACTGGGTTTGCCTCAGATTACTCTTCAACGCCATAACTACGTCACAGTAGCACACAGTATGTGTGTAACTCTCTCACCTAGCATGTAATTAAGGATAATCAAAGATATGATATGGCTTGTTGTATTTTCACTAGTCATTCATTCACTTTCCATACTCGCTTACTCCAGTTGAGGGTCACGAGGGGGCTGGAGCCTCTTGAAATCATCTTATTTGGTCCTTTTCTGAACAAATTTCTTCAATCTTCACGAAGGGCACAGTGTTCACATCTTTTAATCCCAGGTCACATGGCACTAACGAAGGATAATTCAGCCCAAACAAAACAAGAAATCTGGACTTTCGGAGGTATCGTTAACCTTCGTTCAGCTTCGTTCCTGCAGCTGGCACTTTGTCAGAAATTTCAAACTGTTAAAAAATGTGAATGAATCCAGATGACAACGTTAATTCGTCCATATTCCGTTTTGCTTTCTGTCTTGACGGTTCCTTATCGTTTGCGTAGCCTCTATAACGTCAGTGTTCCGTTTGACTCTAGTCCAACTTCGTCCAACCTCCCAACTCTGACGTCTTGCATGAATGTTGACGATATCGAATGTTGACGAACAGATCAATAATTAAAGCTCCGACGAGCTGAACGGAACATCCTTGTATTGCTGATGACTCGTCCTTGTGTGGGACGAAAAGCAATGTTGTCATACAGAAACAATAGTGGTAAAAATGTTTTATCAACTACTTTAACTATTTACTCACATTCCAACCGTTTGTGGCTGGCCTGCGTGTGCACACACGTTATTGTTGTGAAGACAGACATCTCTCACCTGTTGTCAAGACAACCAAATCCCGCACCTGCAAGCACTGCGGACATGAGGAAGAGGCTGGCTGTGCTCGAACTCATACCCACTGTCACGTCATCATGAATGTTTCATTTTGATTTCGTTTAAAGCATCAAGGTCAACATTTGCTTTGTTTTTCTTTTGGAAGTTTTGGTTTTCTTTGGTTCCTTTTTGCACTCTTGATTTGCAGGCTGTTCGGTGATGGGAAAGGTGCAGGATCATTTGTCCACCTTTTCTCAAGGATCTGTGACTTTTTAACTTTTTATGGGTATATCAATATACCCAAGTTCTCGAATGTTTAAAAACTACTCTCACATAAATATATTAGATGAAAATAAAACACTTGATTTTTCTTCTAGATAACTGAATATTACATGGGGGGTATTTACAGTCTGTATATATACTTTTTCTTGCACATATATGCAAGAAATAGTATATATACAGACTGTTTTTTTTTCCATAATTGAGCCACTTTATCATTCATGTTTTGGCCATGTCAAATGTTTTGTGCCTGATCCAACATTTCTTGATCTTGAAGTTTCAACTCACTGGGTCCAATGTTGAGGGTCCCTTCACATATTACACAAAAGATGCAGAAAACGAAAGAAAATCCTCAAACCAAAAAAAAAAACGGGCAACCACCAACCACTCCACCTGCTGTCGGAAGGGATGCACGGTCGGACAGGTGTGCATGATACACCGGTGACAGTTTCATGCATGCTCGTGTGTGCACGAACACAGTGCGAGCAACTGGAATGTATTGCAGCACATCACGCCTCTGCTGTGGAGAAAAAAATAAAACCACACGCCATAAAAAACACCGCAATTTATTAAATCGCTCTTATCGAGCGGACAATGCAAGTATGAACCTTCTGTTCCTCTGTAGATGACCCATGGTCACAGACGTACAGTCATGACATGACATGAATGAAGCAGTGCGCTCTTATTATGTCCACATCTGCTGGCCCGGCGAGTCCAGCCAGCCCCGCACACGTGTCTGGCCTGACATGCGTGTCCTGTGAGTGGCACGCTGCAGGACAGACACTGTGTCATGTAGAACACAGCTCACATGGGTGACATGACATTCAGATCTCCTGCAGCGTGTTTACATGATCTGACGGTCCGTTTCACCTGGGACAGCCTGTCAGTGTGCGCGCTGTATGCTCACTTACTGCAGCCCATCACAAAACCAATATATGTTTTTATGTATTACCATGTGAGAACAGCAAGCACACATACACATCATGGTGGACAGTTGTAAAGTCATGTGCTTCAAAATCAAATCAAATCAAATCAATTTTATTTATATAGCGCCAAATCACAACAAACAGTTGCCCCAAGGCGCTTTATATTGTAAGGCAAAGCCATACAATAATTACGGAAAAACCCCAACGGTCAAAACGACCCCCTGTGAGCAAGCACTTGGCGACAGTGGGAAGGAAAAACTCCCTTTTAACAGGAAGAAACCTCCAGCAGAACCAGGCTCAGGGAGGGGCAGTCTTCTGCTGGGACTGGTTGGGGCTGAGGGAGAGAACCAGGAAAAAGACATGCTGTGGAAGAGAGGAGAGATCAATCACTAATGATTAAATGCTGAGTGGTGCATACAGAGCAAAAAGAGAAAGAAACACTCAGTGCATCATGGGAACCCCCCAGCAGTCTAACTCTATAGCAGCATAACTAAGGGATGGTTCAGGGTCACCTGATCCAGCCCTAACTATAAGCTTTAGCAAAAAGGAAAGTTTTAAGCCTAATCTTAAAAGTAGAGAGGGTGTCTGTCTCCCTGATCCGAATTGGGAGCTGGTTCCACAGGAAAGGAGCCTGAAAGCTGAAGGCTCTGCCTCCCATTCTACTCTTAAAAACCCTAGGAACTACAAGTAAGCCTGCAGTCTGAGAGCGAAGCGCTCTATTGGGGTGATATGGTACTATGAGGTCCCTAAGATAAGATGGGACCTGATTATTCAAAACCTTATAAGTAAGAAGAAGAATTTTAAATTCTATTCTAGAATTAACAGGAAGCCAATGAAGAGAGGCCAATATGGGTGAAATATGCTCTCTCCTTCTAGTCCCTGTCAGTACTCTAGCTGCAGCATTTTGAATTAACTGAAGGCTTTTCAGGGAACTTTTAGGACAACCTGATAATAATGAATTACAATAGTCCAGCCTAGAGGAAATAAATGCATGAATTAGTTTTTCAGCATCACTCTGAGACAAGACCTTTCTAATTTTAGAGATATTGCACAAATGCAAAAAAGCAGTCCTACATATTTGCTTAATATGCACATTGAAGGACATATCTTGATCAAAAATGACTCCAAGATTTCTCATAGTATTACTAGAGGTCAGGATAATGCCATCCAGAGTAAGGATCTGGTTAGACACCATGTTTCTAAGATTTGTGGGGCCAAGTACAATAACTTCAGTTTTATCTGAGTTTAAAAGCAGGAAATTAGAGGTCATCCATGTCTTTATGTCTGTAAGACAATCCTGCAGTTTAGCTAATTGGTGTGTGTCCTCTGGCTTCATGGATAGATAAAGCTGGGTGTCATCTGCGTAACAATGAAAATTTAAGCAATGCTGTCTAATAATACTGCCTAAGGGAAGCATGTATAAAGTGAATAAAATTGGTCCTAGCACAGAACCTTGTGGAACTCCATAATTAACCTTAGTCTGTGAAGAAGATTCCCCATTTACATGAACAAATTGTAATCTATTAGATAAATATGATTCAAACCACCGCAGCGCAGTGCCTTTAATACCTATGGCATGCGCTAATCTCTGTAATAAAATTTTATGGTCAACAGTATCAAAAGCAGCACTGATGTCTAACTGGACAAGCACAGAGATGAGTCCACTGTCTGAGGCCAAAAGAAGATCATTTGTAACCTTCACTAATGCTGTTTCTGTACTATGATGAATTCTAAAACCTGACTGAAACTCTTCAAATAGACCATTCCTCTGCAGATGATCAGTTAGCTGTTTACAACTACCCTTTCAAGAATTTTTGTGAGAAAAGGAAGGTTGGAGATTGGCCTATAATTAGCTAAGATAGCTGGGTCAAGTGATGGCTTTTTAAGTAATGGTTTAATTACTGCCACCTTTAAAGCCTGTGGTACATAGCCAACTAATAAAGATAGCTTGATCATATTTAAGATCAAAGCATTAATTAATGGTAGGGCTTCCTTGAGCAGCCTGGTAGGAATGGTGTCTAATAGACATGTTGATGGTTTGAAGGAAGTAACTAATGAAAATAACTCAGACAGAACAATCGGAGAGAAAGAGTCTAACCAAATACCGGCATCACTGAAAGCAGCCAAAGATAACGATATGTCTTTGGGATGGTTATGAGTAATTTTTTCTCTAATAGTTAAAATTTTATTAGCAAAGAAAGTCATGAAGTCATTACTAGTTAAAGTTAAAGGAATACTTGGCTCAATAGAGCTCTGACTCTTTGTCAGCCTGGCTACAGTGCTGAAAAGAAACCTGGGGTTGTTCTTATTTTCTTCAGTAAGTGATGAGTAGTAAGATGTCCTAGCTTTATGGAGGGCTTTTTTATAGAGCAACAGACTCTTTTTCCAGGCTAAGTGAAGATCTTCTAAATTAAACACGGTACGTGTTCTACAGCTGTGGCATCCAGGACCAGAAATCTCAAGAGATGCTGCTGTTGGCAGCCACGCCCCCTGTCCGTTCAGCGCACAGACCAAAGGGTAACTCTGTTTCTGTTATGTGATTTTTTTTTTTAGTTATTTGTTATGTAATTGTGTATACCCATACCCACACCCTTCATTTATATAGCAGATTTCACAAACATAGTTTCCAAAGTGCTGTACAAAAAAGAAAAAGAAAAAGAGAGGACCACACACTCACGCGGTGTTAAAAGCCAAAGCATAAAAATGGGTCTTTAGACGAGACTTAAAACACTCTACAGTGGGGGCTGTTTAGATGTTAAGGGGCAAATCATTCCACAGCTGAGGGCCCACCACAGAGAAAGTCCTCTCCCCCCTGGTTTTCAGTCTCATCACAGGCACCACAAGCTGGAGCTGGCCCTTGGACTGCAAAGCATGGGGAGGTTGATAAATTTGGATGAGGTACGAAATGTACGTTGGGGCTAGTCCATTCAAAGCTTTAAAAACAAACAATAAAATCTTAAAGTCAACTCTGAAACGAACTGGGAGCCAGTGAAGAGATGCCAACCGGAGTATTGTGTTCTTGCTTTCTGCTACCAGTTAAGAGATGCTCAGCAGAATTTTGGACCAACTGTAAGTGAGAAAGTGCATTTTGGCTGATGCCGATAAAAAGTGCATTACAGTAGTCTAAAGGAGAGGAGACAAAAGCGTGCATGACTTGTTCAAAAGCATTAAAAGATAAAAAAGGTTTAACTTTAGATAAAAGACGCAAATTATAAAATCCAGATTTGACAACCGCGTTTACCTGCTTGTCCAATTTAAAATGTTTGTCAATAATGATGCCGAGGTTGGTGACAGACTGTTTCACGTACTGTTTAAGAGGGCCCAAGTCCAAGAGGGGGTCAATATTTCCAAATAAAATTACCTCTGTTTTAGCCTCATTCAGAGTTAAAAAGTTGTGGGCCAACCAAGCCTTGACATCACTCAAACAATTCAGAAGAGGCGCCAAAGGGGCAGAAGCAAGTTTTTTTGAGTGACAGGTAAATCTGGCAGTCATCTGCATAAAAATGATACTGTAAGCGATGATTTTTAAAGATTTGACTCAGTAGTACATGTAGTTATTGTAGTACTTATTTATATACCTGTCCTGTCTGTGGTCTCTGTTTTAATGTGACCCTGTCAGATTCCACCCTGGCCCAGGGTTTATGTCTGGGTTTTTCCCCGTCCAGGTCTTCACTGATTTTTATGTTTTATTTTTCACACGATTGTAATTTAGTCATTTAAATATTAGCTTGGTTCTCGTTATGTTCCTGTTATCAGTGGTCCTGTTTTCTGTTAGGGTTTATCTTTTGTTATTTATTGCATTAATGGTTTTCTGGTTATCATTTATTTCCTGTTCAACCTTTAGTTTGATTTATTATTTTATTATCAGCATTTTGCTGCTACTTTAATGCTTCAGCCATGTTCAGTTCTGCTTTAGTTTTTGTTAGCCTTTTCTATTTTATTGTCTGAGTTTGTTCATGCATGTATCCTTCAATCATGCTCAATCCTGTTCTAGTTTTGGTTATAGAATATTATTGTTCTTGTTCTCTCTCTAGGTTTGTCACTCGGTTTCCTAGTTTTCCCCTTTTATCTTGGACACATGTCCTTTTGTTGGTCTTTGGGCACATTATATTTTCACCAGTGGTTTTCTGTCACTTACTCCTTTTGCTTTGCACCACTTTGTTTTTCACTCACTCAAGCCTCTTGACTCTCTTCACTCTTCTTTGCTTCACTAGACCACACCTCCTTCCAGAACCTTCTCTTACACCTGCCTCTTGTTACACTGATTAGATCACCTGTTATTTAAGCTCCTCATTTCCCTCACTCCAGTGCCAGTTTGTTGTGATCTTGTTATCCATATTCCAGCCTTTGTTTCTTGTCCTGTTACCACTTGGTATGTTTGACCTCGCTTTGTATTTTTGGATTTTGTCTTAGTCTCAGCCCTTGTACTTTGGCATGCTGTGTTTTGACCTCTGCTCACCTAGACCACGCCTCAGCCTCTCAATTGTTTGTACCTCTGCCTTGCTGCCTGCCATACTGTGTACCGAATCCCTGCTACGTTTTAAGATAAAGCCTCTTATTGCCCCAACATCTGTGTTCTGGAGTCCTGCTTTTGTGTCCAACCACATTGTACCTGCAGCCTGACAGACCCTTTGTGTGTGCTGAGCTGTCATTTCCAGCTGTCAGTGAGTTTCTGGCAGGCGATCAGCTGAGAGGCAGCTTGCCGTGCTGTCTGTGCTTAGACGTGGCTGATCAGTCCTCATCTGTACATACATATCCACATTTCATGCAAGTGTGCTCCCCTCCACACACCACATGTTGTGGGGGGGAGCAGGGAGCGCATGAAATATACGCACATCACTTGTGTTGTAGGGGGGAGTGGGGTAGCACAACACACATGCAATACCCACACATGCCACATGTGTTGAGGGGGGAGCCGACACTCTAGTACGCCACATGTGTGTTGCTTGGCAACACCACAGTCATGGGGGCACTTAGACAAATTTCACAGTCAGCTTGAAAATGGTCACCTGCTCACTATTTTCATGCTGACTGCGCGAATGGTCACACATTTCCTAAGTGCTCCATGAGTGGTGTTGGATGTTCATGTGTAGCACCTGGAATTTGGCCGACACCTGCCAAGAGAGGGATCCGATGGGTAATCACAGGGCACTCTCTGTCTCTCTGCTGCAGGTGTGCGCAAATGGTTGTGGTGACAGGTGTACGAGGCGTTAGAGGCAGCTCTGATTTTTCACAAATGGCATGCAGTTCCTCCGTCGTGCATTAATCGGCTACAATCGTGCTATGTGTGAAGGGGCCCTGAGGAATGTTGGTTTCTCAGAATACAAAAGGTGGAAAACCATGTCTGACTTATATTGGGTCAGGTTCAAACCTTCTCAATCACCCCCTGTAGTCATCCTCATTGCAATCACAAATTTTTGGAAAAAAAAAATTGAGAGGATAAACTGCACCCTATTTACCATTTACGCATAAGGCTGGTGCCAGCGGCTGAACTGACTTGGGGCCACTTGATAGTAAAATCAGGCAAGAAACAAATAAACAAAAGGCAGACCAGCATTTCTCGAGAATGTGTGAGTGTTTTGACTCTTTGAGTTCAATGTTGAGAAATGTTGATTTCTGAAAATGCAAAAGATGGAGAACCATGCTCTACTTTTTCTGGGTTAGGCTCAAAGTCATATGAACTAATATTGCATTTTTATTACATGTGTGAGAGAAGCATAACATTTTTTTTCTTTTTTTTTCTTTTTTTTGGCTCCAAGCTGCTAGAGTTCATCAGTTATGACCTTGAGTTTTACAGATTCAAGGTCTACAATCATATGAGCAATAGAAAGGTGATATGACATCATATTAGTGTTTGGTTGGTTTATCACTAACCAATTGCAGGAACTAATTTCTTTTGAATTCTCCCCCTTTTGCTTGTGGTTGCTGCAGTGGGTCCAGTATGGTTCTGTGTGCTTATGAGGCACACGTTTTACCCCGATTGTCCTTCCTGATGAAACTGCACATGTACAAGACGAATGGAACCCAGGTGTCCTCTAACCAGAGCTTTTCTTATTGGGAGGCCAGTGCACTAACTGTGCTGCCCTAACATAAACAATGATATGAGCCCTGGAACAAAATGTGCACCTCTGCCTAGGACCTGAACAGATTTTTATCAAAGTGAAATCATTTTGTCCTTCGTCAACCCTCAGTCTCTCCACCAGCATTGGTCTAAATTTGGTCAAGAACCATTCCTGCACACAGGTGTAACACCAGCTACACCTTCAAAAATCAGTTAAGCTGCTATGTGCAGTAATTCGGAGAGACTCAGTAGAATTAAGCAGTAATAAAAAGGGAAAATGTTAACTGACTACATGCATTTAAAAGATTTTAAAAATGTAGCATGACCTCACCTGTGCCAGTCGGCGTCGTTCTGTGAGACGATCAAAAACACTTCCACTGCATCACAAGACTTTCACACGGTGTGAGGTGTGTGCGAGCAAAGTCCTTTTTCTTCCTTGTTGTCACGTCTACGGGAACGATGCTGTCCAGTGTTGTAAAGTCAACGGAAGCTGTAAATCTGAAATTCTGAATCTGTCAGTTCAGACAAAATGTATCCAACAACCTGCTTTTACCTTAATGACAAATGTATTTACCACTGCAATGTCAGTTTAAAGCTCCAAACATTTTTTTTTGTAGATCGTCAGAGTAACTCACACCAGATGGATCATTAAACATGCAGGATTGTCATCGCAAACAATTCTGTTGGACTTTGACAACATTTTATGTGCGCTTATGATCTTGATTATCTCAGTTTGATGAGTTGCAGGCTTACACCTTTACAACACGGTGTGACGATATGCACAGTTCAGTTGTGCAGGTTTGTATATTTACAATATTGCATTTAAAATATAGCCGTGCAGTTGTGCTTTTCATTTTTAGTGGGGAGTTTTTGAAGCTTTACAGTGGATGAAAATGCCACCAAAAGGGTGATGATTAACAGATTACAGCTTGCATTATCACAGCTGCCCCATATTACTGAAGCACACACACAAATTGGCCTTGTCATGAATTTGGCTGTTCTCAACAATGGTACGTATATATGACAAAATAATCCAAATATATATCTAGCATATACCACATGCATATGTGGCACTTCCAATAAGTGTAAGTTGTCAGTCAGCAGTTACTAGCTGGTGTGGTGTTAAAATGCTGAACACTTTGGTGTGTGACTGTGTTTTCAATGCATTTGGAACACCGGATGAGATTTATGTGATAATTCTCTTGTTGCGCTCTCCTGCAGGCTCAGACTGCAGAACACGGCCTCTAGAGGCCGTAGTGATTTAGTATCTTGCTCAAGGCCACTTGAGACGAATGGATGATTGCCAGCAGAAAAGTTAGATTTTATAAATCACAGCTATTTATTTATTTATTTATTTGCTGTTGGTATCACTTTCTTTAAAGGGGTCACATAATGTGCATTATATATATATATATATATATATATATATATATATATATATATATATAATATCAGCTGCTCCCGTTAGGAGCAGCAGATCAATCCTGTCCATCTCACCCTGTCCTCTGTATCTTCCTCTGTCACACCAACCACCTGCATGTCCTCCCTCAGCACATCCATAAACCTCTTCTTTGGCCTCCCTCTTCTCCTCCTGCCTGGTGGCTTCATCCTCACCATCCTTAAATGAGTCTGTTATTCCTACTGCGCATCTCACTGCAGTCACACTATCCTTGTGCATGTCCTGCACTACCCTCACATACCTGTACCGCCACAATGTAATTCCTGGCCTTCTCTAGTCAAGTCAGGTTTATTTATATAGCACAATGACAACAACCAAAGCTGCCCAAAGTGCGTCACAACTACAGAATAAAAAGAGTAAAAAAATACAAGAACACAAAATGCGGAATCCAAGCACTAACAAACACAATAAAATTTTAATACAAAAGTGCAACTCCGCTTAGGTATTGAAGACCTGTGCAAAGAGATGCGCCTTCATTGATGACTTAAAACATTTAAAGAAGACGCAGATCTAATATTAAAAGGAAGGTTGTTCCACAATTTAGGAGCAGCTACAGAAACAGATCAATAAACAAATAAATACACTCACTCACTCATCTTCAACCGCAAACTCCAATCAAGGGTCACAGGGGGCTGGAGCCTAGCCCAGCAGTCATGGGGCGTGAGGTGGGGTACACCCTGGACAGGACGCCAGTCTGTTGCAGGGCTAAATAAATACATAAATAAATAAAATAATCTGCATTTGCATGTCTTTAAGAAACAAGCTGTTTTTGTGCACATTGTCTCTTTAAAACTGGGCAGACACTGTACGATATTTTCAATCATTGTACTCGGCTCCAGCTCAAACTGTACAACAAAACTGCACAGTGTAAAAGTTCAGAGCGCACGATTTATGTTTTCACACTGTATGACCCGATGCTCTGATGCGATCTGACTGATCACATTGTACGTTCAAAAACCACACGTCGGACTCGTGTTTCCAGAAGCAAAACATAAACAGAAGCTTTTTTTTTTCAAACTTCATTTACATTTATTATTTTTACAGAAACTCGATGGGAGACAAAGTTTTAACAAATAATAATAATAATAATAATAATAATAATACAAGACTTTACATGAGTTGAAGAATAAGGGGGGAAAAAAGAAACAGAGGCTGCTCTCCCAAAGAGATGATCATTGTTTATACTCTCTCCAATTCCTCATCAGTGTTTGCACATGTACAGTGCCAGAGGTTGGACGCTTGTAGCATTTCAGCAGCGGGATACCCTCACAACGGCCGACCAGAATATCAAACAGGTTTGATTTTCATCCAAGCATACGATTGCCGATCAGGAGGTGGTCGTGAGAGGTTAAACGTAGCTCGTTACTCCATGTATACTACATGATGCAGGATGCACGATTAAGCTGAAACTCGGCGTGATCCAAAAAATTCTTGCACGAGTGTAAAATCAGCTGAAAAAGGGCCAAAACCCGCAGCGTGTAAGCTCAGCTTAAGGAGAAGGTCAATTTTTTTAACCTTCTGAGCCTCAATGACACGCCCCCATATTGTAGTCAACCTTCCTCATGTTTCATAGATCAGCAACATAATGTCACAGAGACTTCATTCAACCACTTTGTGAAATGACATGTTCCCACCAAGAGTGTGTATATTTCTGCGGAGACAATCTTTCACTCGTAGCCAATCCTAGAGGTCAAACCTTCTCCAATTGGGAAGAGTGCAGGCAGAGTGGAGCACTGTATGCCTGTATGTCTGTTCACAGACAAGTTTCACAAGTTTTGCGAGTTTCTCAAATATCTCAAATATGAGCCTTGTCAACGACTGGAAAACATTTCAATTTTTAGTCTTTCAAAAAAGGGAACTGTTGTGGGAAAAGACATGTAGAATTTTGTTACGTTGAATTTTTTTTTTATGTGGAAGCTGTGGATTTACGCTGAAATATTAAAAAAAAAACTTGTCACAAAAAAATTCAAAAAACCTTTTCATATTGTCATTATGGGGTGTTGTGAGTAAATATTGAGGGGGAAAAATAATTTACTCCATTTTGAAATAAGGCTGTAACATAACAAAATGTGGGAAAAGTGAATCGTGTGAATACTTTACAGATGCACTGTATTTGAGAGCACCATCCATCTGTCTGTCCACCTGTAACACTTCATAGTAAGGCAGGGTGCTGGTACCATAAAATTCATTTAACCCTGCCTGGAGTTTTATCAAGACAGTTGCAAGTGAGTAGCCACAGGTGTTCTAGGTTATGATGACATTTATTGCTGATTCGACACAATATTACTATATCACAGGCAAGACAAGACCAAAAGAAGACCTCAGTTCTACCACTTAGAGAAATATATTTCCAAGACATCTGACAATTTGTCACTATACATCCAAGCGCCTTGGGCCGTGTAACCAAACTTGGCACATGGGTAGACCCAGTGGGACGAATAATCACTATAGCAACAGTGACTTGATTTGCATATTAATTAGGTCACTGGGTCAATGAGTGCAAAATCATATTTGGGTTCTTAGAGACAATTTCACTTGAGGTTGACACACAGAATTTTGACACAACCGACAAATGACTCCAAGGCACTTGTTAGGTATCAGCTGACCTTACTATATGGGTCATGAGGTCATCTTGTGCATAATTTTTTACCCAGGGATGGGTGGTGGATTTGTTGGTATATGGCTTTTGTATATATGTCCTGATTATATTCTATTCTTTGCGATAGTACATGTTCATGATAGTATTAAATAAATAACAAAAGACTCGCAAGGCAAGATCCATGGTCTTTATCTTTAATGAAAAATAATTGATAGGAGCTCACATCTAATATTCATACAGGGTTGATTACAGATGTTCTTATTTGAAAACAGCACACCTCATGCCTCATGACAGCATTGTGTCATTAACATGTTCTTGATTGCAAACTGGGCTACAGGCATTACTCAGCAACAGTAGTTTGACTGTTCCGATGTTTGGGCAAAATGAATCTATGCCCTTTAGTTTGTCAGTATGATTACTCATAAAGGGGATATAAAGAGGATAAATGGATTAAAATTTGCTCAGTTTCCATGCATCTGAGTAGAAAAAGCAAGATTGATTTGCTTCTGGAATTTACCATATACCTGCCAACAAGGCCACTTATACATCTGTAATATATTACAATCTGTGGCCTGGACATACCTGGGCTTGTGGAGCAGGTACAGCTTTTTAGGTTTCTTTGTTTTCCAGACGATAAGACCACCAGTTTGTTTCATATGACAGAGTTGTAATAAAGAAGTTATTCTTAAATGTAACAGTTGCTTGCACCACCTCATTTCCCCTCCTTATGGAGAGGGGGCATGTCCATTCTCCCAGAGACTGTGTGGGTGTGTCACAGAGCGCACCCTGGCACAGTGGGCATGTCTCACAGTGAAAGCAGGAGTCCAAAGATAGATTTTCACAGCATATGTCACAGAAGTCTAAAAGGAGCTGTTTCAAGCATGTGTTTTGTTTACAAGCCAATTTATGCATGAATAATCGTTGAGCATTTTTCTGTTGATAAGACATAAAACAGACATTTAAAACAGTTTTTTTCCACAGTGTATTTGGAGGCATTGATTAAACATATGCCTTTAGACTGTTTTTAACTAGGATTTTCAATAGTCATATTTTTCATCCTCTGCAATGTGCAAATGATACCGTATCATAATTTTGCAGCCTAATTAGCAAGCCACATTCGTATGTCTCATTTAAAAGCTACTAATGCAAATCCTACTGAAAAACTATCTGCTCAACGTGTACAAAATAAGTAAATAAATAAATAAATAAAAACCCTTCACTTTTAAACCTCTTCAAAAAAAAAATCTTGTAATACCATACTGACTATAGAAATGATGACAACACCATCACAAGTTACATAACTCATAGTAACAGTTTTTTAGACAAAAAAGACGATGTAGATTAGATTAGATTTCAGACTCAAAAATGAGGCAGAAGAAATGCAGCCCAGTCTGGAGGAAGCCCGGGCCCCCATCTGGAGCAAGGACTAGACGAAGGGCCTGTCAGCGAGCACCTGGTGGCCGGGCTTGCCACAGAACCCACCCGAAAAGGCAATGTGGACCTTCCATCTCCACCCTGTGGACTCACCACCCGCAGGGAGAACCGCTGGGGTCTGGTGCGCTGTCCCATGGGTGGCAGTGAAAGTCGGGGGTCTCAACAGACCGGACCGGGGCAGCAGAGGCTAGCTGTGGGGGCGTGGAAGGTCACCTCTCTGTGGGGGAAGAAGCCAGAGCCTGTACGGTAGGTGGAGCACTACCACTTTGATCTGGTTGGCTTCACCTCCAACAACAGCCTCAGGACCATTCTCTTTGATAAGGGTTGGGCATTATTATTCTCTGGAGTTACACAGGATGTGAGGCGCCAGGCAGCTGTGAGGAAACTCATGAGTCCCCGGCTGAGCACCGCTATGTTGGAGTTTACCCCAGTGGACAAGAAGGTCCCCTTCCTGTGCCTTTAGCTTGCAAGGTGGGGGGGGGTACACCTCTGACTGCTGTTTGTGCCGATGCACTGAACAGCAGTCCTAAGTATTTGGCCTTCTTGGAGGCCCTGACTGGAGTCCTGCATGGGGCTCCAGTGGGGGACTCCATTATTCTTCTGGCGGGGGTTCTTCAACGCACACGTGAGAAATGAGACACCTGGAGAGGTGTGATTGGGAAGAACGGCCTCCCTGATCTGAACCTGAGCGGCCAATTGTTGTCGGACTTCTGTGCTAGTAATGGACTGTCCATAACGAACACCGTGTACGAACATAAAGATGCTCATAAGTGTACATGGTACCAGAGCGCCCTCGGCCTCTTCAACATTATGTGGAGGTTTTTAACAGTGCTTAAGTAGTGGAAAACTGGGGTGGTAGTCCCATATTTAAAAAGGGGACCAGAGAGTGCGTGCAATTACAGGGGCATCACACTACTCAGCCTCCCCGGTAAAGTCTACTCCAGGTGCTGGAAAGGAGGGTTCGGGGCAATAGTAGAACCTCAGATTGAAGAGGAATGATGCGGGTTCCATTCTGGCCATGGAACGCCTCAGCAGTTAGTCAGACTCGTGGGTTGGGCTCCGCCAGGGCAGCACCTGGTCACCAATCCTATTTGTGATATTCATAGACAGGATATCACGGTGTAGTTGGGGGGGCTTTCATCACTGCTTTTTGCAGATGATGTGGTCATGTTGGCATCAATGGCCTGTGAGCTCCAGCACTCACTGGGTCAGTTCGCAGCCAGCTGAGTGTGAAGTGGCTGGGATGAGGCTCAGCATCTCTAACTCTGAAGCCATGGTTTTCAGCAGGAAACAGATGGATTGCCTACTCCGAATAGGGAATGCTGTCTTGCCCCAAGTGTGGGTGTTCAAGTGCCTCTGGATCTTGTTCACGAGTGAGGGGACAATGGAGCGTGAGATTGACCGGAGAATCAGTGCAGCAGGGACAGTATTGCTTTTGCTTTACCATACTGTTGTGACGAAAAAGGAGCAGAGCCACAACATGAAGCTCTCGATCTTCTTTCCTACTCTCACATATGGTCATGAGGGTTGGGTCATGACTGTAAGAACTAGATCACAGGTACAAGCAGCAGAAATGGGTTTCCTCAGGAGGGTGGCTGGTGTCTCTCTTAGAGATAGGGTGAGAAGCTTGGTCATTCATGAGGAGCTCAGAGGAGAACCGCTGCTCCTTCATGTTGAAAGGAACCAGCTGACGTGGTTCGGGCATTTGGTAAGGATGCCTCCTGGGCGCCTCCCCTAGGGAGGTGTTCCAGGCATGTCCAGCTAGGAGGAGACCCCGGGAAAGACCCGGGACTACGTGGTGAGGTTATATCTCCACACTGGCCAGGGAACTCCTCGGAATCCTCCAGTCAGAGGTCGTTAATGTGGTTCGGCAAAGGAAAGTTTTGGGGTCCTCTGCTGGAGCTGTTGCCCCCACGACCCGATCACTAATGGTTAATGTGAAGGGATACAGGAGCAAATTTAGAAAAAAAATGGTCAAAAATGGTACATATTTATGTATATACACTGCATCCGTCTGGAGGCATGAAAAGCTGTTAGGATGAAGAGGATGAAGTTAGGATGATGTGATTTTTCGCTGGACTGAAGTTTTCTTTTTACAGCATCATGGACTACATTGTCAGAATTATTTTTGAATGATCTAGCTGTTTTTCCAAGTGACTGACAACTATTTTGGACTCCTATTGAAACTTCATGTTTGACTGCTGACATCAAAGGGCCAGTGACGCATACAAAAATCTAAGTCCTTTTTTTGTTTATATATGAATAAAATATCAAATGACAAGGATCTATTTTAGCCGTTATATAAAACAAATAATGAATGTTTTTACATTCTTTCAATTGAACAAATATTTAATTCAGTGTAAGCTGGAACATACCATTTACCTCGGCTTCACGTTGGTGAATGGAGCATTCCAGGTTTCACCTCAAGAAATATTCATACCATTGAACTCATAAACATACATTTGTATATTATGCCAAGAGGCAACACACAGAGCCATGTGCACTTGCGCTTCAAACCTACTCTTCCAAAAAAAACATACAGGTGGCATCCTGGAACATTTGTCCATTTAATACACAGTGCTTCCGGAAAGTATTTACAGCACTTCACTTTTTCCGCATTGTTTTATGTTATAGGCTTATTCCAAAATGGATTTTTTTTTCCTCAAAATTCTACTCACAATACCCCATAATGACAATGTGAAAATTCTCTTTGAGATTCTTGCAAATTTATTAAAAAAAAAAACTTAAGAAATCACATGTACCTAAGTATTCACAGCCTTTGCTATGAAGCTCAGAATTGAGCTCAGGTGCATCCTGTTTCCACTGATCATCCTTGAGATGTTTCTACAGCTTAACTGGAGTCCACCTGGTGTAAATTAATTTGATTGGACATAATTCTGAATGGCACACTCCTGTCTATATATAAGGTCCCACAGTTGACAGTGCATGTCAGAGCACAAACCAAACATGAAGTCAACAGGATTGTCTGTAGAACTTTGAGACAGGATTGTCTCAAGGCACAAATCTGGGGAAGGCTCCATCCAACCTGATGGAGCTTGAGAGGTGCTGCAAAGAGCAATGGACAAAACCGCCCATAGATAGGTGCGCCAAGCTTGTGGCATCATATTCAAGAAGACTTGGAGGATGTAATTGCTGCCAAAGGTGCATCAACACAGTATTGAGGAAAGGCTGTGAATATGTACACGTAATTTCTTTGTTGTTGTTGTTGTTGTTTTTTTTTAATACATTTGCCAAAAAAAAAAAAAGCTATTTTTTTCATTTTGTCATTATGCGGTGTTGTGAGAAGAATTTTGAGAGAAAAAAATAATTTACTCCATTTTGGAATAAGGCTGTAACATAACAAAATGTAAAAAAGTGGAGCACTGAATACTTTCCGGATGCACTAAATCATTGCCTTTGCTCTGACACATTCATTATTATGGAACTTGAACAATTAAGCACCACCATAAAATCCAACTTTAAAAAAATGATGCTTGAAAGTTCATTCAGTTAACATTGATGAAATGGACATTTTTGCATAAGTACTTGCACACCAGGCCCTATCTTGTATGTATTTTTATACGGTTATTTTGCTGGTTTACAGTTTTACCCATAATCACCATAGTGCCTTTTTTAAATAAATGCCCCTCTGTGTTACATGTTGTAAAATCCAGTGGATGTCTGAGACAGTGGAGGCTTTTGTCAGTGCACACAGTTCATATTTTGCTGCTTTAACTCTTACTTTGTGTTAATCAGTCTTCAGACAAAGGCGGCAGCAGCAGCACGCCCCTGGGGCAAAGTCAGAGTTTCACCCTCCCTATGTGTCTCTGCTCTGCCCCTCCTCCGTCTGCAACCCTCATCCCTGCCTTCAAAACCCAACTCTGTCTCTGTCTCTGTCTCGGCGGCACTGCAGAGATGAAAAAGAATATGCAACACACTCTTTATTTCACTGCAAGCTGCACAGACGTTTATTGGCCTCGTCTCCTCTTTACACATACCAGCCAGATGTTTAAAACGGCTGGCATCAGGTTTAAAAAGCTGCAGATTAAAAAGACACATGTGGAATGCGGAGAAACAACTCTGAGGATAATCCATCTTTTTTTTTTTTTTATCTCATTTACACGTGGCATCATCACCAGGAATCCAGAAGAGGGCGATAAAGTCCATATAAAAGCAAACCTCCACTTTGCAACTTTGGGATTACTGTTTAGGAAAATTAAAATCAGTCTATTTAAACATAGTGGAGCAGATAGCTGTAACAATTAATTTCTGGAACCAAGCACCAAAATTGGCACACATTACTCTTTTGAAAAAAACTGAGTATCCACTTGAATTTTCAATAGGCAGCCAAGTTGGGGGTCAATTGAAAAATTACGCAGGGGTAAAAATTTATAATTGTTCCAATCATATTGGACGCTAGACCACATTATTTGTCTGAACATAAATATTCCAAAACGTATAGTTTGGATTATCTATGATTGAATGTTATGGGGTTAAAACATTAAGAATGGTGACAAAAGGTCAATTTAAGTTTGTACAGGGGTCAGAAGTTAAAGTTGCTCAAATTTGGTAAAAAAAAAAAAAAAAAATAGGTGCAAATTATTAGTTGAACTACTAGGATTAATAAATGGAATAGTTTTGACCGTGTTAAATGCTTGGTCTGCAAGGTAAAGGTCAAACAATGTTGACATCCATTGGATTCTATGACATGTGATATATGCTACCCTGTAACGTGGTAACTAAGCATGACATATGGTGCAAACTATTCATTTTTAAAAACCCTATTAACTGAACCAATAATTTGCATTACTTTTTACAATGTTTGGAGCAACTTTAACTTCTGACCCCTGTACAAACTAAAGCTGTTTTTACTCCATAACTCCATGACATTCAGTCATAGATAGTCCAAACTACACCTTTTTTTGAATATTTATGTTCAGGAAGATAATGTAGTATGGCTTTCAATATGACTGGAACATTTTTAAATTTTGACCCCTGTGTAATTCTTAAATTGACCCCTTCCTGTCCGCCTATTGAAAATTCAAGTGGATACTCAGTTTCTTTTTTTGTTTTTTTTTTTCAATAGAGTAATGTTTAAGGAGTATTTGTGCCCACTTTGGTGCTTGCATCACCATTTGAATGATTCCTCTGTAAATATTCTGTTATCTGCTGCACTAACAGTGGTAGGCACAGCTAACCTTGTAAGTGCTGTGCCTATCACCATTTTTTTTTTTTTTTAAGATTAACATCATAAAATAATTTTCTTTGGCATCACTATAAATTTAGTTACTAGCCTTTTAATAGGGGATTCATAATATGACATTGCCAATATAATCAAAATTTGCATTGTGTGGAAAAAATTAAGAGATAGTTCCCCCAAAGGGAAAAATATTCAAAACAACAGACTGCCTTGAACTCCTTACCACACCAACCTATACAGTCTATGATAGCAACCATAGCAATCTTAGATCATGTGGAGCCTTCCCCCGACTTGTGTGGGGGATGCTGGGAAGCACACGGTGACAGCCAGTCAGAGTAGAGGGGCAGCATGACATCAGCTAGACATGGCCTTCATACTGATTGTTCCCGGTCTCTATAGTATAGCTACAGGTGATGTCATGCAGGGTTTCTCCAGTATGTATACAGCCTATGTTAGTTGATAAACTAAACTATGCCCACCACTGAAGTCAACCCCAAAATGAATTATGTCGGTGCACAAGTGAAGCCAGAATGCATGTTCAACCCAACAGCTGTCTTAAGCCATGAAAAGTGTATCTATATTATAATAGCCAAGTGGCCTCTGTGTGTGTGTGTGTATGCATCTTTGCGTGTGTATGGCTTTGATCACGGAGAAACTGGAGACAGCTGACATTTGCTGTTTGGTATGCTTTTGTATTTTGGGTAAAGGATGAACGCTGCAAAAATGGAAAGTTGATGGGACTAATATTTTTGTAGAAATTAGCGATAATAGCTAACAATCGTGAACAATGGACATTGTGCTGCAATGCACAATGGGTGTTCGAGGGCTAAAATGTTATTGTATTGTGGTTCATGTTAATTTAACAGTGTTGTTAGTGATATTGATTTATTCTGTTTTTGTAGTTGTTGGTTTAGTCAGTTTAGTCAAGTGTCACGTTGCCGTTACCATGAGTGAAAACTGTACTGCCTTTGATAACTGCCGGCACTGTCTCTGTCTGTGTGTGTGTGTGTGTAAAATTAACAGCACTTTTGCAAAATGCAGAAAAGACAAAAAAGCTCTGCATACACGCATACGTGCATATAACTTTGATCACGGACAAACTGGGGAGAGCTGACATTTGCTGTTTGGTATGGTTATGTATTTTGGGTCAAGGATGAATGGCGCCAAAACAGAATGTTGATAGGACTAATATTTTTGGAGAAACTACGGATATTAGGGGAGGTGACATGTTCTGTTATTTTTATGTTCTTTTTTATGTTTTAAAATTTTATTTTATATGTGTTTTATTTTTGTAAATTTGTGTTTTTAATATTAAGCACTTTGGACACCAGTCGGTGCTGTAAAGCGCTTTATAAATAAATGTTGATTGATTGATTGATTAGCCAACAGCAATGAACAATGGACGTTGCTAACTATACTCAACAAAAATATAAACGCAACACTTTTGGTTTTGCTCCCATTTTGTATGAGATGAAGTCAAAGATCTAAAACTTTTTCCACATACACAATATCACCATTTCCCTCAAATATTGTTCACAAACCAGTCGAAATCTGTGATAGTGAGCACTTCTCCTTTGCTGAGATAATCCATCCCACCTCACAGGTGTGCCATATCAAGATGCTGATTAGACACCATGATTAGTGCACAGGTGTGCCTTAGACTGCCCACAATAAAAGGCCACTCTGAAAGGTGCAGTTTTGTTTTATTGGGCGGGGATACCAGTCAGTATCTGGTGTGACCACCATATGCCTCATGCAGTGCAACACATCTCCTTCGCATCATCCGTGAAGAGAACACCTCTCCAACGTGCCAAACGCCAGCAAATGTGAGCATTTGCCCACTCAAGTTGGTTACGACGACGAACTGGAGTCAGGTCGAGACCCCGATGAGGACGACGAGCATGCAGATGAGCTTCCCTGAGACAGTTTCTGACAGTTTGTGCAGAAATTCTTTGGTTATGCAAACCGATTGTTCCAGCAGCTGTCCGAGTGGCTGGTCTCAGACGATCTTGGAGGTGAACATGCTGGATGTGGAGGTCCTGGGTTGGTGTGGTTACACGTGGTCTGCGGTTGTGAGGCTGGTTGGATGTACTGCCAAATTCTCTGAAACAACTTTGGAGACGGCTTATGGTAGAGAAATGAACATTCAATACACGAGCAACAGCTCTGGTTGACATTCCTGCTGTCAGCATGCCAACTGCACGCTCCCTCAAATCTTGTGACATCTGTGGCATTGTGCTGTGTGATAAAACTGCACCTTTCAGAGTGGCCTTTTATTGTGGACAGTCTAAGGCACACCTGTGCACTAATCATGGTGTCTAATCAGTATCTTGATGCGGCACACCTGTGAGGTGGGATGGATTATCTCAGCAAAGGAGAAGTGCTCACCATCACAGATTTAGACTGGTTTGTGAACAATATTTGAGGGAAATGGTGATATTGTGTATGTGGAAAAAGTTTTAGATCTTTGAGTTCATCTCATACAAAATGGGAGCAAAACCAAAAGTGTTGCGTTTATATTTTTGTTGAGTGTAGATTCTGGAATAACACGCCATTCCAACTCATTATAGAAACTTTGCAAAATTTATTACCACCCTTGAAAAATGTCAGCTACCATTTTTATAAACACTACCCAATCTAGAGCCTGTGGATCCCCACAGGTAACGTGGTAGTAAATATTTAATGCCAATGACCAAAAAAGTCCATGATCAGTTAATTTTCTCTGCGCTTTCCTTTTTTGCCTGATGCTTTGCCTTCATCTCCCTATTGTGAAATTGCACATATGATGAGCTGTTTACTGCACAGTGACATTAAACAACACACACACACACACACACACACACACACACACACACACACACACACACACACACACACACACACACACACGTGATCATTTAGTTGTTGCATCACAGATGTCTATGAGTTATGCATGAGATCAAGAGTCTGGGATGCATGATGTTGATGCACAGTGGCAAAGCGCAGACACACACTGTGTGAGTCAGTGTGACTCATGCTGCTGTTCAGTGATGCTGCCAAACATGTCATTGAGATAATCCAGATGTTTTTGTGTTTTAATCACAGTCTTTTGAGGAAAGCAGGCTTGTATACTCATACATCATTTGTCATCATCAGTTCCGTAAATATGAGGTAATGATGATTTGTCACTTTAAACATTTAGATATTTATTGTTGGTGTTTTTGGGGCAGGACACCCATAGCAATGGTGATTTTTATCATTGTGGTTTGGGTTGCATAATTTGTTTTTCAGCAGTTATTTTTTGCTTGTTTTTATGCCTAATCCAGTTTTCTGAAAGGGTTCTGTTTGTGCATTCGTCCTCAGACTTTTCTTGAAATCAGACCCTGCCCTATACGACGTGAAAGGAAATGCTAAAATGTTTACTTGCTTTAATTTAACAACAAGATGAGCTTGTATGATACAGAAGTGTAATTTTGAAAAAAAAATTGAATGTCTGGATAAGCAGCTGACAGGTCTGTCTCTATGTGCATATTTCAGCATGCATTAATAAACAACACGTTCTATCTTGACAGTCTGTGGCATATAGTTTAAAAATGCATAACGTAAGTGCATTTGAGGCCACTTTTTACAGAGCACATAAGTGGAATACAAAGTAGTGCACAGAGTCTGGAGTGTGTTTTGGGTGTAATTGAAATATAATGAAACCAAGATTACCAATTGATTGTCAACCAGATTGTGCAGATGTGCCATTTTGCCATTTTACCAGCAGCACCACATGCAGACTATATGCATATCATGAACTCACTTTTATAAGGTGTAACTGGATATTGCAAGGTCTCTGCTATGCTGTTTATTTATTAAAATAAATGAATGTAGTCTTATAAATTTAATATTGTTATTACCAGAGGCCATCAAATATAGCTATGGGGTATTGCAAAGGCTTTGCATCCATCTCTCCGTCCATCTGTCTGTCTGTCTCAGGATAGGTCCAATCCTATTATTTCTTGGGAAATTCTTGGGACACAAACTTTTGACAAGTTCAAAGATGGCTAACCTTGACCTATTTTAAGAGGTTAAACAGTCACATTCTGTTTCAATCTGTTGAGCTTAGTTTTTTTTGAGTGGCAGGGGTGACAGCCAATCAGAGTACACTGAAAAATGAGAACGTTTGCACCAACTTAAAAAAGTGTTACAATTTGTAAAAACCTGAATGAATTAAGTTGTTTGAACTTAAGTTTGTACGTTAGAGTTGAGTTAACTTTCAAACTTAAGTTCAAACAACTTAATTCATTCAGGTTTTTACAAATTGTAACACTTTTTTAAGTTGGTTCAAACATTCTCTTTTTTCAGTGTAGAGCTTCACTGATGTCACATTCTAGTTGTTAGCTGCAAACTCTGTTTCATTTGTGTGTAAATATAACCTCTTTGTCATATATGTGAAAGCTAGCTAGAAATAAATACTTCTAAAACTGAAAATGATGTTTTTCTAACCTGATAACGCACCTATTTTAATATATATATATATACGAGGTCTGTGAGAAAAGTATCCGACCTTATTATTTTTTTAAAAAACCATATGGATTTGAATCACGTGTGATTACATCAGCCAAGCTTAAACCCTCGTGGGCATGCGAGAGTTCGTCGGATTTTCATTGTCTGAGAAGTTGCTGAGAGACTGGCCCTGTGCTTGATCAAAATTTTTTCAAAAACTGTGAGGCACATCCGAGTGGACACCATTCGAGAAATTCAGCTGGTTTTCGGTGAAAATTTTAACGGCTGATGAGAGATCATGGATTGTTTCTATCACTGTAAGGACTTCCCACAGAGTGGGACGTTGCGCAGCGCTCCGAGGCGATGTTGTCATCTTGTTTCAAGCTGAAAACCTCCAAATTTAAGCCTCTGTAGACCCAGGACGTCGTGAGAGAACAGAGAAGTTTCAGAAGAGCTTGGGATCAGCAGTTTATCCGGACAGTCCACTGTTAAAGGAGATTTTTTAAATGAAAGACGTGCGGACGGATTGGCGCGTCGGCTCACAGCCGGCGCGGCGCGCCCGCCACAGGAAAAACACCTTGGAAGCCTTAAGGACAAGTTGGAACATGCCCTGCTGTTAAACAATTTCTCAGATACTCACTCAACTGAAAGCCACCAAAAGCCGCCTGGATTTTACAAATGGTTATCAACACGGAGGTGTTTTTCCTGTGGCGGGCGCGCCGAGCCGGCTGCGAGCCGACACGCCAATCCGTCCGCACGTCTATCATTAAAAAAATCTCCTTTAACAGTGGAATGTCCGGATAAACTGCTGATCCTGAGCTCTTCTGAAACTTCTCTGTTCTCTCACGACGTCCTGGGTCAGAGGCTTAAATTTGGAGGTTTTCGGCTTGAAACAGGATGACGACGTTGCTTCGGAGCGCTGCGCGACGTCCCGCTCCGTGGGAAGTCCTTACAGTGATAGAAACAATCCAAAATCTGTCATCAGCCGTTAAAATTTACACGAAAACCAGCTTAATTTCTCGAATGATGTCCACTCGGATGTGCCTCACAGTTCTTGAAAAAATTTTGATCAAGCACAGCGCCAGTCTGTCAGCAACTTCTCAGACAATGAAAATCTGACGAGGGGGCTGGACCACTCCTTCCACAAGACGTGCTCACAGGTGAATGACGTCACCGACAGGCGTGAAAAAACTCACGCATGCGCACGAGGGTTCAAGCTTGGCTGATGTAATCACACGTGATTCAAATCCATATAGTTTTTTTTTTTTAAATAAAACTGTCGGTTTCTTTTCTTTTTTTTTTTTGTTTTGTTTTTTTTCATTTATATAGCACCAAATCACAACAAGGTTGCCTTAAGGCGCTTCACACAAGTAAGGTCGAGCCTTACCAACCCCCAGAGCAACAGTGGTAAGGAAAAACTCCCTCTGAAGAAGAAACCTCAAGCAGACCAGACTCAAAGGGGTGACCCTCTGCTTGGGCCATGCTACAGATATAAATGACAAAACAATTCACAAAATGAATATACACTTTCCATATATATATATATATATATATATATATATATATATATATATATATATATATATATATATATATATATGAGAGAGAGAGAGAGAGAGTTTCTGCATCCTTATTAAATATGTACAAATTGTATGTAAGACAACATGATCTTAATAATTACTTAAACAACTGCAAATTATAAAGAACACAATGCTCATATGGCTGGTGGTATTTTAGCATTATGTTATATTTTTGCTATTTAAATACCAGAAAAACTCTGCACTCCATTTAAGGGTCATGGGGAGCTGGAGCCTCTCCCAGCAGTCATAGGGTGTGAGGCAGGCTCCACACTGTACAGGACCCCAGTGTGTTGCAGGGACACATACAGAGAGACAAACACATTCACACCTACAGACAAGCTAACTCCACACAGAAAGGCCACAGGCGGGATTCAATCCCCTGACTTTCTTGTTGTGAGGCAACAGTGCTAACCACTAACCCACTGTACAACCCACTGTACTCCCCACTTTCATCCAGGTTTTTTTTTTTTTTTTTCCGTTCAAGGGACAATCACTTTCTGCTGCCTCACCGTAACAATGCTTCGACCTCGTGCCTGACCACACTTCATTTTAAAAGCATCAATCACATCCATGCGTTCAAATGCACTCGCTACTTAAACAACATGAGCACTGGGCATGAAAATGACATCATCTGGATATTAACGGTGGCACTTATGGTGTGTTTTGTACTATTTTGCAGTCGATGTAAGGTTATGGCCTGAGAATGCATTTTGATTGAAAATGTTAGGTTATATTCTCCCATATTAGCTTTTGTCTTCTTTCTACACTTATATTAAGATCCTGAAAGTCTCACAATTCTACAAATTTGTATGTAGGAATTCTCCAGCTCTAAGGAAACTTCAGGTTGTGAACAGCTTGATGTATGACGTCTGTGACATATATCATATGCCATGGAAGTCCATATATTTGAGTGTTTGCTTGCTGAATGAGACATGCCTAATTAGCAGACACACACCCAAAAGGTCTGTGGGATAGATCCCCCCCCCGCCCTCATTTTCACAGCTTGCAGCAGCTCCTCTTTATTTAAAGTTACAGACTCTAAAACAGGTTCATTTTTAGAGACATCAAATTAGGACTTTTTTTGATGTATCAAAGCTTTTTTTTTTTCATAAACAAGATGTTTTGACATTTTCAGGCTACCTTGTAACCTTTTCTATATGCTGACAAGGTGTATTATACACAGGCATGCACATAACTAGTATTCATGGTGCTTGTACAACTGTACGTGCTAAAAATAAATGATGCGCAGCAGAAAACACAAGGGAAGCACTTCATAAGAGGAAAGCAATGACAGATTGTAGGAAAAGTGTGTCCCTCTGCTGTGCATCAATAATGTTTAGCACACACAAGCACGAGTACCAGTTATGTGCACCCCTGATTATACAACCCTTTTAAACCACTACAGTAGTTGATCCTGTGCATAAGGGCATTCATATTTCACTATTAACTAAACAAATTGATTTGTAAAGCCCTTTTATAAATCAATAAATTCAGGATTTGGTCAGTTTGTTGTACTCAAACAGTTCTGCAGAAGAGGACTTTTAGTGTCATAGTCCATACAGGTTGTTTCAGTGTACATGATGTTTTGGAAAAGGGTGAAGGAAACTGATCACTGAAGCTTTCCCAAAGAATTTCTCAGCTCATTTACTATAACGTCTCTGTGGAAGGTCCCAAGAAGGAATCTATGTGTCATGAGGAAAGTGTATTCTTTCCAGTGTCCACACACAAAAGTTCAAACACATGGCTGTAATTTACTGGAACGTTGTTCCCTCCCTCTTTCCGTGGCAGAACGTGAGCAGCGGTTAACAGTACATTGTGAGTGCTTCCTCTGTATCCTGCAGGTATTTGCACAACTGAGTTGTGCCTGAGGGAGAACAGAACCCGCTTTGCTACAGCTGAGTGGGAGTGTCCTCCCCTTTCCGTCCACGCCAAGCCCCACCCGTCTCATTATGACCTCTCACAGGCCTGACTGCATGTGTTTCACATGTGTTACCGCTGTGGATGCAGTCGGAGTGCTAAGCCGCTTTGCGAGGCTTTAGATTTTAGGGGGGCAGCCGATTCAAAGAGCTGTGTTCGCCGCATGGCTGCAGGGGGTGACGGCATAGCTGAGCACTGGAGCGCGGCGCACTGGGGTTTTGGTGAAAGGTGTTGGGTTAGGGGGCAGCCCGCAGACAAGCACACAGCATCCTACTGTCCAAAGGGTCAGAGAAAAGCACAGCATTAAGTAGAGGAGCACTCCTTAAAGAACAGAGCTGTGCCAATAAACCAATTTCCAAATATAAGTGTAAGTAAAGGCTGTTTTATGAGCAATTTTCCATCGTCCTGTTTCTGACAAGTGTAAGGAAATGTATTTCAAGCATGCTATGTTTCAGAACAACGTCCTGACAAACTGTGTGTATATTTGCAAGCATTAAAATTAGCTGTCTTTGAGAAGTTATGCTATATCTGCCTGCAGTAGACAGTTCTCAAAAACTGAGTGACTGTGCAAGAAGGAGACTAGTGAGGGAAGCCATCAAGACACAACTCTAAAGGAGTTATAGGCATTGTGGCTGTGATTAGAGATAATGAGGATGATCCAACATGACTTAATTTTTTTTTTTTTGGGGGGGGGGGGAGTTATAGAGAGCAACCATTTTAATACAGTGAATCCCGAATATACACACAGAACTTCACTTTATCCACATTGTTTTATGTCACAGCTTTATTCCAAAAATGGATGAAATTCATTTTTCCTCAAAATTCTAAACACAATACCCCATAATGACAGTGTGACAACAGCTTTTTTTGACATTTTTGCAAATGTATTAAAAATAAAAAAAAACTAAGAAATCACATGTACATAAGTATTCACAGCCTTTGCCCTAAAGCCCAAAATTGAGCTCAGGTGCATCCTGCTTCCACTGATCATCCTTGAGATATTTCTACAGCTTAATTGGTGTCCACCTGGGGTAAATTCAATTGATTGGACATGATTTCAAAAGGCACGCACCTGTATACATATAAGGTCCCACAGTTGACAGTGCATTACAGAGCACAAACCAAGCATGAAGTCAAAGGAATTGTCTGTAGACATCCGAGACAGGATTGTCTCCAGGCACAAAATCTGTGGAAGGGTGTAGACTGTGGGCCAGATAAGAGCCACATATACCCCCCCCCCCTCCCCACACACACACACACACACATACACACAAGTTGATGTCACCATATTTTTCTGAAACCTCATCATGTTTGGAACATAGAATGAGCAGGTAGCAGTGAATAAACTGGGATACACAAGGTATTCTGACTGTATTTCTAAGTACAGTAGTGTTCAGAATAATAGTAGTGCTAAGTGACTAAAAAGATTAATCCAGGTTTTGAGTATGTTTCTTATTGTTACATGGGAAATAAGGGACCAGTAGATTCAGTAGATTCTCACAAATCCAACAAGACCAAGCATTCATGATATGCACACTTAAGGCTATGAAATTGGGCTACTAGTAAAAAAAAGTAGAAAAGGGGGTGTTCACAATAATAGTAGTGTGGCATTCAGTCAGTGAGTTCATCAATTTTGTGGAACAAACAGGTGTGAATCAGGTGTCCCCTATTTAAGGATGAAGCCAGCACCTGTTGAACTTGCTTTTCTCTTTGAAAGCCTGAGGAAAATGGGACGTTCAAGACATTGTTCAGAAGAACAGCGTAGTTTGATTAAAAAGTTGATTGGAGAGGGGAAAACGTATACGCAGGTGCAAAAAAATTATAGGCTGTTCATCTACAATGATTTCCAATGCTTTAAAATGGACCAAAAAAAAAAAAAAACAGACACGTGGAAGAAAATGGAAAACAACCATCAAAATGGATAGAAGAATAACCAGAATGGCAAAGGCTCACCCACTGATCAGCTCCAGGATGATCAAAGAAAGTCTGGAGTTACCTGTAAGTGCTGTGACAGTTAGAAGACACCTGTGTGAAGCTAATTTATTTGCAAGAATCCCCCCGCAAAGTCCCTCTGTTAAATAAAAGACATGTGCAGAAGAGGTTACAATTTGCCAAAGAACACATCAACTGGCCTAAAGAGAAATGGAGGAATATTTTGTGGACTGGTGAGAGTAAAATTGTTCTTTTTGGGTCCAAGGGCCGCAGACAGTTTGTGAGACAACCCCCAAACTCTGAATTCAAGCCACAGTTCAGAGTGAAGACAGTGAAGCATGGTGGTGCAAGCATCATGATATGGGTATGTTTCTCCTACTATGGTGTTGGGCCTATATATCGCATACCAGGTATTATGGATCAGTTTGGATATGTCAAAATACTTGAAGAGGTCAGATTGCCTTATGCTGAAGAGGACATACCCTTGAAATGGGTGTTTCAACAAGACAATGACCCCAAGCACACTAGTAAATGAGCAAAATCTTGGTTCCAAACCAACAAAATTAATGCCTCGCAGATGTGAAGAAATCATGAAAAACTGTGGTTATACAACTAAATACTAGTTTAGTGAGTCACAGGATTGCTGAAAAAGCAGTTTGAACATAATAGTTTTGAGTTTGTAGCGTCAACAGCAGATGCTACTATTATTGTGAACGCCCCCTTTTCTACTTTTTTACTAATAGCCCAATTTCATAGCCTTAAGAGTGTGCATATCATGAATGCTTGGTCTTGTTGGATTTGTGAGAATCTACTGAATCTATTGGCACCTTGTTTCCCATGTAACAATAAGAAATATACTCAAAACCTGGATTAATCTTTTTAGTCACATAGCACTACTATTATTCTGAACAATACTGTATGTGGCAATTTCGCAAGTTTCTGACTTTCAGGTTAATGCATAAATGTTTGTACTTCTTGTGCTTCCCAGATCATTTTGTGTTCAATGTAAGAGAGCATATGTGGTACCAAAATGAAAGGGTGTACATCAGGGTGTGATACTGTGACAAAGCACCAGCTGCAGGAACGAAGCTGAACAAAGGTTAACCAATGCCTCTGAAAGTACAGATTTCTTGTTTTGTTTGGGCTTCAATGCCCTTTGTTAGGGCCCTTCACACATAGTGCGAAGTTTGGTCAAATACAGCGAAACAGCGCAAAACTTCAAATTATGCACACCACAAAACATCACACAAACGGGTAGGTGTGCACGATGCTGGTGCGACAGTTCGTGCACGTGGGAACACAGCAGCTTTTCCCACCATCTTTTGCCAGCAGAAAATAAATGGAAAAGAAAAAAATATGTCACCTACAGGATTCGAACTTGCACCTTCCAAAAGCTCTGATCGCAGGAAAAACTGCACCGCCCCCGCCGAGGGGAGAAGGAATGACGTTAGCGGGCGCCAGAAAGGGGAGGTGTTGATGGGGGAAGGAGAGGGTGGGGGGAGGGAATGGAACATGCTTCAGTCCTGTGAAAAGCAGTTTATTGTCTTTGTGAGATGAGATAAGAAACAGCCAATGTTCCCCAGGCCGAAACAAATCCCTCTGGAGGAAAAACAGTCGGGCAATTTGACCTTCAGGCTTGATAAGCCTGTAATGTTATGGTTACAGCAGTGAAAAACACTTTTTAACAGTTCCACTTGCACAACCAAATCCCAATTATGAATTAAGACTATTCCCAATTATGAATTAAGAATATTCACCGGCCTCTGAAATCTTCAGCTTCATCTGCAAGGCACACATCTGCTCCAAGATGTCATCCAATTTGCATCTGAGTTCAAGAGTCATCGCAGTCTGAGAATGCACTGCCTTGCCAACCTCATAATCATGACGGACAAGCAAGGGGCCATGGTTCTTGATGCTGCCATCTTGCCAATTTTCCAGTAGATCAGGGCAGCACATAAGCCAAAAGGTACCAGCCCTTCTACCACGAGACCAAAAATGAATAAATCCTCTATGTCCTCAACGGAGAAAGGCACCAAGCATGCAACACGCCAAGACCCCCAGGAGTCGAGAACATAGCCCGCAGGATACGTTCCATCTGGGCATGTAGGATCCCCCGGTCCTGACCTTCTTGCAGAAAAAATGGTGTCAATAGGGTTCAGAGACCAGCTGATCAATTCCATGGTTAATCCAATAGTAGTCCAATAGATCCAGAATCCAATATAATTTGAGGAATTCACAGTCTGGTGAAGTAGGGACTTGAAGGCAGAGAACAGAGATAAGGGAGAGTGGAGGAGATGCGACCGCCCTTGTCGGAGTCCCAAGCTTAACAATCGGAGTCCCAAGCTTATTATGAAGCACAAAATACGATAATGGAGACACTGGACTGTTGAACAACTGAAGTTGTACATGAAGCACGAATGGGAAAGAATTCCACCTACAAAGCTTCAACAATTAGTGTCCCCATTTCCCAAATGCTTATTGAGTGTTGTTAGAAGGTAAGGTGATGTAACACAGTGGTAAACATACCACTGTCCCAGCTTTTTTGAAACGTGTTGCAGGCATCCATTTCAAAATGAGCAAATATTTGCACACAAACAATAAAGTTTATCAGTTTGAACCTTAAAAATCTTGTCTTTTTGTTTTTTTCAATTGAATATAGGTTAAAGAGGATTTGCAAATCATTGTATTCTGTTTTTATTTACATTTTACACAACGTCCCAACTTCACTGGAATTGGGGTTGTTTACAGTCTATGCTGCTGTCATCTGATTCAACACTGAGATATTCTGAAATATTCATCAATACTCTTTAAACCTGTGTGCGGATGTAACAAACTAATGCTAAAATTCGCTGCCCTGAACTTTGTTAAAGTGTATAAAAACTGTTTCAAGTGTGCCCTTCACTTTGGGTGAGGGTGATTAATAGCAGTGCAGACAAAAAAAAACAAAAACGTGAGGAGTATGTGCTGCAGGACTTTGTGTTCACTGCTGTTGCTATCACACACATGCACGCTCTCCCTCCCTGAAGACATGGTCCATGTTGAGAGCTGGAATATCAGGTTTCCTGTCTCTGTGCACAGTTTGTACTCGCAGCTTCACCTTTGTTCCTCCAGTGTAAGCACGCAGCAGCCCTGCAGCAGGGAGCGCTCTGCTCATATCACCAGTGCAACCTGGGTAATCCCTTTGGCCAACAGACAATTACCATGCATATGCATTCTGGTAATTCATAGCTTTCAAATAAAAAATAAATAAAATTGCAGTACGTGACCGCCTCTGCTGGGCTGGGCCTGAATTGTATGTGGTTCATTCATAGGTCCATGCTATAAAAATGCACTCGTGTTTTTTTTTTTTTTTTCCCCAGTCGTGGAACCCCGGTTGACCCCACTGTGGCGCCAGTACAGGCATGGCACTGTGAAGGAGGAGGGGTAGGAGAGAGAGTAATGGAGTACACATATGAAGCAGAAGAAAACAATGATAAATACGCTGTCGTCTGATGGCGAACAGCAACATGCAGCTCTATCGGTCTGATCTCCCTGCAGTCACTGAGCGATGAATTGCTCCTGTGTGTACACTTGTCTTTATCTAAATCAGTCTTGAACCCATTTAATGATTGCAAGTAATCAGCTGCTCCAGCAAAGAAAGCTGTGGTTTGACTGTGGGCCAGAGCAGCCGGGCCTTTTGAAATGTGAGCTTGTATGTGCGACGTCAGAGTGCAGCTCCTGGAATGTTCTGCAGAGGCACAGAACAAACTAAAGGGCAGCTCTAATCTCTTATCTGGGACTGTGACACTTTGTGCTCTGTTAGTGTCAAACAGACACACTTCTACTTCATCTGAGTGAATTTTGGCATTTGGGATTTTTAAAAAGCCACACAGTAGTTCTCTGAAAATGTTTATGAATAATATGTTTTCACATTTATTACACTCAGAAAAGTGAGCAAATCTCCATATAAACCATATATTCTGGAGTACAAATCCCTTTTTGTTGTTGTGGTTTCTGCTGTTTTGTGAGGTTCTGCAACTTTTATATATATATATATATATATGTGTATATATATATATATATGTGTGTGTATATATATATATATATATATATACATATATATGTGTGTGTGTGTGATAGTGTTAATTTAATCCAGTGTAGTGGCAGTTGCAGAAGTCTTATTGCAAGAAATTGCTTATGAACATAAAATATTTGTTAATTGTTCAAAAATATATTTCAAAACTGTTAAATTTAAATATATATTTGTATAAAACCATTTTCACACTACAGTGAAGTTTTAATATTTCAATAATAATGTGATGGTTCAATTTTTTTTTTTTATCAGTGAATGGGGAAAAAAAAATAAATTTTCAATGTTTGAATGTGAAGAAACTAATCATCTGTGAAGGTTAAAGCATTGCTAAAAAAAGCTATCATTATTTTGGTGGCCAAGTGGTTAATGCACTTGGTTTCAGTGCGGAAGGTTCCGGGTTCAAATCCCACCCATGCCACATTTCTCCATGTAATGTGGAGTTGCGTCAGGAAGGGCATCTGGCATAAAACCTGTGACAATTCAACATGCAGATCCACCTTGGATTTGCTGTGGCGACCCCGAGAGTAAACAAGGGAGCAGCCGAAGGGACTTACTTACTACACAATATCTTGCTAATGATCAATTAATAAGATGATTGTTAAAACCTGATTTAATATACATCGTGTTATTGCATGAGACTGCCTAAAACAAATCTTTTTTTTTTTTTTAAAGTGTAAAGCAATCAAAAAGTAGTTTTATTTGTAGATTTTGTCACACTAGTATTTCAATGTATCTTTGGGCCTGTGGAACCTGATCACATTTTGGTTCCATCTAAATAACTTTATATCCAGTAATCCCTGGTATCGTTTTGGGTCGTCTCTCTCTCTCTCTCTCTCTCTCTCTCTCTCTCTCTCTCTCTCTCTCTCTTTTATTACAAATTAATCCATCAACATTTACTTATCCATATCTTGGCTTTAGTCAAATATGAGTAAACCATAACCGATAAGAAGCATTTCATGAATTCATTGTGAGGGAGTCGAATCAAACTTTAGGCTGGAACATCATTCATTAACTGTTAGAGTTTGAACCTATTACTTTATACGCACTGGACACTTTCTGTTGTCTGCACCTTTACAACTGGTGTTTTATCATGTGTTTTACATCTTTTTTATGAAGAGCAGCAAAACAAGTAAAGTTGTATTCTGTTTAATGTAGATTTGTTAGACTGCACTCAGCTCAACTGAATTAAAATATATGTTTGCTCAAACATTGAAAAGTGTCTACTAAACTTCTACTACAGTATATTAAATAATAAAAATACAAAATAACAGAGCTATTTTGGTTCCACCAAGTGTTCCCACTAGAGGCAGTGTTGAGCAGGTCGTGTGCGTGCACCTTGCTGATGAAGGGCATGATGATGCTCCAAGAGACAAATGATGCAATCATGTAGCATGTAGTCACACTATTGCATCACGTATTTCACTTTGATGTGCATTTGTTGTGCATGTTTTTAATGATCAAGAGCAAAATCATCTGTGACTTCAAGAAATGTGTCTGTTTTGTGCACAAAGTACAATAGTGGAGGAAAAATGCACCCAATATCCTAATTGCTCAAAAGATGTTGAAAACATTCTGAAATCATTCATCACATCATAATCAGAGAGGAAAAGTCATTTGGCTCAGATCTCCGAGTTAGTGGAAGAATACAAGCCGTTTCCACAGAGGCATGAGGACGACTTTGTGGAAAGACATAAAAAGATGATCACTCAGAGGCTGGAAAGAAGGTGGCAACGTGCTGGTGGCCTCCTGCTGAGCTCTGGTTGTACATCCCTTCACTTCCTCCTCATGCACACCTTCAGTCCGCACTGTACTCTCCCTCAACACACGACTCTGGTCACTGTGGATATTAATACACGGCTCTGATACTGAGCATGCTCAGCAGCGGAGTGAAAATATCTGACAAGGACTATTTATAGATCCTGCAGGCGGACAGGCGCAATCCACGGCAACAGGATCCAGCCTATTCTGGAATTGTGTTCCACAGAATTCGTCTCAGTGGAAGGAGGTGCAGGGGTAGGAGCAGAACGTGGCTGTTGGAGGGAAGTTTTTTTGTTTTTTGTTTTAATAGAATGCCAGTAGCAGTCATGAGGGAAGAATGCTGCTGTATACAGATGAAAGAGTGGCACATGTGGCCAATAAAGCAGAAACACATGCACTGCTCATGCAGGTTTTGTTCGCCTCCGTGTCATTTTCTTGCACAATTCTTTCAGGGTTAAAACAATGAGCTCGACCTGAAGGAATGTGCGCTTTACTGTTCGTGTCATGTGGCCGCGCTTTAATCAAATCCACATTTAGCTTTTAAGTGTATGGAGGGTGAATCAAAGATGAGTCACGCACCATCAGCATGACAGCTTAATGGTAGAGTGTCAGAAGTGGGGCAGCTGGGTGGATTGACCTTCGCTCAGCTCAGGCGTCCTGTGTCACAGACTGTGGACACAAACAGAGACAGGGAGAGATGAATAATGAAAGGCAACTTGGCTACATGTTGACCTCTGTCACCTTTCTGATTATGCAAATCCCAGACACAGCCGAGGGACACAGAAACACACTAAAGCTACGGTCAGGTTAGCTCCAAATCAGGGCAACAAACGGTTGGTGTTTGTCACTTGATGGGAATTCACAGAGTGTGGTTATTTGATGTTAATGTGCACAATGTTTAAATATATTACGAGTGAAGCGACGCACAGCGGTGCGAAGCTCGTTCATTGGTGCAGGGAGTCCCAAACAGGAAGTGGCAAATTTTGAGTCCACAGTGAAGCAGGAAATGTCAAATCAATCAATCAATCAATTTTTTTATATAGCGCCAAATCACAACAAACAGTTGCCCCAAGGCACTTTATATTGTAAGGCAAGGCCATACAATAATTATGTAAAACCCCAACGGTCAAAATGACCCCCTGTGAGCAAGCACTTGGCTACAGTGGGAAGGAAAAACTCCCTTTTAACAGGAAGAAACCTCCAGCAGAACCAGGCTCAGGGAGGGGCAGTCTTCTGCTGGGACTGGTTGGGGCTGAGGGAGAGAACCAGGAAAAAGACATGCTGTGGAGGGGAGCAGAGATCGATCACTAATGATTAAATGCAGAGTGGTGCATACAGAGCAAAAAGAGAAAGAAACAGTGCATCATGGGAACCCCCCAGCAGTCTACGTCTATAGCAGCATAACTAAGGGATGGTTCAGGGTCACCTGATCCAGCCCTAACTATAAGCTTTAGCAAAAAGGAAAGTTTTAAGCCTAATCTTAAAAGTAGAGAGGGTGTCTGTCTCCCTGATCTGAATTGGGAGCTGGTTCCACAGGAGAGGAGCCTGAAAGCTGAAGGCTCTGCCTCCCATTCTACTCTTACAAACCCTAGGAACTACAAGTAAGCCTGCAGTCTGAGAGCGAAGCGCTCTATTGGGGTGATATGGTACTACGAGGTCCCTAAGATAAGATGGGACCTGATTATTCAAAACCTTATAAGTAAGAAGAAGAATTTTAAATTCTATTCTAGAATTAACAGGAAGCCAATGAAGAGAGGCCAATATGGGTGAGATATGCTCTCTCCTTCTAGTCCCCATCAGTACTCTAGCTGCAGCATTTTGAATTAACTGAAGGCTTTTTAGGGAACTTTTAGGACAACCTGATAATAATGAATTACAATAGTCCAGCCTAGAGGAAATAAATGCATGAATTAGTTTTTCAGCATCACTCTGAGACAAGACCTTTCTGATTTTAGAGATATTGCGTAAATGCAAAAAAGCAGTCCTACATATTTGTTTAATATGCGCTTTGAATGACATATCCTGATCAAAAATGACTCCAAGATTTCTCACAGTATTACTAGAGGTCAGGGTAATGCCATCCAGAGTAAGGATCTGGTTAGACACTGCGGTTTAATTACTGCCACCTTAAAAGCCTGTGGTACATAGCCAACTAATAAAGATAGATTGATCATATTTAAGATCGAAGCATTAAATAATGGTAGGGCTTCCTTGAGCAGCCTGGTAGGAATGGGGTCTAATAAACATGTTGATGGTTTGGATGAAGTAACTAATGAAAATAACTCAGACAGAACAATCGGAGAGAAAGAGTCTAACCAAATACCGGCATCACTGAAAGCAGCCAAAGATAACGATACGTCTTTGGGATGGTTATGAGTAATTTTTTCTCTAATAGTTAAAATTTTGTTAGCAAAGAAAGTCATGAAGTCATTACTAGTTAAAGTTAATGGAATACTCAGCTCAATAGAGCTCTGACTCTTTGTCAGCCTGGCTACAGTGCTGAAAAGAAACCTGGGGTTGTTCTTATTTTCTTCAATTAGTGATGAGTAGAAAGATGTGCTAGCTTTACGGAGGGCTTTTTTTATAGAGTAACAAACTCTTTTTCCAGGCTAAGTGAAGATCTTCTAAATTAGTGAGACGCCATTTCCTCTCCAACTTACGGGTTATCTGCTTTAAGCTACGAGTTTGTGAGTTATACCACGGAGTCAGGCACTTCTGATTTAAAGCTCTCTTTTTTAGAGGAGCTACAGCATCCAAAGTTGTCTTCAATGAGGATGTAAAACTATTGACGAGATACTCTATCTCACTTACAGAGTTTAGGTAGCTACTCTGCACTGTGTTGGTATATGGCATTAGAGAACATAAAGAAGGAATCATATCCTTAAACCTAGTTACAGCGCTTTCTGAAAGACTTCTAGTGTAATGAAACTTATTCCCCACTGCTGGGTAGTCCATCAGAGTAAATGTAAATGTTATTAAGAAATGATCAGACAGAAGGGAGTTTTCAGGGAATACTGTTAAGTCTTCTATTTCCATACCATAAGTCAGAACAAGATCTAAGATATGATTAAAGTGGTGGGTGGACTCATTTACTTTTTGAGCAAAGCCAATAGAGTCTAATAATAGATTAAATGCAGTGTTGAGGCTGTCATTCTCAGCATCTGTGTGGATGTTAAAATCGCCCACTATAATTATCTTATCTGAGCTAAGCACTAAGTCAGACAAAAGGTCTGAAAATTCACAGAGAAACTCACAGTAACGACCAGGTGGACGATAGATAATAACAAATAAAACTGGTTTTTGGGACTTCCAATTTGGATGGACAAGACTAAGAGTCAAGCTTTCAAATGAATTAAAGCTCTGTCTGGGTTTTTGATTAATTAATAAGCTGGAATGGAAGATTGCTGCTAATCCTCCGCCCCGGCCCGTGCTACGAGCATTCTGACAGTTAGTGTGACTCGGGGGTGTTGACTCATTTAAACTAACATATTCATCCTGCTGTAACCAGGTTTCTGTAAGGCAGAATAAATCAATATGTTGATCAATTATTATATCATTTACCAACAGGGACTTAGAAGAGAGAGACCTAATGTTTAATAGACCACATTTAACTGTTTTAGTCTGTGGTGCAGTTGAAGGTGCTATATTATTTTTTCTTTTTGAATTTTTATGCTTAAATAGATTTTTGCTGGTTATTGGTAGTCTGGGAGCAGGCACCGTCTCTACGGGGATGGGGTAATGAGGGGATGGCAGGGGGAGAGAAGCTGCAGAGAGGTGTGTAAGACTACAACTCTGCTTCCTGGTCCCAACCCTGGATAGTCACGGTTTGGAGGATTTAAGAAAATTGGCCAGATTTCTAGAAATGAGAGCTGCTCCATCCAAAGTGGGATGGATGCTGTCTCTCCTAACAAGACCAGGTTTTCCCCAGAAGCTTTGCCAATTATCTATGAAGCCCACCTCATTTTTTGGACACCACTCAGACAGCCAGCAATTCAAGGAGAACATGCGGCTAAACATGTCACTCCCGGTCTGATTGGGGAGGGGCCCAGAGAAAACTACAGAGTCCGACATTGTTTTTGCAAAGTTACACACCGATTTAATGTTAATTTTAGTGACCTCCGATTGGCGTAACCGGGTGTCATTACTGCCGACGTGAATTACAATCTTACCAAATTTACGCTTAGCCTTAGCCAGCAGTTTCAAATTTCCTTCAGTGTTGCCTGCTCTGGCCCCCGGAAGACAATTGACTATGGTTGCTGGTGTCGCTAACTTCACATTTCGCAAAACAGAGTCGCCAATAACCAGAGTTTGATCCTCGGCGGGTGTGTCGTCGAGTGGGGAAAAACGGTTAGAGATGTGAACGGGTTGGCGGTGTACACGGGGCTTCTGTTTAGGGCTACGCTTCCTCCTCACAGTCACCCAGTCAGCCTGCTTTCCCGGCTGCTCGGGATCTGCCAGGGGGTAACTAACGGCGGCTAAGCTACCTTGGTCCGCACCGACTACAGGGGCCTGGCTAGCTGTAGAATTTTCCACGGTGCGGAGCCGAGTCTCCAATTCGCCCAGCCTGGCCTCCAAAGCTACGAATAAGCTACACTTATTACAAGTACCGTTACTGCTAAAGGAGGCCGAGGAATAACTAAACATTTCACACCCAGAGCAGAAAAGTGCGGGAGAGACAGGAGAAGCCGCCATGCTAAATCGGCTAAGAGCTAGTAGCTACGCTAAGCTAGCGGATTCCTAAAAACACGCAAAGTGAATAATGTGTAAATAATTTAGAGGTGATTCAGCAGAAGGAGTGCTTTAGTTAAGGCACGTAAAGATTACACTGGGAAACAAATCGTAATCTAGATAACTAGATCAATCTAACTGCGCAGATTAAACAGCTAACAGATACAGCAAAACACTGCTGTGCTCCGGAACAGGAAGTGATACAATACCGCAGTGAGAGCCAACCACCAGTAGAGGCAAGCAAATGCCAAACACTTCCTGGATTGACAGACGAGATCTCATGGAATCGCAGGAACTCAGTGGCAAGTTCACACTGAAACAGGAAGTGGCAAATTTTGAGTCCACAGTGAAACAGGAAATGTCAAATGGTCAACACTTCCTGGCATGGGTGGAGCTAGAGCGGAGGCCAGGGTTGCACTGGACTCCCCTGAAATCTGACTGCACACAGATGATTGACATGGCACCGCACGTCTGGTTGCAAAGAGCTGCATTTTGAAATCAGTGACATACTGACTGCTCGGTTCCTCCTGTCCAGTAGTTTGTGCTGTGTACCACAAAAAGTTCTAATCTACCTTAGTAGAAGAAGAAAAATGTTTGCCTCAGATTTGAAGCGAACACGTCGATTGAACTGTGGACTATTAATGACACCAAAGTTATATTGGTGAGTAAATGACCGTATTTTATGCCAGAAATGAGGTCCAGGTTGTTAAAAGTGGCATTTCTCCTTTAATTCGGGTTCCCTTATATATAAGTGTTTTTCCAGTGATTTTTAAATGAGCAGGCAGCTGTTGATTAAATAACCTTTTAATTTTACTGTCAGAGTGACACAGCAGTGACAAAACTTTAGATAAATAAATCTAGCGTTATCTCCCTCAAACTGAAAGCAAATCTCTACAACTTGATATAAAGTAATTAAAAATATAAAATCCAGCTTCCTGATGAAGTGGTGTAGAGGAGGATTTTCTTAAAAAGAAGACCGAATAGTTCAACTACTTTTTGCCAGAAAGTACATTGGAGATCTCTGATCTCTATCTGGTGTATATTTACCATTAATGCAGCTGCAATATAATTTTGCCAAGAGCTGAAGTGTATAGATAGATAGTGCATTCAGAAAGTATTCACAGTGCTTCCATTTTTCATCTTTTCCTTATGTTATAGGCTTATTCCAAAATGGAGTAAATTCACTTTTTTCCTCAAATTCTACTTACAACACCCCATAACGACAACATTAAAAAAGTCTGTTTGAAATTTTAGCAAATTTATAATAATAATAAAAAAAAAACCCTAAGAAATCACATGTACAGAAGTATTCACACCCTTTGCTCCATACTTTGTTGATGCACCTTTGGCAGAAGTTACAGCCTCAAGTCTTCTTGAATATGATGCCACAAGCTTTGAGCGCTTATGGATAATTGTGTGTAGCTGTGTGAATACTTTCTGGATGCACTGTATATATATATATATATATATATATATATATATATATATATATATATATATATATATATATATATATATATACACATCATTTTTCATGATTTAATTTTTGTTGCTTTCATATTCAACATAATGAGATTTTATCTCCACACAAGCTCATGACACTGTGCAGGGAGCTGACAGTTCCCTGATGGTGATGAGCGCACATTAGGCTCTGTGTTTGAGAGACGTCCCAGTGAATATGAAACATGAGATTTTCTATGATCAATAAATACACTTTGCTTAAGTCTTGCAGTGATATTGGGAGAGATGTTCACTTTCATGCCTGTCCTGATAGAATGCCTTGCAGATCCTCTTCCCTGGTGATTTTCTCCCTGCTTCTTCACTGATGTGCTTGTGTCTGGCGCTATTCAGAACATCTCAGTTTGCATGACGCCTGAAGTTCTCACCCGATGTCCTGACCCGGGCCATTTTTGTGATGCAACTATGGCATAACAAGTGTCAGTTCTACAACCCCTGGCAAAAATTATGGAATCACCGGCCTCGGAGGATGTTCATTCAGTTGTTTAATTTTGTAGAAAAAAGGCAGATCACAGACATGACACAAAATTAAAGTAATTTCAAATGGCAACTTTCTGGCTTTAAGAAACACTATAAGAAATCAGGAAAAAAAAGATTGTGGCAGTCAGTAACGGTTACTTTTTTAGACCAAGCAGAGGAAAAAAATATGGAATCACTCAATTCTGAGGAAAAAATTATGGAATCACCCTGTAAATTTTCATCCCCAAAACTAACACCTGCATCATATCAGATCTGCTCGTTAGTCTGCATCTAAAAAGGAGTGAACACACCTTGGAGAGCTGTTGCACCAAGTGGACTGACATGAATCATGGCTCCAACACGAGAGATGTCAATTGAAACAAAGGAGAGGATTATCAAACTCTTAAAAGAGAGTAAATCATCACACAATGTTGCAAAAGATGTTGGTTGTTCACAGTCAGCTGTGTCTAAACTCTGGACCAAATACAAACAACATGGGAAGGTTGTTAAAGGCAAACATACTGGTAGACCAAGGAAGACATCAAAGCGTCAAGACAGAAAACTTCAAGCAATATGTCTCAAAAATCAAAAAATGTACAACAAAACAAATGAGGAACGAATGGGAGGAAACTGGAGTCAACGTCTGTGACCGAACTGTAAGAAACCGCCTAAAGGAAATGGGATTTACATACAGAAAAGCTAAACGAAAGGCATCATTAACACCTAAACAGAAAAAAACAAGGTTACAATGGGCTAAGGAAAAGCAATTGTGGACTGTGGATGACTGGATGAAAGTCATATTCAGTGATGAATCTCGAATCTGCATTGGGCAAGGTGATGATGCTGGAACTTTTGTTTGGTGCCTTTCCAATGAGATTTATAAAGATGACTGCCTGAAGAGAACATGTAAATTTCCACAGTCATTGATGATATGGGGCTGCATGTCAGGTAAAGGCACTGGGGAGATGGCTGTCATTACATCATCAATAAATGCACAAGTTTATGTTGATATTTTGGACAATTGAAAGGATGTTTGGGCATGATGAAATCATTTTTCAAGATGATAATGCATCTTGCCATAGAGCAAAAACTGCAAAAACATTCCTTGCAAAAAGACACATAGGGTCAATGTCATGGCATAGGGTCAATGTCAATGAGCAGATCTGATTTGATGCAGGTGTTAATTTGGGGGATGAAAATTTACAGGGTGATTCCATAATTTTTTCCTCAGAATTGAGTAATTCCATATTTTTTCCCTCTGCTTGGTCTAAAAAAGTAACCGTTACTGACTGCCACAATCTTTTTTTCTTGATTTTTTTATAGTGTTTCTTAAAGCCAGAAAGTTGCCATTTGAAATGACTTTAGTTTTGTGTCATGTCTGTGATCTGCTTTTTTTCTACAAAATTAAACAACTGAATGAACATCCTCTGAGGCCGGTGATTCCATAATTTTTGCCAGGGGTTGTATATGTGACAAGCTGATCAAATATACTATACAAAAAATCACATTGTTCTGTCATAGCACCATCTTTGTAATGATTTAATTGTGGTGTCAAACATCAGGGATGCCATCCTATCTTTGTTGTTCGCACTCATAGATTATTACGGTGGCTGAGAGAGGCCATAACACTTCCAAATTCAGACAATGCTACCAAATGCAGAAAGCACACCCAAAAACGTCTTGGAAATACAAAGAACACAGCACATGCAACAATTTATTAGGCAGATATCTAAGTACAAACAACACAGAAAGAGGTTTCTACATGGAGGACATCACTGTTTAAAGCTGCGCTACAGTGACTACAAACAGCTGTCTGTTCTTTTTACATATGTGCCTATAACTCCACAATGGCAACATGGAGAAGTATCTACATTCAATAGCTGCTACTATGTGAGGTAAAGGTAAGAGGATTTTGTGATCTAAACAGGTTTTTTTGCCTTTATCACTAAATCTGCTGGTCCATCAGCTGTATCAGCTCCCGTCAATCCAGGCAATAGTTGTTTTGCTAGTAAGAACAGTTTGGAGTTTCTGTTATCATGCATAAATGTGTTAATTTTAAATCAATGCAAGTAGTTGGGATGGTTAAGGACCCTCTGCTTAAACTCCTCATCTACACTGCTATGGCACAAGGAGAACATGGTCCAAAAAAATACCCTTTTTTGCCTATCTCAACAATCAAGAAGCTTAGATGGATGATCTAAGGAATATATTGATCAGCAAACTACTTGTGAATGATAGGAAGGAATGACTTCTTAAAGAACTCATGCAGATGTCATATGTTGAAGTTACACATAGTATAAATACCATTATAGACATACATACATTTGCCTGTAGATTTATATCGTGGTGTGTAGAGCACACAGGGCATGCATCAGTCCTCTGCATTTCATTTTATTGATGATTTTGTTTTTAATCGAGCTACATTTTAATTTTTTGTTATTGTGCTTGTGGTTCATTGAACGGTCCGTCAGTGAAAGTCCTCCAGGCAGGAACCTCTTTTTTGTGTCGCGAACACTTATGTTGTGTTGTGGCTATTTGCAAGGTTTCTAAAAAAAAAAAAAAGATTCTTGAAACACTTTTTAATGCCATAGTTTTTCTCTTGTGCGTGTTGCAGATCTGTACTTCATGTTCAGCCGTTATGACACATTCCACTTTGTCTTATTCACTCCACAATACAGCATGTGCTTGTGTGTGTCACAGACGGATACAGACACTGGGAGACGTAAACAGGCAAATCGTCAGACTGGTCATCTGTTTGTCACTTTCAGACTGCAAAACATTGGCTTTCTTCGTCACGATGCTTTGTGATCATGAGTTTGAACAAAACAGGGAGTTCACGTCCTGTTATCTGTGTGTCGAGCATGTGGAGAGTCACATGTTCACGCCACGCTTTCCAGGCCTGTCTCCTCACCTGGTGGTTGCCATGGGAACATCCAGACAGCGGCAGACTTTGCACCAGTCTCCGCGGGGGGATTGTGAGAACAGAGAAGAGGTTTCTAGGCGAAGTATATCTCTAGGTCTTCAGGGAACAACCTTCAAACTGATATTATGGGCTCGTTATGCTCTTAGTTCAGCAATTTAAGATACTTTATTTTAAGGTTTTAATAAGTACTCTCTGTTCTGTGATACTAATCCATGAACTTTTTTTTTAAACATTCAGACAAAGAGTAACACAAATATTCCACTGTGTGGTGTGGCTGCTGAGGAATTGGGGAAATTAGACAAAGGGAGTAATGTTTGCACACACTGATATCTCAGACCTCCTAATAGTATCTTGGCTGGGCCACGGCACGTCTTTGTAGTCTCTGTTTGTCCCTGTCGGATCATTTGCATTCCTAAGATGGGGAACAGAACAGTCCTGTTGTCCTTTTTTTCTGTCCTAAAGGCATCCCGCAGCTGGACTGCGTTTGAAACACTGCAGCAGCAATCAGCGCTTGTTTCTGTGGTTAGGTTCCTTTTTTCTCCTCCCTCCTTCTTAATTGTGCCTCCAGTTTATTATGCTGACGCTTGAATAACAAGATGTTCCCGGTTTTATCGCACCAGTTGCACACTTCTCTCCTTTGTGTTTTGCCAGCTGCCTTGGGAGAAGGGGGGCGGGGGGGCTGAGGCAGAGTGTGTGTGTGTGTGTGTGTGTGTGCACGTGATCGATGCTGTGCACTAAAAGGTTATTTACAGTACTTGAGTTGATGTGCTTGTTTTTAAACCTATGTGTGCTGCATGGCACATGGAAACTAATTCCTGTGCATGTCATGCTGTCGTTCCGCTTAGAATTTTTAATGCAAGTAGGGCGGCCAGGAGCTTGGTGACATAACACTCTTTTGGTTAGTTCTTTCATATTGGATTTATGTTTATATTAATCACAGCAACCAGCGGTGGGCACAGTACCGCTAATCTGCTAACTACCAATTAGCAAAGCTAACATTGCCATTCGTGGATTAGCTTTTCAGCTAACTTTTTAAACCATCAGCGGACCAATTAGCTTCAGCTAAATTTAGTGCTGCTAACTTTCAGTCTGCTAACAATTTTTTTGCTAGTAAAGTGAGTACATTTATTATATCAAAAATGTTTGTAAACCCTAAAATCATATATGTTAGTTCCTGTTTATGAGCGCAGAGAGTTAGCTAACACTTCAGGTTCACAGGTCAAAGCACACAAGCGCTGGTAAGAAGACAAGAAGTTACACTGTGGAGAAAAATGGTATGTAAGCAGCTCAAAAGACAGTATTTTTATTTATGTATTTTTTGTGCATTTGTTTTGTGTTTGTGAATGCAATACGGGTGAGCCGTAGCTCTGTTAACAGTTTAGAAATATATAGAGATAAACTGACTTCTAATACAGCGATTTATTGCTTTTGATAAAGATGATGACAGTGTTTGGGGTTTTATTTTTTTTTTTTTTATTTATGTGTTTGTAATCACCTTTAAATTTACCCAGTGGCCCCTGTGGCGCTTAAACCTGAAACTGGCTTATCAGTCACTGACATTGCAATTCAATGTAGCCGCGAACGAGTCAAGACTAAAAGTTAGGGGTTAGCGGTAACTTCCACTCAATTTTTTAGTGGTTTATTGGTTTAGCACTATGAAAGTTAACTTTTCAGTGACTGGTTTAATGGTTATCAAAGCTAACTTTTCAGTTATTTGTGTCCACCACTGCGTGCAACCAAAAAAAGAAAAAAATTAAAATAGCCAAGTGCCGTTAGGGTTACTGCAGCTGCTACTGTGTTGGCAGTGACCCAGTTGGCAGGTAATCGTCACACACAAATGTTTAACATCATAACTGCATTAAAAGTATTTAGTAAAATCACCAGCGTAACAATGTAACATAATGAACACTTACTGTGTTGTTAAAATGCATTATTGGCTTTTAAACCACCACAACCAGGTCATTTTCAAGTTAGCTAATGACTCACTTGTGAGTAGCAGTTGCTTTGACATTTGAGAGTTTAAACAATGCTGTGTGGGGTTTTCATGTGCTCTCCATGTACTCCAGTGTATTTTCACCACACTTTTGTTTTTTGTTTAGTTTTTGCAAGTTGTCAGGGTCCTGGTGGTTCCTGTGTTTGTGTATGGTTGTTACACTTGGATCTTGGAGCCAGTGATCTGAGGTGATGACCACATCTTTAGTACTATGTACATGATTTACTCTGTGTCAAATGAACAATTACTCAGAAAGACTTAAGCCCCGGTCACACGGCACTAACGAAGGACACCGAAGCCAAAACAAAACAAGAAATCTGGACTTACACTTTCAGAGACATCGTTTAACCGTCATCCAGCTTTGTTCCTGTAGCTGGCTCTTCGTCAGAATTTTCAAACTGTTGAAAAATGTGAGCGAATCTCCATTTTGGTTTCTGTCTTGATGGTTCTTAATTGTTTGTGTAGTTCCCGTACCGTCAGCTTTCCATTTGACTGTCGTCCAACTTTGTCCAACCTCCCAAGTCCGACGTCTTGCACGAACATTGACGATATCTGAACGGATCAATAACTAAACATCCGAAGAGCTGAACGTGACTCGTCCATATGTTTATACACTATTTATGCATGCTCCAGCTGTCTCATGCACGTTCGCATGCTATCTGTGGCTGGAACGTGCATGCATGTGTGCATACATTGTTGTTTTGAAGAAAAAAACCTATTGTTAAGACAACCAGATCTCGCACATGCAGGTGCTGTGAAGAGCGCAGGAATGATTACAGGCTGGAGCTAGGTCTGATATCCGCTGTCAAGCCACATCATCATGAATGTTTTGTTTTGATTTTGTTTAAAGCGTCAAGGTCACCGTTCGCTTAGTTTTTCTTTTGTTGTTGTTTGCGTTTTTTGCGGGGTTTTTTATGCGCTCTGGACTTGCAGGGTTTTCGGTGATGGGAGAAGTGCAGGCTCATCCCCTCACTTTTTCTCAATGACAGGGCTGTGAAATGAAAATTGTGAAATCCGAGGAAAATTCTCAGGGGTTCTGGGGGGCGCAGCCCCCCTGGAGCCAGGGTCTAGGGCTTTGTGGGGCCCCAGAAACCAAATTAAATTTTCATCTACTGATACATTTTCAACATCTCCTGGAAGAGCAAATCTCAAAATTAGTGCATATTTAAATGATCCTAGATTCAACCTTTCATTTGAACCGTCAATGATCATGTTGAAATAACTGAATACAACGTGGAAGTAGGACCTGGAATGATTTTCCTTTTAATTGTAAACCAAATTATGCATTAACTCTGAACAATTAAACTACATGAAGACTGAAAAGACTGTTAAAGTATTTCAAAAACCACAGCTAAAGATTGTAGAATATTTTAAAAATCATGGCAAAATATCAATAACATACCTTATAGTAAAAAAAAAACACACATTCTTGTGTAGATTCCTGTAAATCCATTCAAAGCCACAGTGTCTTTTTTCCCATGAAAAAAGTCTACATTAATAAAAACTAATTTACATTCTTGTGTAAATTCATGTAGGCTAAATTCATTCAAAACCACAGCCTTTTTTTTTCAATGAAAGAAGGTCTAGATTAAGGAAAGAAAAAAAGGCACATAATCTTTTCTGAACTCCTGTTTGAGCAACACAATATTTATTTTCCAGAGAGAGGAAAAAAATTCTTACCAGTTCGCTTTTCCCGTTTATCTTTCAGGTGTGTTCATGAAGCCAACAACAATTCCACAGATTCTTGTCCTTATCAGACTTTTTCAAACGGTCTTTCTCGCCATCTTCGCTATGTCTGATGTCGGTCCGTGACACAGACATGCTGCAAAATTCTTCTTTTAAAAACTTCAAAGTTCTAAAAGTGTGCGATGTTCACATACTACATTTAGCTAAGCTTCGCACAGGAGCCACACAGTGTCGCCGCAGCAACCAACCAGTCCCGCTTTACGACAACTGTCGTAACAGCCAGGCTTTGAGTGGCATTTATTCTCCTCGAAACTCCGGATCCGAGGAAACTGATATGTATCTGTAACACACAGATCAGTGTCCGCAGACTTATAAAACTTACATGATGTCGTAAAAAAAAAGAACGCTTTGCGATAAGCATTTTAAAAACTCAGTAACGATCACGATTAAAGAGTACAACACTAACCCCCCCCCCCCCACCCACCCCCCACCCCCATGATGAAATCCGCAGAATCCCGTGGATCCGCGGAGTTTTCACAGCCCTGCAATGATTTCTGGCTTTTTTCCTTCGTTCAGTTATCGCCGTGTGCCGTGTTACCGGGCCCTAAGACAACGAGCACTGCATTGTGAGGGAGTGTTAGCCATGACATATTGGCCCTGCAGCAGGTTTCATTAGGTGAGGAACCTTGGGGTAATCTTTGGTCCTACGTTGTCCTTTGACCTCCACATTAGAGATATTACGAGGACTGCTTTCTTCCACCTGCGCAATATAGCGAAGATTCATCCCATCTGTCTATGGCTGATGCTGAGACCCTGATTCATGCATTTGTGTCTTCTAGATTGGACTACTGCAATCAGGGTTCTAGCTACAGTGGGCGGCACTGGGCGGTACTGCCCAGTAGTGCAAATTTCCTCCAGGCTCTCAAGTTCAAATTTCCTCTCCTGCCTGGCATGGATTTTCCAAAATATTTTACTGAAATGTTGCTGAAAAATGTACCAATTCGATCATATTCCAAGCTTATAGTGTTGTACTTCTGTTTCATTTTGCAATTTCAACCAAATAATTAAAGGAATAAGAAATTATATTTCTCATTTTCTTCATAGAGTAGGGGAAATAAGTATTTGATCCACTGTCAATTTTGCAGATTTTCCCACCTACAAAGAATGGAGAGGTCTGTATTTTTTATCGTAGGTACACTTCAACTGAGAGACATAATCTAAAAAAAAAAAAAAAATCCAGAAAATCACACTGTATGATTTTTAAATAATTCATTTTAATTTTATTGCATAAAATAAGTATTTGATCCCCTAGAAAAACAGACCTTAACATTTGGTACAGAAACATTTGTCTGCCATTACAGAGGTCAGATGTTTCCTGTAGTTCTTCACTACGTTTGCACACACTGCAGCAGGGATTTTGGTCCACTCCTCCATACAGATCTTCTCCAGATCTTTCAGGTTTGGAGTTTCAACTCCCTCCAAAGATTTTCTGTTGAGTTCAGGTCTGGAGACTGGCCAGGCCACTCCAGGACCTTGAAATGCTTCTTACGGAGCCCATCCTGTTGCCCTGGCTGTGTGTTTTGGGTCATTGTCATGCTGGAAGACCCAGCCATGACCCATCTTCAATGCTCTTACTGAGGGAAGGAGGTTGTTTGCCAAAATCTGATGATACATGACCCCATCCATCCTCCCTCCCTTCAATACGGTGCAGTCGTCCTGTCCCCTTTGCAGAAGACCACCTCCAGAATATGATGACCTCCATACTTGCTGGTTGGTAGGGGATCAAATGCTTATTTTAATGCAATAAAATGTAAATTAATTATTTAAAGATCACACAATGTGATTTTCTGGATTTTTTTTTTTTTTTTTTTTTTTAAGATTCTGTCTCACAGTTGAAGTGTACCTACGATAAAAATTACAGACCTGTCCATTCTTTGTAGGTAGAAAAACCTGCAAAATTGACAGTGGATCAAATACTTATTCCCCCCACTGTATCTCAGCCACAAACAGCAGAGATCAGGAGTCTCTGCTTTCCACAGGGCTTTGCAGGATCCTACAGATCAAGAACAAATACACAGCGATCAAGGATCAACTACTCACATAAGATTTTTTTGTCATCTGCGGTGATCTCTCAGAGCGAACTGTGCCTCGGTTTGTGCAAACCAGGCGGCAGTTTACAGATGCGTGACTTTGAGCTTCAAGTGTGGAAAAAGTTCCACACTTGAAGCACTCTCTCTCTCCCTCTCCCTCTTTCTCTCTCTCTGTATGTTTCCTTCTCTTTCATGTGATTACGCAGGAAAAACACTGAGTAGGTGCGCAATTTGGGCTACTCTAAACGTGGTGTTTTTCTTGTTTGTTTTTGTTTTGTAAAAATGAGGTGACTTATGTTGAGCAAAGCGCTTCAGTTTTTTTTTTTTAATTGGAGCAATTTAATTGGCGTTCAGAGTCTGAACCAGACAGTGAGGATTCAGATGAAGGAGATGATTACTCTTTTGTTCTGGATGAGCAGCCAGAGCAGGTGGATGCGCACAGATCTCCACAGTGGGTCGGATCGTGCTCTTCTCTTTGCAGCTTCGCCAGGACTCAGGCGCTACAGAGCTCCGTTCAGCGCTGAGTCCTGGAATGCAGAGGAAGATGCAGACACACACTGCTCCAGCATTGACTCCAGGCGCATTTCATTTAAAGCATCGAGATCAGCGTTAGCTTCGGTTTTGTTCTGTACCTCCTTCGTTCCCTTTGCGCTCTTGATTCACAGGCTATTTGGTGATAAAGCTTGGTCGTCCACCTTTTCTCAATGATTTGTGACTTTTTACTCTTTTTCCCTTTGTTCAGGAATTGTTGTATGCCGTGTGACCGGGCCATTAGTATTTCTTCTGTTTTTCTTGTTGCTTAATGCTGACAAATTATACCTTCTTTGTTTTCTTTCTGCTGCCTGATTTTGTCTTTTTCTCTCTGTTTGAGGTGCGGCTCCATGCAGAGATGGAAGTGGATTTCTTTTTCTGCAGGCCTCCCATCCTGTGCACCAGCAAGGACTCCCAAAATTTCCTGTATATTTGTATTGTCAGTTGTGTCGGTAGCATGGTCTAAGCAGAGGGTCACCCCTTTGAATCTGGTCTGCTTGAGGTTTCTTCCTGAAGGGAGGGAGGAAGTTTTTTCCTTACCACTGTCACTTGTGTGCTTGCTCTTGGGGTTGGTAAGGTTAGAACTTAAACGTGGTTTACACATAGACGGTTTTGTCGGCGGGTAGTACGTAGACCGAAGTTCGCGGTAGTTCCGGCTGTTTTCGCAGTGGAAAGGGGCGGAGCATTTCGCCGGCATTTTGACCACCATACTAGCTACAAATACGTGGATAAAACGCCGCTAAATCCGTCGAATAAAGCGGCGTTTTGACGCCGTAGCATCCGGCACACATCAGGCAACGGGGGTTAATACCCAGTTCTATCCTTTACAATCGCAGGTTAAGACGCGCGTGAGAATGGTGGTGTTCTGCTGCTACTGATAATGCCCTGTGTACCTCTGGATTTATCCAGGCAAATCCTGCGTTACTCCAGGAACTTTTGCATATAGGCACTGCCCCCAGAGTATAATGGGCTGAAGCAGCAGGAATACATGCTTCTGTCACTGCAGGGGGAGGGAGATCATACTCAGCCTTTTCTTCTCCTTTTCCCCTCCTCAACGTGTTGCTCCGTCTCCACCACAGGGCTACCCTCTGCTTCTGAACCAGACCTCTTGGTAAGTCTCTGCCGCAATTTTCTTTTAGGAGGCATACTGGAGCTTCTCTGCAAAAATATCTGGAGCTGGCCGCGAGTGAGAGGCCTGCATGCAGCGCGCTAGCGTTTTTATATTGACCGCCGCCTATCGGCCATTTGGAATGCCGTTAACCGGGAGGTGGCGTTTAGAATGGCGTACTGTCCGCTAGCGCCGCCATTTTGTCTGCCTCTGTCACCGGTTAAAATGCCCTTGAGGATGCCGATGTGGGCTCTATCGCCATTTTACATGCCGTTGATTAGGGATACAACGCCGGCCACCAATTATGGCAGTGTAAACTGGGGCACTACAGGAAGGGGCAGGATGAAACGGCGATTAAAAAGTATCAAACGCCGTTGTTCGCGTTGTCTCCGTCATCACGCGAATTCTCCAGGAGCGCTCCCGGAATTATTCGACATGTTGAATAATTTTTGACGATTCCCGGTAAAGCCGGAACTAAGCCATGCCCCCGTTAACAATGGCGTGTGATCCTTAAGACGGCCAAAAACTCTTCCGGGATGCTTCCGGGAGCTCTTACCGTCTATGTGTAAATGGGGCTTTACTTGTGTGAAGCGCCTTGAGGCAACTTTGTTGTGATTTGGCACTATATAAATGAAATAAATTGAAAATTATGATTCAGTTGGCCACACAATCTGGATCTGGAGTTGCGTCAAGAAGGGCATGGGGGATAAAACTTGTAATGAATCAATATGCAGATTCTAAAAGTCAGAGTTCATACCAGAAATGGTCAGTGTGCTATGGTGACCCTCCAACCCCCCACCCCCAAATTGCAGTCATCACAGTCTTTGCATTTCCTCAACCTTTGTGGCAGCAAACCATGTTCCTGGTGTATACTGTTTGTTAAATCAGTTGTGTTAATGTTTGACATTCATGGAAACATTGTTGCTTGTGACAACAATATTTCCTGCACATTTTGGCAAAGTACAAAAATCGTGGCCATACCAGGGACATCCTTATATATATGGTGAAGGAAGGCCCCTGGTTGTCTCCCTATGGAGGTCTTCCAGGCATGTCCAAGTGGGAGGAAGCTCAGAAAAGACCCAGAACATGCTGGAATGATTATATTTCCCAGGTGGCTTGGGAATGCCTCGGGATCCCACAGAAAGGGTTATAGGACTTGGAAGATGATAGGGAAGTGTGGAATGAGCCGCTTGGACTATTGCCAATGCGACCTCAATGGAACAAAGGGCAGAAAATTAATGAATGAATAATATACAATCCACACAAATAGCATCCATAATGTACAAATAATATGAGCGAAGCGGCACGCAGCAGCGCGAAGCTCACTCATGGTACAGGGCATCCTAAACAGGAAGTGCCAATTTTCAAATCCATAGTAAAACAGGAAATGTTCAAATATCACACACTTCCTGAATTGACAGACAAGATCCCATGGAATCTTGCGGGAACTCAGTGGCAAGTTCACACTCAAACAGGAAGTGTCAATTTATCAGTCACAGTGAAATAGGAAATGTTCAGATTTCAAACACTTCCTGGCATGGGTGGAGCTAGAGCGGAGGCCGGGGTTTCACTGGACTCTCCTGGAATCTGATTGGACACAGATGATTGACATGTCACGGCACCACACGTCTGGTTGAAAGAGCTGCATTTTCAAATCAGTGTCACATTATTGACTGCTATGTTCCCCCTGTCCAGTAGCTGGTGCTGTGTACCACAAAAAGTTCTAATCCACCTTAGAAGAAGAAAATGTTTGCTCCAGATTTGAACTGAGCGTGTTGTTTGAACTATGGAATTCTAATCACACCAAACTTATATTGGTGAGTAAACGATCGTATTTTATGCCAGAAATGAGGTCCAGGTTGTTAAAAGCAGCATTTCTCCTTTAATTCGGTTTGGTTTATGTACACATCTTTAAACTAACAGACAGCAGCTGGTTCTGTTGGTTTATTAGTGCAGCAGATAACTGAAACAATCCTTCAAATGGTGATACGAGCATCAAATTCAGCACAAATACAGCTGGAGCAAAATTAATGGAGCAGCTTTAACTTTTGACCCCTATACAAACAAACTGACTTTTCTCACCATTCTTGCTGCTTTCACCTCATAACTCCATAACATTCAGTCACAGATTGTCCAAACTATACCTTTTTTGGAATCTTTATTATCAGGCAAATAATGTGTTGTAGTTTTCTATATGATTGGAGGATCTTTTAATTTAGACCAGGGGTGGGCAACTTGTTCCAGAAAGGGCCAAGAGGGTGCAGGTGCCCACCACTGATTTTGACCCTACCTGGCTGCCTATTGAAAATTCAAGTGGCCAATCAGTTTTATTTTTAAGAGTTAATGTCTATGGATTATTTGTGCCAAATTTGATGTTTGTATCACCATTTGCAGGATTCCACGCTAAATATTCTCTTATCTGTTGCACTATATATGAGATGTAAGATGCTGCTCCTCAGTGTTTCTCAATTGCCCTGAGAAGTATTGGAACACTTGGTAGATATGATAATTTGGCCATATTGTACAGCCCTTCTGTCAACTAGCTGAAAACTTTGAATATTAATTTACATCTCCATTAAAAAATGCTTAAAGTGGCAGGGGGTTAAGGCTGTAATTGGGGGGGGGGGGGGTCTGCTGAAAAGCAAAAAAAAATGCTTAAAAGGGTGGAGCGTATGGGGGTCAGAGCTTCTCCAGAAGCTGAAAGGCAACATAAGGAAAATGCTTAAAAAGGTGGGGGTCTGGGGGGGCTCTGCCCCCCAGCTGAACCCCCCCCCCCCAAGCTGAAAGGTTTTAGTCATGCTAGTGCTCCCAAGAACCATTTTACTGAAAAAAAGTCCGAAGGACCTAAAGGACATGGTTAGATGGCGAGGAGCTTTTCCAGGCATGTGAGAAGCAAATAAAGAAAAATGCTTAAAAAGGCGGGGGGTCTGAGGGAGCACAGCCCTCCCAGAAGCTGAAAGGTCTTTGCCATGCCAACGCTCCCCTGAAGCATTTACTCAAAATAAAGTCTGAAGGACCTAAATGACATGGTGAGATGCTGACAAGCTTCGCTCATTCATGTCTGCGACATATGCATATTATAATAACAAACAGTATAAGTGCAAACTATAAGCAGCAGTGAGGAATTGAGGAAATGTATAAGTAGCATATAAGAAATAATATCTGTTCATGTTTTGTCCTTTACAAACACTTTTCTCATTTGTTAAATATGTTCCTTGTCAGATGATGTCCGATGAGTTCTTCCAAAAGTTTTATGCATGCGCAAATCTTTGACTGAACTTCAGACGGAGACTTTCCGTAGTGTTTGCATGTTTGTTTACTGTTTTGTCCTGTACTGTTTCATTACTGTGCCAGTGGACATCTGGTAAATATTAGTTTTATCCGTGCATTATCTGTTCATCTTCTGTTCGCGTCCAGAAGCACCGTGCACCCACATTCAGTGGTTGTCCACTCATACTATCAGAGCCCAGATCCACCAGAGACTGACAGATTAGGCTATTTTTGCCACTGGACAAATTATTTTAGTTTATTACTAATCAGTTTACTCAATCTATCACAGTCTTTTTTAAACTGATGAAACTCTGGTTCAGTAGTCATTTGTGAAACTGTAGTAGTTGTAAAATTGTATTGTGTGACATAGCTAGCCATGTGATAGCTACTTCTACTTTGAATATAGATTGCTTGTTTTGCATGAAAGGTCAACTGTATCAATATGGTTTATGATTAGCATTATTTATGATTTATAATTATTTAATCAAGTTGAATTTGACATATCCTAATAAACAGAATCAGCCTATTGTCATGCAGAGCCTATAGTAACCCTATATACAAATTATGTCCAAAAAATCTGGACATATTTGTACATGTTTTTGAAATAAAAATCTCATGTATTTCTCCAGCAGCAGGTGGCAATGGCATCATTGACATAAGAAGGTAAGTTGGTTGTTGTTATTGTTTTTTCTGAGTCTATCCCAAACCAACACGATTGGAAATTTGCAAGAACATGCACAAATTGTCACACTTAACTTTTTCATATAATGTCATGTGAAATGTGTCATGAGAATATGTCGACAGAGTATATTTCTTTCTTGTGAGAATACACGCAGATCCACCGATAGAGGTAAGTTACGCTGAAATACGTAAACTTTGACGAAGATAAGCATGTGTTTTGGGTTCTAATCATCCATTACTCTGTCCTTTGCCTCCCTTCCTCCCCCCATCTTTCCCCAGCCTGCAAGTATTTGCTGCCAGGGGCTCAACCAGAGAGTAGCACCAACAATTCTAGAAAAGGAAAACAACAAAGGGACAAACAAACAAACAAACAGGTGGAGATGAATGAGGCGACGGCTTGGGACCGGAGACTGCAGTGTGGTCCAGCCGAGCCGTCCTCGTGCACTCACAAGACAAGTGTGAGGCACTCCAGCAGTCCCACCGGCTGGGAGACACTTACATAAAGCCGCTTCCGTTCTTGCTTGGTGCACCCTCACATGGGGGAGCATGTGAGACAGGCACACTGTGCTTCTGCCGCGACTGCTGCTGCTCTCTCTCTTTCCCACCCCTTTGTCTCTTACCATCTCTCCAGACTCAGATGATGACGCAGACACTCAGACGTACACCCATGGCCAAATGTTTGTCACTGTTTTTTTTTTTTTGTGTTTTTTTTTGCTGTCTGTCTGTAACATTAACTAACCTTCCCACCCTTTTCCCAAATTGTAGCTCCTATCCCCCCCCCCCCCCACACACACACACGCGTTGAAGTTGGTCTCCCGTGACCCGTGTACAGAGCTCCTGGTCATGGCCCTTCCCCCTGGAGCTGGTGGAGGATGGCCAGAGGTCAATGATGATGTGCAGCTGTAGGGTAAAGAGGAAGATGGGGAGGGGTGAAAAGTGCTGAGTGTACATGTATGAACACATGACGTCACGGGCACAGCATTGTGTCTGTGCCAGACTCCCATGCTGCCTCTGTGGTGTAAGTAGCACAGCCGGTGATAAACTCGCAATTGACTGCGTGCCTGGAAGCCTGCCCTGTTTGTGACGCAACACTAAGGTGTATGTGGTCACTGTCACGTTTTCAAACAAAGGGATTTTGACAGAGTATAAATATTGAAATATTACACAATTTAACAGTTGCTGTGTCCTTTCTGAAAAGAGAGTTTGATAATGGGTTAAGTTATATGCTTTTACAGCATGGTGGCTTAATGTTTAGCAGTGTTGCCTCACAGCAAGAAGGTCATGGGACCACTTCCTGCCCTTTCTGTGTCGGGTTTGCATGTTCTCCCAGTGTCTGTGTGGGTTTCCTCTGGGCAGTCGGGTTTTCTCCCACAATAAAAAACATGTTTATTTAGGGTCTGCTCCTTTCTCCCCTGACCAAGGCAGCATCTCTACATCTGGATTTGGTTCCTGGGCGCTGGACTGTGGCTGCCCACTGCTCCTAGTGGTTGGATTGTGTCTAACTGTAATTAGAATGGGTTAAATGCAGAGGGCAAACTTCATTGTATGTATCTACAATGACAATAAAGACTCTATTCTATTTTATTCTATTCTTTCTTTAAAAAAAAAAAAGCTAAAAGAGCTTCACGGACCACATTTTGAGGTCCGCCCATTCATCTGCTCAATCTGCAAAACCAGGTTCCTGATCAAGAGGAATTATTGACCTTCAAACCTAGCATCAGAATGAGGAATACAGGTAATTTAAGTAATTTTGAACGTGGCATGGTTGTTTGTGACAGAAAGGCTAGTTGGAGTATTTCACAAACTTTGCATCTACTAGTATTTCTACGCACAACCATCTATAGGGTCTACAGGAAATCCAGAAAAGAACTGTCCAGTGACTTCTGGTTTTCTGCAGAAAGTCTGCATTCTCACTGGACTTCAGTGAGAATACCTTGTTGATGGCAGATGTCAGAGAAGAATGGCCTGGTTGGTTTGAGCTGACAGAAAGGTGTAATTTCAGACAAACAAATTCCATTTTGACAACTAAAAAAAAAGGATTACTATAGTTAACAACTATCCACTATAGTCTTTTATTTTGATAAATCCATTAACTATTTAAAGTGTACTTTTGATTGGTTAGGGTTAATATTTAGGATTAGGGTTAGAGTTCACATTTTGCTTCCCTATTGCAAAAATCAAACTGAAATTATCTATCTGGAATGAAACCAATAGAAAAGTGGCAGTAACCAAATAGCCATGTGGTACAATAGAAATTTTATTAAGGTCTTCTTTTACAAAACATTAACACTTTGATACATATGACAAATCTATTAAGATCACCACCAAAGAAGACACAAAAGGACAAGGGTAAGTGTAAATGTATGCAGAAGAACATCCCTGAAGTCTTGAAGCAGACGGGCTACAGCAACACAAGGCCACCAGCTGCTGCTCCTTTCAGCTAAGAACTGGAAACAGGCTGCAGTGCTTAGGTCATGTCTGGTCTGGGAGTGTGCCACATCAACCACGTACAGTCCTGGATGGTAACCACATAGGCACAGTGGGCTTGGACAGTGGGCTTGGACTAACATTTAAATTGATGTTGGCCAATGTTAAGCCTGTTTGATAATTAATTAATAAATGTGATGTGGCAAGCGTTGGCACCCACTTCTTTGGTGGAGAAGGTATCCCAGACTGGGGCAAGACTATCTTCCCTCTAAAAGGGTGGGCTTTGTTGTTGCAAACCTTATGGACTGCATGGTCATGAATCACATGCCAGGATGGATGCTTATATCTATAAACATAATAATCTTTTCATTATGAGGATATTGTTGATGTTAATGTTGAAGCAAATTTACTGCCCATATAATTTTCAAGATTAAAGCTGGTCTTCCATTGCTGATATTTGACATCAGATTATGTACTTTATTGCATTAAAAAATCAGATCCCCAATCAGGGCCTGAAAAGGGGTGTAATATGTGGTTAAAGTACCTTTGTAAAACATTGTGAGCAATCTGGAAACTTTTAAAAATGTGTGCCATTGGGACACAACCCTAACCTTAATGTGAATAATTGGATGTAATTTGTGCAGATACTTTTACAGATGGTTTTGGTTTTTATTTTGTTAGATAATCTTGAAATCAATAGTTGCTGCTTGAAGGTGGATTTGGCTACTCCTATACCAGGTGACAATTAAAATACAATGCAGATTTCTTTTTTTTTTCTGTTTTGGAGCAAGCACTGACTGGAGTGGTGTAGTGATCGTACAGAGCAGTGTGTATCACTGTGAGAGATTAGCAAAACTTCTTGAAGTGTGCAGCTGCTCCGTCTCCGTGAGGCACACAGCAGTTCTGCTTATTGCTCTGGCAAAAGGATATCTGTGTGGCAAAAGTAGATAACACTGGCATTTAGGTAGAACGTACAGAAATAGGGACATACTGTTCTCTGAATAAAAGCCTCCTTGTGATTCTCCTCTGCAACATGAATTCCACAAAAAGAATGTCACACTCTTAAACAGAAGACAGTTTTGAGATGTTAACATTTTAATTTTGTGGAAAAGTGGGGTAATAATCACCATGAAGGTTAGTGCATTAGCTGTATGGAGTATTTGTGTGCATTTGGCTCCAAGCATTTGTGTCATTATTCAGGTGTTGTCAGCACTAACCAGCTATCATTGTTACACAATATTAGAAAACCTGAATTTTGACTGCAATTTGTAATAAAATGGGGGGGGGGGGGGGGGGGGGGGGTGATGGTCTAGTGGTAAAAGCGTTGGGCTTGAGACCAGAAGATCCTTGGTTCAAATTCCAGCCTGATCAGAAAATCACAAAGGGCCCATGGGGAAGATCCTTAATCCCCTTGTTGCTCCTGGTGTGTAGTGAGCACCTTGTGAATCAGGGTGAATGTGAGGCATTATTTGTAAAGCGCCTTGAGTGTCTGATGCAGATGGAAAACCGCTATATAAATGCAGTCCATTTGCTGTATAAATTGGGCCTCATTTTTGGAATTAGGATGCAAACTGGGACCAAGAAATGACAACGGGAGACAAGCTTAAGTCTGTATTTGATCATATGATGCAACAAGACTTGTTTTCGACTCCCATGATGGAGGAGGTTTTACAGACTGGGGGAGAGTCTATCTTCCCTCTACATGGGGGGGGGGGGGGGGGCTTTGTTATCTATAGCGTTTTGCCAAGATCTACTTATCGTGGGGATTATTACATAGATTTACTGGTCAGTCTGAAGGTTTACCAGCCCTGTAATGATTGTACACATTTGCCATAATTCTGCATCATGACCACTTTCTCAAATATACTGTAATAAATGCTTGATAGGCTGCAGTGCAGATGTAATAATATTATTCATCTTGGCCACAGCCAAAGAGGTTAATAAATGAGAACTAGAGTCCGCACTCCCAATGCTGCCTACTAAACGCGAATGTCCCTTCATGGACAGCGACGTGACACCTCCTAACTGTGCAAAATATTGACAAAGTGCCCGGATGTTAATGCTTTATCAGTGCGGATTCACGAGTGACCACACTCAGAAACACTCTTGCAAAGTACATGTTAAAATGCCATTCTGACCAGGAAATCGAGCCAGTAAAATTAATTAACAATAAATTATGTAAGGAAATTATTAAACTTACTCTGACACCCACACATTCCCAAATATTAGTGTTGAAAGTTACACGGATCGGCTCTGTTCCAGCTGCGCTGCTAAGCTGAGAAGTCCTGCAGCTGCTGCTGTGTTCAGCACAACGTGGCTCCTAAAACCATTACAATGCATTTATACGTGGGCTGTCCATAAAGTATCGGTCCTTTTTATTTTTTTTAAAAAACTATATGGATTTCATTCATATGTTTTTACGTCAGGCAAGTTTGAACCCTCGTGCGCATGCGTGAGTTTTTCCACGCCTGTCGGTGACGTCATTCGCCTGTGAGCACGCCTTAGGAAGGAGTGGTCCCGCCCCCTCGTCGGAATTTCATTGTCTGGAAATGGCGGAATGAAAAGGACTTTTTTCCATCAGATTTTTTTCAGAAGCTGTTAGAAACTGGCACCTGGAAACCATTTGAAATATTTATCTGGCTTTCGGTGAAAATTTTGCGGGCTTCACAGAGAATAAGGACTGTTAACTGTCGCTTTAAGGACCCCTTTAAGGACGCTTGGTGCACCGCGCTCCGAGCTGCGACAACGCGGCACAAAACACCGTATCATTTCTAAACGGATAGTTCTGTGGATACGAGACGTCGTGTGCTCTTTCTCCGGTAATCACAAGAGCTGGACATCAACCATTTTCTGGCAGATTTCACTTTTAACCAGAGATTTTGTCGTGGAACGCCGCGCGGAGGCTTCGCGCGTCACGACCGATTCGCTTGATGAGCGAGACAAAGAACGCCTCCGTTTCTGCGTGTCAGAGGACGCTGCAGCGCAGCGCAAAGGCAAAAGATGTTTTATATATTTCCACGTGAGGACAGCAAGCAGTGACACGTGTCTCACGGAGGAATGTTGTAAGTTCATGTCCTTCAAAACACGGAATGTGTTTTCAAGCTGGGACGTCCAGGAGCAGAGATCATTACAGCCACAGCTGTGAGCAGACACACTCCCCCGTCCGTTCAGCGTCCAGACCAACATGTCACTCTCTGTGTTATGTGGTCATTCATTTTCATTATCTGTTATGTAATTGCATATGTAGGTATTGTAATTATTTATAGAACTGTCCTGGTGGTGGTTTCTGTGCGAGACACATGCGCCATATGTGTGTGGCTTTTTGCAACTCCACAGTCATGGTGGGACTTAGACAAATTTCACATCCAGCTCAACAGTGATTTTCTCCTGCTGTTTTTGTGATGATAGAAAATGTGTGGCCATTCACACTAAGTGCCAAACGAGCAGTGTTAGATGTTTGTGTGTGTCAGCTGAAATTTGGCTGACACCTGCCGTGAGAAGGTTTGATGGGCTCTCACAGTGCACACTTTGTCTTTCAGTTGCTGGTGTGCGCAAATAGTTGTAGCAAGAGGTGTACGAGGCCTTGGAGGCAGCTACGATTTTACACGTTTTGCGTATGATTCCTGCTTCGCGCACTTCATGTACAAGTCATCCACATTCGTACTATGTGTGAAGGGGCTCGAACCAAAACCACTTACTTACGGAAGGAAATGTCTCCCTTCTTCCTCCATTTGTGGCTTTGCCAACCTGCGCAGCTTTCTGGCATATTCCACCTGTTTCTTGACGAGACTAATTGAGCATCTATGGGCGCTGCCTACTAACTTGACCAGAATTTAAAATGGTGAACACGCCTCCCGGGACACGGCTCAGTGCGACTACGGCCTCTAGTTCTCATGTATTAACCTCTTTGGCCTCAGCTATTTGACTGAGCCCAGCCACAATGTGATTGTGGACAGCAACGTGATTTGAGTTTGGACTGACAACAAATGGCAAATTTGCAATTTAATGCACAATACAATTTTAGAAATGTTTCAAAAGAAGTGCCATAGTAGTTTGGACTTCTGACTGAATAAGATTAAAACTGTAATGTGTCATTTTGTAAAAGTTTATTGAAGAAACCAAAAAGCTGATAACAGTTAAATTGCCCACTGACATCAATGTATTGATAACATACAGAACTACACTAAGGATCGTATGCAAAATGCAGCAGACCATCAATGTTGTATGTTTGGTGTCACAAAAAAGAAGCTCACACACTCTCACAATGGATCCATGGGGAAACATTATAAAAGTGATTATTTAACCAATTTCAATGCATAATACACCAAATAATATACTTATTTTTTTGAGGAATGCAAATTTGAAGTACACCGAACACTAAAGTCATGAGATGGACCTATATAGTAACCATTCTTTTGCAGCCCCAGCTGTTGACATACTGTAGATATCATCATCATCATCATCATTTTACAGTTGTTTGTTAAGTCTGCTAACAATCCAGCAATCAGATGCTGTTACAGTTTTGGTGGTGAGTTAATAATTCTTTTGAAAAATAACACAAAACAAACACTCGATCACTCACCTTCAACCGCTTACTCCAATCAAGGGTCTCGGGGGGCTGGAGCCCAAACCAGCAGTTATAGGGCGTGAGGCGGGGTGCACCCTGGACAGGACGTCAGTCTGTCGCAGAGCCACATGTAGGCAAATAAACACATTCACACCCGCACACACACCAAAGGAAAATTTAAAGTGTCCAGTTCACCTAACCTGTGTGCCTTTGGATGAGGGAGGAAGCTGAGCACCCGGAGGGAACTCTCGCAAACATGGGGAGAACATGTAAACTCCACACAGAAAGGCTACAGGTGGGAATCGAACCCATTACCTTCTTGCTGTGAGGCAACAGTGCTAACCACTAAGCCACCTTGCTGCCCTACAAAACAATAAAAAAAATAACAATAATACTGCTGCTGCTACCACCACTACTACTACCACCACCACTAATAATAATAATAATCATAATAATAATAATAATAATAACTATTCAACAGTTTTCCAAACAATCAAAGCACTAAGCAAAATAAATACCAGTAATAAAAGTATAACACAACATTGCCCAAAAATCCTAAATTAAAGAGCTGACAATTCACAAATTGGGTGCATCTGATATTCAGGTGCAACTTATACATGTTTGTTCCTCTTCAAGAGGCATTTTTGACAGGTGTGACTTATACTAAAGCACATTTTATATTCCTTAGACTTGAACTGCATTGCCTCATGAGAGACACCACACTGTTGCACAGTCAGCTTTTGATGTTCCAACGGGCCAAACATCCCTCACTATGTTGTTCTGTCTGTATAAATATTCTGGGCTTAATTCCCAGTGGGCAGCGCAGCCTTGGCAGTGGTCAACTTCCTGAGTGCCATTCTTTACCTACTTTTCTGCAGCTCTGCTCCCATGTGCCACCGCCGGCCTGCAGGCCGAAGCTGCCAGGCAAACGGTCACAGGACACTGTGAACTAGACGGATTATCTTTGTCAAGGGAGGAGATCGAGACAGATTATTGCATAACAGTCCTCACCATCAGTATTTCTACCTCCAGGGAACCCGACTAAAATCTATGACATACAGATTATTATCAGCAAAAGCAGCGGGTGGAGCAGTTGGATGCTCTAAAGAAACTTAGTCAACAAAAGGGTTTATCTCAACGTCACATTTCGCTGTTGTATGGCAAAGATCAGATGAAGATCACTCTTTGAAAAGAAAAAAAAAAGACATATCACACTCGTATAATCTAATTTGTTGTTGTCAGACATGAATTGCTGGAACAGGACAAAAGAATGAATAGTCAATGAGAAGAGTAAATTTCAAAATAAACATTTTCTCTGCCTCAGTAAACAGTGTGTTTAGACTCTCTAGTGCTTTGTTGTAAATCTGAACACTCTCGGCGTTGTATGCTGCTCGATGTATTGGCACATCTGCATTTTGTTTGTAGCTGTAATTATTTGCATAAGTTTGTGTTTGTTTCTCAAGAGGAAATCTGGGAACACTTTACTTGAAGGTACTGTCATGATAGAGACATGACACAGACATAACTGTTACATGACACAGTCATGAATGTGTCATAAGCATTCTGTCAATATCGTAAGCGTTTATGACTGCTGTCATTAAGTGTCATTCAGTTTTTGTCATGACAAGTTGACATTTTTTTGCGTTGTCTTGATTATGACAACTTGACATTAATCAAAGTGACATTACCAGAAAATGTGTTTTTCATTACAACTATACATTAAATTTGTTTGTGATGTCCTTATTATGACAACTTGACATTTGTGACATTACCTGAAAATGTCTTTCTCATGACAACTTGACATTAACGAAATATGCATCTATTTTTGTGTTTATGACAATTTGACATAATGATTATTAGGTATCACTTTATAATGAATAAAACTTATTTAGCCTTAATTAAGCATGAATAAATATGTAATGAATTCATCACAAATAATTAAGAATGACTCATACTTAAAAAGGAATAAGGCTCCATGACTTGCACTCGGTGTCGTCACAGCAAATCCGAGGTTCATCTGCATGTTGAATTGGGACGTTTTACGCCAGATGCCCTTCTTGATGCAATTTGTGGTAGAGGTGGTGTTTGAACTGGGAACCTTCTGCATTGAAACCAAGGACATTAACCACTTATCCACCACTCCAGCCTACTTAATAAGTAATTAATACATTTAATTAATACTTTTCTTCTCATGAATAGTCCCATCCATTAGGTATTTACTCATTGTTTTTCATACTTAATAAACAATTAATAAACTATTTTAATTCAATGAAACAAGATACTTATGCTACAGTATGTACAATGTAGAAATATTCATTACATGACCTCTAATAAGCAACAAATTAGTAACAGTTCACAGTATTTCTATATGTAAAATGTTCATTATAGTACCTGCCATTATGAATAAACAACAAATTACTAACAGTTCATACTATTTCTATATATATCATAGAAATATTATTCTTTCTTCAAGATCTGTAATCAATGTCACAACAATACGTCTGTTAGAAAAGTATCGGACCTTTTTATTTTTTTCAAAAACCATATGGATTTGAATCACGTGTGATTGCATCAGCCAAGCTTGAACATTCGTGCGCATGCGTGAGTTTTTTCACGCCTGTCGGTTGCGTCATTCGCCTGTGGGCAGGCTTTGTGTGAGCACTGGTCCACCCCTCTCGTCGTTTTTTCATTGTCAGAAAAATGTCTGAAGGACTGCCGTTTTGTTACATTAAAATGTTTTCAGAAACTCTGCCAGACAACCAGCTGGAAACCATTTTGAAGATTTGGACGGATTCGCGCGTCAGGACGCAGCCGCTCATGGCGCTCGACAAACAACACCTCCGTGGTGGAAGCCTTACAGGACAAGTTGGAACATGCCCAGCTGTTAAACAATTTCTCGGATACTCACTCGACTGAAAAGCGATCGAAAGCCGCCTGAATCTGACGAATGGTTTCCAACACGGAAGTTTTTTTGTCCTGCCGCGCGATGAGCGGCTGCGTCCCGACGCGCAAATCCGTCCGCACGTCTTTCATTACAAAATCTCCTTTAACAGTGGAATGTGCCGATAAAGTGCTGATCCCAACCTTTTATGAAACTTCTTTGCTAGTTACACGACATCCTGCATCAACAGAGCCTTAAATTTGGAAGTGATCAGCTCGTTTCAGCCTGTCAATCGCGGCTCAGAGCGCGGCGTGCCCTCCGGCGCTGTGGGCCGTCCTTAAAGCGGCAGTAACACTCCTTAATCTCTCTGAAGCCCATAAAATTTTCACAGAAAGCCAACCGAATCTTCGAAATGGTTTCCAGCTGGTTGTCTGACAGAGTTTCTGAAAAAATTTTAATGCAACAAAACGGCAGTCCTTCAGACATTCTTCTGATAATGAAAAAGCGACGAGAGGGGTGGACCAGTGCTCACACAAAGCCTGCTCACAGGCGAATGACGTAACCGACAGGCGTGAAAAAAGGAAGGGGGCCTGCATGGTACAACTACTGACTTTAGAAATGTTTTCATACCATTTTCTGTCCACAGTGTAATTTCTTTCAGCTCTTTAAGCAGTTACGAGTATGCTGCTTCAAAAACATTGTCTTCTTACCAGCGTGAACAGCGTTAGCAGTGAGTTTGTATGCAATGACCTCTGAACCACAAGTGTTAGCTAGCTCACTGCGCATGCGCACTGAGAAACTCGAAACTGGCTTATCAGTTTTTCCAAACTAGTTTGTTGACTGAAGCTATAGAGTTACGGCAGTAGTGTATTTCTACGCCAGCCTTTCACTGGTGTCCGATGTGACGATGTAACGCTGTTTCCTGTTTCTATGCGTTTCTGGGAAAAAATTCTCCCATCATGCACCTCGGTCATTCCCATCATGCTTCTTGTGTACTTCCTGTTTGAACTTCCCATGTGTGGTGACAAAAGTGTACTTCCGGTTTGCGGTCATGGCGGAAACTGAGCTACTACGAGAACGCACTGGCACTCATCTGTCATCATACTCGCTAAGCTCGGCGGCTCTGCTGCCTCACGCTGCTCGGTATTAGCAACTGTGTGAATTCTTCGTGCATTGGTAAATCATTTATTCAAACACTTCCTAATCATTAATACATGTCTAACTCATGGTGTAATAATACATACGTGCACTTACAAAAAGTTTGTTGATGGTTTATTAAGTATGAAAACAATGAGTAAACACATATTACAGTGTACTATTCATTAGAAGTTTAGCATTCATTAAATGTATTAGTTAATTACTTATTAAGTGTGAGTCATTCTTAATTAATTATTTGTTACTAATTCATTATGTATTTATTCATGCTTAATTAAGGCTAAATAAGGTGTAGTTATTATAAAGTGCTACCTAATAGTCATTATGTCATCTTGCCATAAAGACACAAATACATGGATATTTGTTAACGTCAAGTTGTCATAATAAGGACATCCCCAACAAATTTAATGTCAAATTGTCATGACAAAGACATTTTCTGGTCATGTCACTTTAATTAATGTCAAGTTGTCATAATAAGGACGTCCCCAACAAATTTAATGTCAAATTGTCATAATAAGGACATCCCCAACAAATTTAATGTCAAGTTGTAATGACAAAGACAACTTCTGGTCATATCCCTTTGATTAATGTCAGGTTGTCATAATCAAGACAACCCAAAAGAATGTCAGTTTGTCAGGACAAAAACCGAATGACTTTTAATGACAACAGTCATAAACATTTATGACATTGACATAATGTTTATGACACATTCATGACTGTGTCATGTAACAGTTATGACAGTGTCATGTCACTATTATGACGGCACCTTCAAGTAAAGTGTTACCGAAAATCTTTAGGTTGGTTCAAGATTAGAGGTCATGACCTCGTCGCTATGAAGGCAGTGTGGTGGAGAATTTATAAGAGTTGTTCGTTTTCCCTTTTTGCAGCTTTTGTCTGCTTTTTTAACTTTGTAAACTGCTTCTTATGATTAATATTAACAAAAGTAAAAACTCTTGATGAGCAGTGATGATGATTGACATCTGGCTGTCATTTCCAGGACCATTCTGGAATTGAACATGTATGCCACATTTGCACCAAAAAGGGTTTAGAATCAAATTCCTTGCCTATGACCTTTGCCATAATGAATTATTCAAAGACAATTAAAGAAATCAGCAAAGAAGGACCTGGAAAAGTAGGTCAACAAACATACAGGTAGTCATAGCCCAGGCACCAATGGGTGTCCTTTGGTAAATTTGACTATTTTGGGGCAATATGAGAGCCCATTTCCATATGCAAATCAGGTTTGGTGCAGATTGGAGTGAAAAATATAAATTTTGATGTTTGACCCCAATTAAGGTAGCACAGTGGTTTTTAGTGGTTAGCACTGTTGCCTCACAGCAAGAAGGTCTTGGGTTCGATTCCCGCCTGTGGCCTTTCTGTTTGGAGTTTATGTGTTCTCCCCGTAGTAGAGAAGCTTGAATCTTCGACTGGACTGGGTTGCTTGACGCGAGGACGTTTCGCTTCAAATCGCAGAAGCTTCCTCAGCTAAAATTCTTGCTCTGGTGGTCTGACTTCTGTCTTGACTCTTGTCGAGAAGAATGATCCGAAGTCACAAAAGCTGGAGTTTTAAACCTAACCAGACCCCTCCTACCGAGAGGCAGACTGGTAAGGCTAGTGACTAAACAATAGCTCTAATTAGAACCTATTGTGCTCTAGTTAGCACCCTCCTAATGACAGGGCAGCTGTGGCTCCCTTAACGACTCTGCTGATGACGTGAATGACTCATTACCATGAACAAAAGACTGAAACTACTTTGACCTGAGTACCCCATTGTAAACAACGGTTAAGGCTGGGTTTCAAACGTTTCACAAAGAATGCCTCCTTGACCCCTCTCTCAAACCATTTCTTCTCTCTGGCTAATATTTTAACTTCCTTGTCCTCAAATGTGTGGTTAGTGTCTTTAAGGTGGAGATGAACTGCAGACTGAGGTTCTCCCCGTGTTCTCCCCATGTTTGCGTAGGTTCTCTCCGGGTGCTCCAGCTTCCTCCCACATCCAAAGGTAGGTGGATTGAACACTTTAAATTGTCCATAGGTCTGCGTGCGGGTGGGAATATGTTTGTTTGTCTATATGTGGCCCTGCAACAGGATGGCGACCTGTCCAGGGTGTACCCTGCCTCACGCTCTATGACTGTTGGGATAGCCTCCAGCCCCCTGCAACCCTTAACTGGACGAAGCGGTTGAAGATGAGTGAGTGAGTGACCTCAATTACCTTGACCCAAGTGACTGAACGTTTGTAAATTTGATCTCACCTGGGCAATTCCAGAACCCACCTACATTTGGTGGAAATTGGAGTGAAAAATATAAATTTTGAACATTGACTTTTGTCAAAATACGCTTTTCAAGGTCAATTCAAGTTTGGTAGAAATCAGCCAAACGTGCTGGGAGGGGTCACGGAACAGAGAGTAAACAAACATTCTTTGAATTATGATGCTATCATCAGCGTATGGCCATGTCCAATCTCTAAATTTTGTGGAGTGAAACACATGAAGTTCTACAACTAGTTGTGGATGGGACACCAGTGCGAAGCACATTATTTCCCCAGCCAAGGCCAGTACTCTTGGGCCAATCCATTTTTTTTTTTCTCCTTTGAAAACCTACAAAATGCTTGAGTTGAAACTTTTGTGCTTTCAAACCAACGTGAGCCACAACTGGTGGCACGGCTGACTCGCTAGTGAAAATGTGCTTAGCTGGTTAACAACAGGGAAGCAGCATGTTGTCTTGGTCATATGGTTGCCATGACAACCATGACATCAGCGCAGGCATAGTGATGCATGAAAATTGTAATAGCAAGGGACCGGTTGCTAGGCGACCTGAACTCAAGGAAGCCATGGGGCAGACAGTCAACGTGTTGTGAACTGGGGGCCCCAAGTGTGAGATTAGTTCCCCTTTTTTAATTTTTCAGGGCTGTTTTTTTTCTTTTTTAGTAAGAAAACTTTAACTTTGTTTCTGTCTTTGTGTGCATTTGTACGTACTTGTGTTAGCACTGTTTCATCATTTTAAACTGGAAAAAATGATCTGAGCATCAGCTTTAAACCAGTGTTGTACCACTCCTGGGAAAGTTGATGGTGTTAGGGTGAATCAGTGACTGTGTTATTTAGGAAAAAATGCATCTTACTCTTTGTTGCTGCACAACAAACCCCATTGGCTGTGGGATTTTACTGTTATTTATTTCCCATTATTAAATGTGTCACACAAGGCTGGGTTGTTGCTTCCCCTCCTGTAACCACAGTGTGAATCATAGAAGTGTTTGTCTGTTTTTTCCTCTACTCAGCCCAAGTTCTTTGGCAGAGTGGTATATGGATAAAGGCCGACCCCAGAATTGCCCTCAGTGGTTTGTTTTGCAGATGTTACAGTCAATGGGGTAAAAGGTCAAAGTTTTTATAGATTTTTTTTTTTTTTACTTTGATTTGCACCAAACCTGCCACACATATATGGGTGGGTTCAGAAATTTCCCAGCAGTAATCAGTTTTACCAAAGGTCACTTATTGGGTCAAGGTTATTGGGTCAATGGGCAAAATTTAGATTTTTTTTTTTTTTTTCATCACTCCAGTGTATACCAAACTTAACATACATATGTAGGTGGGTTCTGGAATTGCTCAGATGAGTTTAAATTTGCCAGAGATCAATCATTGGAATCAATGTCATTGTGTCAAAGGTCAAAATTTAGGGACTTCACTCTAATTTACACCAAATATGGCATATATATATTATATTGTGGTATGTTTCAGAATTGTCCAGCAAGGTTAAATTGACCAGAGGTCAATCAATAGAGTCCAGGGGCCTGATGTACAAAGATTTGTGTGTATTTGTTACTGAAACATAGCATATGCTAAAACTCAGAAACTGTTGTATGCACAAAAATTTCCAGATGTATCAAACTGTGCGTATGCATGGGTCCAAGCATGTTCCATTTGTACATCCCAGTCAAGATGTACCAAACTGCTCCCTCTCCACACCCCTATCAATACGCATATTCATGTAAATAAGCCCTGGGAGCTGAGATTTCCCAGTCCGTCAGATCAGTCGGCACGAACACAGAAAATAATTTTACAGAGTGAGCTACAGATGATGAAAATGAAGTGGAGACATACAGGGATAGTTTATTTGGTACAAAGCAAAATCACCAGTGTTAAATTCCAAACTGTCAGTGTTAATTTAACACTGGTGATTTTTGCAAAATTTACTGTGTATCCTGTCAAATGGAATAAACATGAAATGGATAAAAGAGGCTTGCCGCAGCTGATAGTGTGACATCCACAACTTTATATATGCGTTTACTGACAAATACTGAACACAGGGAGGCAATCAGGGGCCTGTTAAGAACCTCTGCAGCAAGTTTCACCAGCAAGAAAAAACAAAACAAAACATTAATAATAAGAACAAAAAAACATATTTGAATGTGCACATGCCCAAATGTGCCTGAGTTGGCTTCATTCTGAACAATTTCACAAATAAAGTATTTACTCAGCAAGCAGCCACCCATCACACACCCTGTCAGCCTCTAGCCTGTTCAACCCAATCCAGTGCATTTGCGCATCACATATAATTTGAACACTGATGGAATGAAAATGTTTCCTATTAATAAAAACAAACTCATCATGTGATGGCGCCTTTATAGCAATATGTGTACAGTCAACAGCTCCGATTACATTTGGGAAATGTAATCTCTCACTGCAAACTGTGCTTTAATGTTGGAATGTGCTGTACCTGGATGACATTCAGATGATTGCATTCCACACAGCTTGCATGGCTCGGCTCAAGGTTGACTGGCACACTCCTGACAGATCGGCCAGCTCCAGCTAGAACGCCCCTGTTGCCAGGAAACCCAGCGTGGTCAGCACCTTTTTGGGCATAGACAGCCCCTGGTTCTCCACTGTATTGCTCTCTAGGGCCGGCCGCAGTTCTGTACAACACTCCAGTAACAATGGCATTAATAATTGAAATTGGATTATTAGCCAATTGCTGTCATTTGCAAGTAATTCCTTGCATTCTCTGATTACACGCTCACATCAGACTGCACCATTTGCAAGATCCTCTAAAAACTCAGATGCAGCCATTGTTAATGTCATTTTCTTCATCAATCTGTGCATGCTTTTATTTCCACCAATATAATTGCAAACACATGGGTGTCTTAATTGTTCATCAGTGTGTCTCTGATGTGCATATCGCTCTGACATCTTATTTTCACTCTATAAACAGTATCCTAGCAACACCTCTACATGTTGCCAATGGACCACTAGCTATAGAAACGTGCATATGCCAGCGATGAACTTGGTGTTGTGCACTGCACATTTCCACGGTCATTTCAATTTTGATACAATCTGAATGTTAGCGTGAAGAAGGACATATGCCATGTTTTTGTGCAAATGCAGCCTTTGTACATGAGGCCCCAGGTTATTTCTGGCTGCTTGTAGGTCTGCTCCTCCAACGTCACAATGAGTCCATGAACATGTCAATGAAGGTTGATCTGGAAATTACTTTTAAAGAATTCATTTTTGGCAAAGGTCAAAGCATTTGATTTTTAAGTAGATGTAGACCAAATGTGGCATACTTGATGTGGATTCCAGTATTTCTGTTATGTGGGCTGCTGAAGAGGAGGTACTGCTGGCCCACCACCACCAGAGGGCGCCCTGCTTGGAGTGCGGGCTCCAAGCACGAGAGGGCGCCAGACCCAGAAGAAGTGACAGCTGTCACTCATCCTCTGCTCCAGCTGTCACTCATTCCTCATCATCACCATCACCATAAAGGCCGGACTGCAACTCCACCTCCTCACCGAGAAATCAACTACCGAAGAGGTAATTTTCTCTGCTGACTCGAACGTCGAATAATAATCTGAACTTCTTTTGCAGCCGTTTTCCTGGTGTTTACCTTATCTGTGGGATTGGAGTTTGGTGTGACAGCGACGGCTTCGCCTCACACCCCAAACCAGATAAGTGGTTAAAACAGGAGCTGCACGAGTGTGTGATTGGAGGTGGAGGTGCTCCCTCCTAACTGAGTGCAGACTGTGGATTACTGAGTGTGCGGATTCACACTCATTCATCTTGTCTTTGCTTTCTGCCAGCAGTACCAGGGTCGACAGCCGAAGACAGAGGCCACCTGGGGACTCGGGACTTGGCGGCTCCGGTGTTCTTCAGACCGTTGGTGGTGGAAGCCGTGTGGGACGCGGCTCCTCTCTCGTCGGGGGTCTTCTATCTTCGAGCCTGCCCACACGTCACCTGGTGTTAATTGACTTTACTGATCTTGTGTGTTTAGTTGTGTGTTGTCACAACATTAAATTGTTACTTTTTTGGCTTATTCATTGTCCGTTCTTTTGCGCCCCCTGTTGTGGGTCCGTGCTACGACACCTTCCCAACAATTTCCCTCACAAGTTCAGCCAAAGTCAACTGGCGAAGGTCAAGGTCACTGGGACCGGATTCCATACTCCTTGCTATGTTAATGCTCATGGGTACTATTACTAATGAAATACAAATACAGATTGATAGAAGAGTAACAAAACTTACAGAAACTGTGTGATATTGGTAATTAAATCTAATATTGTTACTCTGCTAGAAAAAGCAAGAGTGAATAAAAGACACAAATATTTTTGATGCTGACTTATAATGTCACATTAATAAGCGCAAAATACGACAACGGAGACCTCGGACTGTTGAACAACTGAAGTTGTACATCAAGCAAGAATGGGAAAGAATTCCACCTACAAAGCTTCAACAGTTAGTGTCCTCAGTTCCCAAACGCTTATTGAGTGTTGTTAGAAGGAAAGGTGATGTAACACAGTAGTAAACATACCACTGTCCCAGCTTTTTTGTTGCAGGCATACATTTTAAAATGAGCAAATATTTGTACAAAAACAATAAAGTTTATCAGTTTGAACATTAAATATCTTGTCTTTGTGGTGTATTCAATTGAATATAGGTTGAAGAGGATTTGCAAATCGTATTCTGTTTTTATTTACATTTTACAAAATGTCCCAACTTCACTGGAATTGGGGTTGTAGCTTGAAGGATTGTGTGTTAATCATGGATCAAATGTCAGTGCCCCACAGAAGCATATATTATGGTATTACTCAAACACAAAGGGTTCATTTACATGAGTTATTGTCAAACATGTAAGGAGGGGGGTTTTTACAAGTTGTAACTAATAAACTGGCAAATAAGTGTATAGTCAAATACAGCTATCTTTGTATCTCTCGCTTTCTCACTATCTTTCTCACACACATGCGCGTCACGTCATTAGATGACGATAATGTATTTAATGATCATGGCATAGAACTGCCATACGCTGTTCAGGCAGCCCTTCACAGCGTGTTCGGCTATACAGGAGCACATCTGATGGAGCTGAACCATGAAAATGCTTTAAAACTCACCGTTTGATGGAGCTGTTGAAGTCTGATCAAGTTGCTGCATGCTACTAACCACGGCTTCTTGTTTAGAATTCAGCCATAGGAATGTGATGATTCGAAGTTTTGAAGCACACTTTAAGATTCCCTAGAGTGGTTTGCACTGCTGATCTATGTAATTTGACAATTGCAAAAGCACACAAATGAAATAAGACAAAAGTCACTGGAAGTTGCATTTGGAGCACAAAGGCCGTTGTGGTCGTCTGTGTACCAATACTTTTTTGCATATTTTTGGACAGAGTGAGGGGGATTGAGTGCTGGGCTAAGTGATTTGTCCATTGTCCAATAAAATTAGACAAACAAAAATCTGAGAAACAAAGTCAGTTGGTTCAGGACACACAGAGCTGCATCCCCAAGGGAATGTTTGATGTCCAAATTAAAACTCAACTTGGAAAACAGTGGATTGTCCCCTCTGGGTTAGGGGAGAGTTACTGCCCCAAGTGTTGGAGTTTAAGTATCTCGTGGTCTTGTTCACGAGTTGGGGTAAACTGGAGCGGGAGATCGATAGACGAATTGAGGCAGCGTCTGAAATTTCACAGATTTTGTGCCGGACAGTCGTAGTAAAGAAGGAGCTGAGCCGGAAGTTTTGCCAGTCAATTTACGCTCCTATCCTCGCTTATGGTTATGAGCTATGAGTAATGACTGAAAGAATATGATCGCAGATACAATCAGCAGAAATGAGATTCCTCTGTCGAGTATCTGGCCTTACACTCCTGAACAGGGTGGAAAGCTCGATTATCTGAGAAGGACTTGGAGTAGAGACGCTGCTTATTCACATCGAAAGGAGCCAATTGAGGTGGTTCAGGCATCTTGTGAGGATGCTCCTTGGTCGTCTCCCTAAGGAAGTCTTCCGGGAGCATCCATCCGGAAAGACGCCCTGGGGAAGACTCAGGACATACTGGAGAGATTATATTTCCCAGCTGGCTTGGGAACGCCTTGGGATCGCCCGGGAAGAGTTATAGGACTTGGCAGAGGATCGGGAAGTGTGGGATGAGCTGCTTGCTCTGCTGCCACTGCGACCCAGACCAGGAAAAGTGCCTGAAAATGAATGAATGATTGAATTAAAATTCAGCCTCAAGTCACATGATTGTGAAAAGTTTACCACCTTCTATCAACTTTGATATGACCGATGACCCAACCAGCTTTACTCTCACGAACTGAAATAAAATGAAACACTGAAATGACATATTGAAAAACACTGAAGTGCATATGGGCACAGACAGGGACCTGTATACTCTGATTTTGAGTAAACCATGCTTATTTATTATTCATTCATTATGCTGTGTTGCACTTTATTTTCTGAATATTTTGATGGGGCAGCACCCTAATGCCATCAGCCGCCTGAGCACTTTGAACAAGGAGGCCAAGGAAGATTTACTATCTGTGGATGAGCTTTAACATGTCAGAGTGCTAATATTATTACTCAGGATGAGATCAGACTCATAGTGGCTGATGGATGGATGTGGGTGCTCTTCTTTCTCTGCGAGAGCGCGTGGGTCATACACTACAGGAAATGTGTGCCGTTATGAATGAGGCCTGTCAGGAACCCTAACTATTGTCAGCCAAATTACAAAGGCAGTGGTGCACACATTCACAATATCTGTGACGATTAAACAGTTAGTCATATCAGTGAAACGGCTGCCAGTGAACTCTGATTACAGCGCATAAAACCAAGGTGATACAAGCAGGTGCAGTGGTACAAGATGAGGCTTATTATGTGTCAGCCTCTCTGACATCAAGCTTTTTTTCCAAATCGCTTTCCTGACCTACAAGCTGTGACAACAGGAGCTGAGCTATTTGTATCAGATTGAAAGTGGAACATGGCAACGTGTGATTTTCCATGTATGTTGTAATGGCTAAGAAGAGAGAAGCTAAAAAAGGAAACACGTTCCACCGCTGGAGTAGTTTGAGGTGCTTATGTCATCGCTGTGATCTTGCTGAGCCTATTTATAGGAAATGTTGCCGTTTCTATGCAAAGGCAGCAGATATGGCCTTTTATCCTCTACAGACAGCATAATATTAGGTATCACTGCTGATTGGACTTCATGACTCATACTTATGAGCTGTGGACTACCACAAACACACAAACTTAAAATAGAACTGAACACAATATTTTCATCCATACTTAAATGTGTAAATATAGTAATAGTACATTTTGTATTGATTTTGTTTGCCATAGAAGTTGTTTTGAGTTAGTTGAAATTTAACCCTTATGGGCTCTTCATTTTTTTTTTTTTTTTTTTTTTTGTTACACAGGGAGTCCTGCTGGGTCTGGTGGACCCATTGCATTTTGGGGCTTTTACTTCAACATAATCAAACCATTTTTTGTTAAAATACTCAGAAGATGTTTATTTCATCCCAGATGCAAGTGATATAAACACTACATATGTTAAATTTGTTCCTTTTACCTTTGTTAAATCACATTCATGAATAGAAATGCAACTTGTTTTTGTTTTGTTTTTTTAATGTAACAAAATATGGATGTGTCATAAAACAGGCATAACTGGAAAATAACTAACAAATGTACAAATGAAGCAAGTTTTTACAAAACTATAGTGAACTGTTCATTTGAACTTCATTACAAATTCAACCTACTCAGGTCAGTTTACACATAACATCTGTCTGAACACCACATTAGCGCTGTGGAACTCAGCCATTTTCACCCCAGACTGTACCACACGAGTGGCAGAGTTTCACTGTATGTTTATTGCATATGAACATCTTTCTCTGCATCACCATCAATATCCAGTATCAACTGTAAGGCAGCCTGAACAAAGTCAAAGTGTCCTTATGAGTCTCCCGAGGGAGAAATCTGTCTTGGGCAAAGGGGTCAGAGGGGTCGCTTTGCCATCTTGATCAGTTGTGGTATGGAACCATTCTGACAGTACTATTTATAGTGATTGGTTCCCGCGAGACAGAGGGGAAATGTCTGGGAATGTTGGTACAGTTCCCGCGCAAGGCTGCAACATTGTGTGGGAACAGTGGGTGTACACCAAGGGCTCTTTCACCTGCCCCCCCCCCCCCCACCCCCAAGAAAGCAGAAAGGAAAAATGAGGGTGCACAGAAAATGAGCCAAAATACTTTTTGTATCATTTAGCTTAACCTAAAAACTTATTTTTTAACTTTTTTAACAAATGCTCATGATTTTTTTCCCCCTTTCAGTTGCCCCTAGTTGCTAAGTGTTGGTACAACATATCCAGTGCAGATGTACATTATGATTTGGCACAAGTTTTACACTGAGTGATCCTGCTGCTGCAACTCCAGTTCTACCTGTTCACAGCTCCTGGTGTTCCCAAGCTCCCACCCAGCCAAATATTACTCAAGAGTTGCTCTACTTCAAATCAGGTGTGCTCAGAGGCCCATGTCTGTAATAACATTTGTTGAAAATAGTGATTATTATGATGCTAGTGTAACAGTGGCCAGCAGGTGGTACTGTGTAGTGAGCAGACACTCACTGGCATGACAAATGAGTACGATGATTAGATTCAGCAGGGTTTTATGACTTAATTACCAGATCACACCCAAAAATAACAACTTCTATGACATGGTTGAATAGGTGGACGATGCGGGATGTCCCCAAGTAGAGGTGGGCAATACCGGGAATTTTGGTATTGATCTGATACCAAGTAAATACAGGCCCAGTATCGCCGATATCGATACCTTTTCATATTTAAGCTTCATAGATCCAAAGGATCCAAAAGACCTAGGATAGAATTTTGCCAAACATTGTACATGACAACAAAATACTTTATTATCACAATCAACATTTTTGTTTAAAAAAATATCACTCAACACAACTTAAAACAAAATCTCCTGAGGTAGAGGCTGACAAACCACATTACAAGGGTGCGCTGCTTCGTGTTGTGTGACACAGCACAGCACTGCTCTCACAGAGAGTAGACTTTGATGAATCTGCGTGCGCAGCAGTCTGTGCGTGCACGAGAGAAAAAAAGCTTGAGTATCGATTTTTTTACACGAAGATTGTTCAATATCAATACCAGCATTGGTATCGATATTATCAATATTAGGATCGATCCACCCACCTCTATCCCCAAGCAATCCCAGCGTGCACCGCACCAAATCCAAAATGGAGGTATCCTTGAAAAGGTCTATAGCAAATCACTGCTTATCTGCCATCACAGTGTGGTTTCTCAGCTCATTGTACACCACCAAGCTGTACACTAAAACCCCTCTGGATGATATTTGGAGTAGCATCAAAGATGCAACACCTTTGCCTTTAAACAAAGGTGACTCACCACAGGACTCAAAAACTATTTTTAACATTAACACAACTATATTTAACTTAATGAGTAAACAATGTTTCTGCATTATATGACCCCTTTAAAGCAATTGTAATTTCCAGCCATATGCCTCAAATATAGTGACATCCTGTGTAATTTTCCCCTGAAAACATCATTAAGGCAGAGTGTTTTTTTTTCTGGTGTTTTGTTCATTATTTCTTGCAATAAAAGAAGCAGGAGACAGGAGTAGTTCCCAAAAATTGTAATATTTTTCTTAGGTTTTTTTTTTTTTTGAAACTCTGCACTGGATTTTGCTAATGAAAGGTTTTGCAGTGAGTGATTGTTTGCCGGAGCTTGGTCGGCTTGTTTAGACTCTGAAACGTGATCGCCTCTTGGGATACTTTACTCACTTTTCACCACCTAGGGACTTCTCAGAAACAGTGGGCCGCATCTGCAGAAAGAACAGCACGCCGCCATCTGTGTCTTACTACCATGCCGCCAACTGCCCTTTCTGCTGGTTACCATGACAGCACGGGGAAAGCTCCTGGAAGCAAAACATCAATCCAACTCAACAACACTTCTTGGGAACAGAACATTTGAAAGTCAACTTAATTCAAATGATCTCTAAATGTTGTTGTTTTTTATGTGTATTTTTAGAAGTATGAGGATACAATTTCACCAGTTGGTTCTGGTCTTTTCTTGTGCAAGTTTCCTTTTTGTCAGAACAGCACCAGGTGGGATCATAATGCGATAGGCTTTAACCTATAATAACACACAAAAGGCTCAGCTGCTCCTGACCGATTGTTGCAACCCCTCTCCCATGGCTGCCTTCTCTCACCCACAGTAGCCTGCCCCCCTCGCCCTATCAGTGGAGAGTTGCACAACACTGCCTGGCGAGACTGTCAGTCACCATGGTGACAGAACACTCACTGACAAATATTGTTCTGCACACTGTTAGTGGCGGAGTCTCGCCAAAAAAGCCTTGACATTGTTTAATCAGAAAGCCTCCAAGTCGTCTCAAATGTAGGACACAGGGCAACTAGGATTTCTTCTTTTTCTTCTTTCAGCTGCTCTCGTTAGGGGTCGCCACAGCACATCAATCATTTCCATCTCACCCTGTCCTCTGTAACTTTCTCTGTCATACCAACCACCTGCATGTCCTCCCTCAGTGCATCCATAAACCTCCTCTTTGGCCTCCCTCTTCTCCTCCTGCCTGGTGGCTCCATCCTCAGCATCCTTCTCCCTATATGCCCTGGGCAGTGATGCCGGTAACGCGTTACTTAGTAACGCGTTACTCTAATCTGATCGCTTTTTTTAGTAACGAGTAATCTAACGCGTTAATCTTTCCAAATCAGTAATCAGATTAAAGTTACTTCTCCATGTCACTGTGCGTTACTATTATTTTTCATTGTGGGTCGATAGCAGCATTAAACTTGGTCCGTGGGCAGGAGGTCGGGGTTCGACTGAACGGCCCACTTTCAGCGAGCTGTGACCTTTTCATCCGCGTTTTTTTGCAGCTGCTCGACTCGTCCTCACTTCTTAAAGCGCGGTGATCAGCACACCTGCACTGAGCTTTACAAAGTCATTTTTATGCTTTATTTTTCTCCTTTATTTAGAATTCTGAGCTGAGCAGCTCTGTATCGTCTCGTTAAAAACAGCTGATCCTCCGCGACGCCTCAACAACTAACACTATTTTCCACTCAAATGCACCTAAACTCTCTTTCTGAGGACCACATGATGTGAAAACGCAATAAAACTTTCTTACCTGTAAATCTGGTCATGTTTTCTGTATTAATAAATGTTATCCATTCTTTGTGCTCAAACGCCAAAGCAGGGGCGAATCCAGATGGAATGGGGGCGTGGGGCAAGGATGTGCCCCCCTCCCCCACAACACCCCTAGATTAAAGGTCCAGTTTTGAAGCCGTTTTTTACTACAACTACTAATACTGCTTAAAATAATAATAATTTCGACAAGTAAAATGTTTAGAGAATTTAAATGTTAGAAAAATGTTAGAATTTAATAGTTACATTTATAAACAATGTAGGTTTGAAATTGCAAGTTTTACTGTTACAGTGCTGTCAACAGTTAAATATGAGGTCAAGAAAGAGGTCTTTATTTTACTTTTTATAAAACAAGTATTTGTTTTCATTGAAGTCAAGAAAGGGTGACTATAAAGTGAGTTTTGGCAAAACAGGTATCATTGTCATGTTGACGTGGGTTGTTGTCGGCAGCTGGGGAAAGTAACTAAAAAAGTAACTAGTAATCTAACTTAGTTACTTTTACAATTGAGTAATCAGTAAAGTAACTAAGTTACTTTTACAAGGAGTAATCAGTAATTGGATTACTTTTTCAAAGTAACTGTGGCAACACTGGCCCTGGGTCCCTCCTCTGCACATGTCCAAACCATCTTAATCTCACCTCTCTGACTTTGTCTCCAAACCATCCCACCTGAGCTGTCCCTCTGATATGTTCACTTCTAATCCTATCCATTCTCGTCACTCCCAAAGACAATCGCATCATCTTCAGCTCTGCCTCCTGTCTTTTTGTTAGTACCGTCATCTCTAAGCCATACAACATAGCTGGTCTCACTTCTGTCTTATAGATGTTCCCCTTCACTCTTGCACTCAGTCTTGCTCCTACTGGCTTTTATTCCCCTGCTCTCCAGAGCATATCTCCACCTCTCCAGACTAGACTCAACCTGCTCTCTACTCTCACTACAGATCGCAACATCATCTGCAGACATCATAGTCCATGGAGACTCCTGTCAAATCTCATCCAGCAACCTGTCCATCACCACTGCGAACAAGAAAAGACTCAGAGCTGATCCTTGGTATAATCCCACCTCCACCTTGAATGAGTCTGTCATTCCTACTGTGCATCTCAATGCTGTCACACTATCCTTGTACATGTCCTGCACTACCCTTACATACTTCTGCCACTCCAGACTTCCTCATACAATACCACAACTCTTCTCTTGGCACACTGTCATAAGCTTGATGTAAATCCTCACACATACAATGTAACTCCTTCTGGCCTTCTCTATACTACTCCATCAGTACTCTCAGAGCAAACACTACATCTGTAGTGCTCTTTCTCAGCATGAGAAAGAGCACTGCTGCTGCTGCTTTCTCTGCTGCTCACAGATCTTTGCCTATTTTATAAGTCTAGCTTATACTATTCTTTCTCATACCTTCATGCTGTGCCTGATTAACTTTATGCCTCTGTAATTACTGCAGCTCTGCAGTCCTAAAGCATCCTCTCACTTTTCAAGATTTTATTAAACAATCTGGTTAGAAATTCCACTGTCCTCTGCCCTAGGCATTCCCATGCCTCCACCGGAGTGTCATCTGGACCAACTGCCTTTCCACTCTTCATCTTCTTCATAGCTGCCCTCACTTCATTCAAATGTAAGGATGAAGTGAGGACATAATCTCTTGCACTTCCAGATTTGCTCTCTCCACATCATCCAGCCTTTTCTCTCTCTCTCTCATTTTCTTCATTCATCAGCTCCTCAAAATATTCCCTCTACCTTCTCAACACACACGTCACTTGTCAGCACATTACCATCTGCATCTTTTACTACCCTAACCTGCTGCACATCCTTTGTAGCTCTGTCGCTTTGCCTGGCCAATCGGTACAAGTCCTTTTCTTCTTCCTTACTATTCAGCTTCTTGTACAGCTCATAGCTTTTCCCACTTCTCTTTTCACCTTATGCCACAGCTCCGTGTACTCCTGCCTACTTTCTTCATCTCTCCAAATATTCCAATTATTTTTCTTAGATTTTGACTTAGATACTTTTTATTGTCATTCAACATGTGCACAGAATGAAATTTGATTGCAATGGACTCAGGACAGGATTAAAATATCTAAAAAAAAAAAGTAATATGATATACAAGAGTTTACAAATGCTGTAAGGTGCAATAGTAAAGTGACCTGTGTAGTTGACAATAGTGCCAAAAGATTTTTTTTTTTTTCAAGTAATTAGAAGGTGGACATGAGCAGCATGAGTTTTGCTGCAACTCTTTCCAGAGCTGAGCAGAGAAAACAGCCCATGATGGGGATATGAGGAGTCACTGATATTACTCCTGGCTTGGGACATGCAGCGCTTTGGCGCAATGTCCTGAATAGATTGAAGAGAAGCCCCAGGGATTTTCTCTGTTGTCCTTACCACTCTTTTCACTTTCTTGCAGTCAGAGGCACTGCAGCCTCTGCACACAGACATGCAGCTGGTCAGAATGCTCTCTATGTTGCTTCTGCACAATGTGGTGAGGATGGATGGGGCAGATGGGTTCTTTTCATCCTGTGCAGGAAGTACAGATGTTACCGTGCCCTCTTGACCAGTGACACAGTATTTACAGACCAGGTGAGGTCCTCTGTAATGTGCACTCCCAGGAACTTGACACTGCTGACCACCTCCACAGCCGCATTGTTGATGAAAAGTGGAGCATGGCTGGGCAGGTTCTTCCTGAAGTCCACAATGCTCTCTTTGGTTTTGTCCCAAGTTCAGGATCAGGTTGTTGACTTTGCACCAGCCCACAAGCTGATCCACCACCTCTCATTGTCATCTCTGATGAGGCCCACCTGTGTGGTGTCATCGGCATACTTCACAGTGCGATTGGTGGCATCCCTGGGGACACAGTCCTGTGTTGTCAGGGTGAACAGCAGAGGACTCAGTACACAGTCTTGTGTTGTTAGGGTGAATAGCAGAGGACTATAGCAGTACACAGACCTGACGGGAACCTGTGCTGAGGGTGATGCCACTGGAGGAGCTCTGTCCGACCCGCACTGACTGTGGTCTTTCAGTGAGGAAGTCAAGCAGCCAGTTACACAGGTGGGTGGTGAAGCCCAGGGGTCCCAGTTTGTCTACCCGATGCTGTGGAATGATGGTAGTAAACACTGAACTGAAGCCTAAGAACAGCATCCACACATAAGTGTTCTTCTCCTCCAGGTGTGCATGGCTCATCCTCAGTGGAGCAATTTGGCTGGTAGGCAAACTGGAAGGAGTCGAACATCAGTCTGGACATGATGTGCTTCTTGACCGGCCTCTCAAAGCACTTCATCATAATGGGAGTGAGTGCAATGGGCTGGTAGTTGTTGAGTGATGTGATTTGGGATTTTTTTTACACTGCCAGTGTTCCCCACACACCAGCTGTGTCAAGACAGAGAGTTTCATCATCCTGGTGGGGAACAGCTTTTGCCACAGCAGTGGTATTTAGTGCCTCAAACCTCCCAAAAAAGTTATTCAGTTCATTGAGAAAGTCCACCTCACCATCAAACACAGGAGGTGCTGTCCTATAGGTTGTGATGGGCCGTATGCCTTCTCATGGATTCCTCGTGTTAGCGCCATTGTGGAAGAAGTCCTGGATTTTTTGACTGTGAGGATACTTAAGTGAGTTTGATGGCCCGGTTCAAGTTGGCTGTCCCTGGTCTTAGTGCCTCCTCATTGACCAGACTTTAAGGCTGAGTTCTGTGCCTTTAACTATTTTTGTACTTCAGTCATCTACGGTTTTTGCTTGCTGATGATGTTTTTTGTGGCACTGCATTTGTTGATATAGGGTGACACAAACATGGCATACTCATCTACATTGGTGTGATCATTGTAAGTGCTGCTGCCTCGAACATGTCCAAGTCAGTGCACTCAAAACAGTCCTACAGTACCTCCATTGCCCCTTCAGTCCACACCCTCACCTGTCTCACTGCGGGTTTTCCTCTGATCAACAGGGACTTGTATGCAGGAATTAGCATTACAGATAGATGGTCTGAAGAGCTGAGCTGGACTCGAGGGCTGCTCTGAATGCATCCTTGATGTTGGTGTAGGCCATGTCTAATGTGTTCATTCCCCCTGGTTGCACAATAGGAGAACTATCTTCATGTTGGCTTGGTTAAAATCTGCAGCAACCATGACAAAGCCCTTAGTGTGAGCAGATTGCAACTCACTAATAGACTGGTACAGGACACTCATTAGACAGAACTTTATTGATCACTTGGGAAGACTCCCTAAGGGAAACTGAGGTTCCAGCTGTATTATATAGCAGCACAAAGGTTAAGGAGCACACAGAGAATCAAAAGTGAAAGTAAAAAAAAATAAAACAAACAAACAAACAAAAAAATCAGTTTGCAAATATAAAAATAAATACACAGTGCTGTTCCTCTCCTTCCCATCCTCTGTCTTCCTGTTACTCCTCCTCCCTCAAGGATGATCAGGGGAAACATGCACTTGAGCTCAATCTTGAGCTTTATGGCAAAGGATGTGAATACTTACGTACATGTGATTTCTTAGTTTTATTGGGGGGTTTTTTATATAAATTTGCAAACATCTCAACAAAAACCTTTCACATTGTCATTATGGAATACTGTGTGGAGAATTTTGAGGAAAACAAATCAATTTCATCCATTTTAGAATAAGGCTGTAACATAGCAAAATGTGGAAAAAGTGATGTGCTGTGAATAACTGTTGACCACATTTTAGCCCTACAGATACTCATAGAATGCAAGCGTGAGTATCAGCAGTGCTTCTTTGCAGCCTATACTGATTTTCGCAAAGCATTTGATTCAGCTGATCAGACTGCTCCCTGGGACATCCTGAGAATTTGTAAGTTCCCCAAAAAGCTACTGGACATCATAGCCAGACTATACACAAATACTGTGAATGCTGTGTGGAGTGGAGGCAGAAACTCGAGTTTTTCCCACTGAAAACCGGTGTCCATCAGGGGTGTATTCTGACTCCTACACATGGACTGGGTGTTGGCTAGGGTTGTGGAAACCAGTGACTTGGGCGCTTTTGTTGGTGAGGAAAGGTTTACTGACCTTGACTTCCCAGATGATGCTGTGATCTTTGCAAAGTCAATGGATGCTCTGATTGCAGCACTTGAGAAGCTGAATGAAGAATCAGAATGTCTGGGTTTGAGATTGTCCTGGATCAAGACTAAGAGTCAGGCATTTAACGCCGATACCTTTGCAGGCGAACAAAGGTCCAAGTCTTTAGGGTTTTGGTGCTGCCTGTCTTGTTGTATTGTTGTGAGACTATTTCTTGTGTCTTCCTCATCTTACATGTGATGGCGTCATCAGTGTGTGCTGGTAGCAGTTGTGGTGGAATCAAAGTTTGTGTTGAAATGTGCTTTTATTTTGAAACTGTTGCGCATGAAAACAGGAAGTGTTCCAGTACAATGGCTAGCTTTGTGAAGGTTAAGATGCTTGAAGCTCTTTTTTGTGATTTTTTTTTTTTTTTTTTTCAAATGATAAAATCAGAAATTTTATTGTAATGGGCAGAGGTGGGACAAAGTCATTCTCAAGTCATGAATCAGCAAGTCACAAGTCAAGTCACAAGTCAGCTTGCAAACAATTGGTGGTCATTATGACTTTAGACTAATCCTTGGACTTGCTGATTCATGACTTGAGAGTGACTTGATGGTGACTTTGTCTTACCTCTGGTAATGGATGTTCCGACTAACATAATTGTGTGTGCTCATGCATCGGCACACCCTCTCTTCAGGCAGAATTTCACGAGCAATGCCCTGGGCACTCTGATGCTCAAATACGTTAAATGCACATCTAGCGACAAGCAAAGAATTGTTGTTGCTCCAGCGAGTCTATGACCATTTCAGCCTCATTAACATTTAGCTAAATATTTACACAACCATCAACCTAAACAAAATATTTGATGCCCAGTATTTAGTTTACTTTGTTGTTACCTTTGTTCAATATTTAATTTAGATTATCTACAAAGAGTTTAGCTTGAGTATTTCACAACATATTGGTAACTGCTGACTATAAGTCTAACTACAAATGTCATTAATTGGTTATCAAAATTTACAACTAAATATTTAGCTAAAAACTGTTTTTAATTTACTATTAGTTATTGAATGTTTATCTACATATTCATGTGAATATGTAGATAAACATTCAATCAATATTTCATAAATGTTGAGCCAAATATTTAACTAAACATTTATAAAAATGTGGTCTGAAAAACATATGGACATAACCAAGCATTTTACCCAACTTAAATTAGTTTCTTACTTTTTAATATTATTTAATATTGTAATTTATTTATTTATTTGTTGTCCTTCTGGCTCTATGTGGGAAAACAGAGCAGTTAATGTGGACATGTATTGTTGTGTGTTGGGGGGGTTTGGCTGGACATTTGGGTGTTCTTTTCTTTTCTTTGCTCTCCAGGTGGTATGCAAACTGATTTATTGTCTGTGGAGAAGGTGCTGGCAGAAGAGTCCTTCAACCTCATCAACGTAATGTGCAGCACCTGTGGATGATGCTCACATGCAGCCTTAACGACTTTCAGCTGAAGCAGATAATGAGATGGCGTTCTGCATTTAAGCCATGTGTGATTCAAGCAGAATTGCTGGGAACTCGACCTTGTGATGTTCGTTTGTGACACGCTGAGGACCACGCCTGGGTTTGACACATCGTGCCTGTGAAGGAGGACGGGTGAGGGACACATGCTGTCAGCACACATCAGAGGTGATTAATTGTCTGAATAAGTGTTAACAGTAATTTGGTATTTTGTTACGCACTATATGTGAATATTGATAAGAGTTGTGCAGTTTGCTTCTCACTGCCGTGGTGTGCAGACTGGTGATCCTCCACCTGTTGTGAGAAGCTGCTCATTTACATAAAGCTTAAATTCAGATCTGAATGTGTTGCTGATAGTGTGTGCCTTTGAAGGATATTGGTTGTAGCTGCTGACTTACCTCACCTTTTCTATCCTTCGCAGAGTCGGTTTGTCGTGTCCACCTGGGGGGTGTTTGGCAGTGAACGTGAGTCCAGAAGCGCCGGGCTTCGATCCCTTTAGGCGCTGGAGAGCGCGCCGTCCTTCACTCCGCCAGATAAACGCACTTTTATGTTGTACACAATTATTGCTCGAAAGGGGAATAAATGTTTTGTTTTTGGAACCGCTTTCTAGTTATTTAGCGCGGGGTTCAGTCAGACGCAGGTCCACTCCTCAACCCACGTCGACACATAACAATGTATGAGTTTATTCTTTTACAAATGGTGCCTAGTAAGAATGGCCACCTGTCTGAGTTAAGTACTTCATCCAGAGGATCATAAGAATGGATTTAAAGATGAGAACTGTGTTGCAGGAGAGAATGAGGGTGGGCGAAATCTGCGTAAGGACAGCAAAGCAGCGTCAGCCTGTTGTTACTCATTGATGGTTTATTTCCAGTTGATTACAGTTTTGGAATGGCTGATGATGTGGATTTAATGTCAGAACCAAGGCCACTCGTCCTCTGTCTTATCTGTCTGAGCTCGTGTCTGCTCCTCTCTGCCATGACTCATGCGTGCCTCTGTACGCCCAAACACCGAAGGATTCATGACTTGATTTCTGGCTGTGCTGTGAGTCAGACCTCCTCCTTACCGGTTGTGAGCTCAGCAACTACTTGTATTGGCCTCGTGTCTGCTGTTGTCATCAGTTGTGCGTGTACTGGGGTGTAGAGTGCTGCACAAACCCTGAGGAAAAGTGATTAAGAGTCATATTTATTACCATTCATCAACACTTTGTAAGGTTACTATGTAAATATGCTTTTTTTCATGTTTTTCTTCACTCATGTACATCAGTAAAACACCAAAATTGAAAGTTTCAAGCATCAATTAAAAAAAGTAAAAAAAAAAAACGTTTGTCAATGTAATTTATATACTGTCAGGCCAATAGCAATTTGACAATGACATAATGCAGGTTAGGCTTAGGAGCATGCACTGGTGCCGGTGTCACCAACTGAACGGTCCCCCCTAAAAAATGGTCTGCCCTGCCTTCACTGTGCATGCATCATTTCAGACCACAGCAGCACGTCTGAGTCTGACTCTCTACACCCAAAGCAATCAAAGAGAATAATGTGATTATTAACCATCAGGTGACAAAGTAAAATGTGTTAAATCATTCTAGTCAGTTTTAGTCAGAAACAAGGCCGTTTTAGGCAGTAACGAGGCAATAAGTCGCTGACGCTTTGAAATGACGTAGCACCACGTCAGAGTCACACATGCTGCTGTTGCGCTCTGATCACTTCCCCGTCTTTTATGATGAAATAATACTGAATTTATGTGGAAGTGATTAGTGTACAAAAGCTTCAGACATCTGTCGCTGAGATAGATGATGACTGGAGTGCAGTTTTAAGCTGAAATGAGGTGATAATCGGTGAATCGCTGGTGACATTCAGAAATGGCGCTGCTGACCTCCGAAATGACCCATGTGTTGTGAAGGCAAGGTGGACCCATTTTTAGGGGGGGGCCGTTCAGTCAGTGACACTGGACATTGCTGCATCCACCGCCAAGGCTCCTGGGTGGCAACCATCCAGGAAGACAACCAGTCACTATGTGCTGCAAACACACATGGACACACACACTCACCCACAGACCTACTCCCATAAACACCCCCCTCCCCCTCCTGGTCAACAAACAACCAAATCTACCTCCACCCCAGGGACAAAAAAAATAACCCAACACACCTCCTCCCACCTTTAGCACCTTAACAGCACTGTCTTCTGTGTCCCCAGTGTTCACAATCACTGCCATAAATGCAGTGGTGGGTACAGCTAACCAAATTAGCTTTGATAACCATTAATCTGATAACTGAAAATTTATCTTCTATGATGCTAAACCGATAAACTGCTAAAACATTTGTCTTTATTACAGATAACCGATAACTTTTAGTACTGACTGGAACGCGGCCACATCAGATTACATTGTCGGCTTCTAACAAACCAGTTTCACTTTAAGCACCGCTGGGGCTGCTGGGTAAATTCAAGGATCACAAACACAAAAAGAACGCATGAAAAATGAATGAATAAAAAATAAAAACCCAAACACTGCCATCATCTTTCAAAAGCAGAAAAAAAACAGTATTAGAAGTCAAAGTTTATCTCGGAATTATATACACTGTCAATTATGAACTAAAAGCTGCTGCTTTTTACACATACTTTGAACTCTGTGGCTTAAACAACCAAAATACGTCCATTAATGCATTGATTGGCAGAGTAAAAGACACGTAGTAAATATAAATTCTTACCTTTTAGTTTCAGTGGGATTCATTAAATTCTGAATAAAATATTCCACATAAAGTTTCCTCATTATCCAAAATGGTGTGTAAACAGTGAAGAAAGGTCCCTCACAGCTGCGCCGTGAGATCTCCTCTCTCCCACCGAGTCTTGGCAATTAAATTATCCCATGCCACAAAGAAATAAATGAATGTTAAAATTAGTCCATTTTGTTTGTGTCAAGCGGAGAGTAACAGTGTAACATCCAAAGTGAACCTGAACTACACTACCCACAATGCTCCCTGCGTAGATTGCTAATATTGCTGCAGCACGTCTTCAAAAATTCCACCTAATAGTGCAAAATCTGAGGAGGATTTTATGACCTCTGTTCAAGTCCGGGATCTTTTGGGTCAGCAAATGGCCTCATTTAAGGTGCTACTGCAACAGGAAGGTACCTATAAAGGCTTTATTCAGATAATAATGGACTCCTTCAACAAAAGATTAGATGGTGTCATTAAAGATCTGTGTGACCTCAAAGTAAGCCCTCAATATACTCAGAAGGAGGTTGATGATGTTAAATTAATTTCTGATAATCTGTCACTCAAGTGTAAAGAAATAAGAAAAGATGTGTCTGTTTTTGATTCGACATACAACAATGTGGTTAGCAAATTTGATTACCTGGAGAATCAGACTCGATAGAATAATTCGGTATTATGGAACTCTGGAGTCTGAGCATGAGAAATGGTCTGATTCTGAGGACAAGATAAGGAAGATCATCCCAAGGCATATTGAAAAGGAGCATGTGCATCGCAGTGGAAATAAACCAGGACAAGTTGATAAACCTAGATTAATTGTGGTAAAGTTTTTGAGGCATAAGGATCGTATGGCTGTGTTGTAAAAGGTAAAGGTTCTAAAGGGATCAAGCATTTACATTAATGAAGACTTTTCTGAATCTGTGAGACAAAAACGCAAGGAGCTGTCATGAGCTGGGTAGGCGTGACACAGAAGGAGGTTGAACACAAATGCAGACTCAGAATACTGAGGTATACGTTAAAGGCTTTATCTCAGAAATCAGGCTAGGGTTCGGTACACAGGAAGGCAGTGTGATCAGGCAGAGGCGTAGTCAACAACAAGCACAGTTACAAAACACCAGGAGACACAATATGGGCTGAGGCAGGAGCAAGGTCAAAAATCAAAGCACGATCAAAAATGGCAAGGCAAATACAGAGCAAAAAACAAAGGCTGGAATGTGAACAAGAAATCATAATGAACTGGCAGGGAGTGGAGAAAGTGAGGGGCTTAAATAACAGGTGCAGTAATTAGGGAAACAAGGCACAGGTGTCAGGGAAGGTTCTGGAAGGGGCATGGTCAGATGAGACAGAGGTGAGACAGGAGTCAAGAGAGTGCAGGAAGACAGAGCAGACAAAATTAATGTGCAGTAAGACAAATGCAAAGCGAACAGGACTTGACAAGATGGTGAACATAACCACAGTGATCAAAATAAAACACCAACACTAAAGGTGAGCAAAACCCAAGTCCCAATAAACAAGAAATAAAATAAAGAAAACCTGACATGAAGGAACAAAGAATTAAACCATGAAACAGATGTAAGAACTGAAAAGAGCTAAACAAGAAAATAAAGACTAAGACTAAGACCAAACCAGAATGGAACTATGTGTAACAATAAACAGATAATTCAACATAAGACAAAAGAAAAGCAAACAGAAAATAAAACTAATGAATATACAAAGGTAGGACTGAAACTAGACACATGGCTAAAGTAAGATAAACAGGAAATAACTAAAACAGAAAATAAAACCACTGACAAAAGTATTACACACAGGAGCAAGATAATCAGAACCAAAGTATGATGAGACTAGATTAATAACTAAAATAAAATGACCAGATAAAAACAATAGGGGACAAAACATGACTGGGCCAGACGGGGGCTGAAACCTGACAGGAGCTAATTCCAGCAATGAAGGAGGCAAGACAACAAGGTCACATTGCATATTTAAGATTTGACAAACTTATCACCCACCGACCAACAAAGCCAACAAAGGTTTGACATTTTTTTTTTTTTTTTTAATTTAGTATCCCTACATAATTTTGGATTCATTGTCCATCAACTCCATGAATAGCAAATGCACAAAATGTCAGAAGCAATTAGGTTTACAGCTTATTGGTTGTTCTCTTTGTAAAAATGTATTTCATCTTCAATGTGCACATTTTTCTGACAGAACTAAGAAAACAGATTGTACATGGCTCTGTGAAAGTTGTTGCATAATGTTCCCATTTTATTCACTGAATGATGATGAGTTTGAAAGACATCTTCTTGACAACTGCAATGGCTTTGCTGTAAATGAGACTTTGTTATTGAACCCATTTGAACTTGATTTAGATGATGTAACTCATAGATTATAAACTGATCCTGATATGAACTTTTTTCCTAATGTAAATAACCCTAATTCATGTGAGTATTATGACAAACTCAAATTCAGACATCTTCTACAATCTGATCCTAATACTTATAAAACATTTTCAGTATTACATTTAAATATTCACAGTCTTCCAAAAAAAATTATGAGAAAATGACACATTTTATATCCTTCTTGAATCATGAGTTTTCTGTAATTGCCCGTACAGAAACATGGCTGACTGAGCGGTGCAAAGATACTCTACTCACTTTGTCAGACAATCAAGGTCTGGAGGAGTTTCAATATCTGTACATAAAAATCTGGATTTTAATGTCCGATTTGATCTTATGAACTCAAGTGAATCTGATTTAGAATCAAGTTTCATTGAAATATTGTCTGATAGTAGAACAAAAAAATCTTATTATTGGTTGTATTTATAGGCCACCAAATACAGATGTTGTGAATTTCAACCAGTGTTTTTCAAATATTCTGGAACTCATTAACAGAGAAGATAAAATCTCTCAAATTCTTGGGGACTTTAATATAAATTTGTTCAATAAGGAAACACATTGTGCGACTAATGATTTTTTAAATAATCTTCATGCAAACTACTTCTTTCCCTCAATTACCAAACCAACAACAATTACAGAACATTCTGCTACATTAATAGATAATATTTTATTTAATAACTTAAATTATGCTATGAAATCTGAAATATTGTTTACGGACATTTCAAATCATTTTACAATATTCCAAATTGTGGAATTGGAAAACTGTTATATGCCGAAAAAAGAAATCAACTGCTTATTACAGAAATTTTAATATTAATAATAAAATGAAATTCAAGAGATTAATGGAGAGTATTTCCTTTGAAAAATATATATGGAAACAGATCCTAATTTAGCATATCAGCGGTTCATGCAAATGTTCAATGAAGTTTATGAAAAGTCATTTCCAATCATTAAATTATCTGGTAATACAGCCAAAAAGCAAAACCCATGGTTTTCTAGGGCTCTACAAAAATCCCTATTCAGAAAAAAAAATTAAGTTGTAGAAAAAATATTTCTAATCTCTGTCACCTTTAAATTTATCAACCTATAATTTTTTTAAAAAATAAATAAACTACTCTTCTTAGGTCTGCAAAGAAGAAATACTTCAGTGATAATTTTCAAAAATTAATAAACAATATTAAAGGGACCTGGAAAACAACATGTTCATCAAAATACGAGGTCTGACAGAAAACTATCCGACCTTTTTATTTTTTAAAAAAACTGTATGGATTTGAATCATGTGCGCTTGCATCAGCCAAGCTTGAACCTTTGTGCGCATGCGTGAGTTTTTTCACGCCTGTCGGTTGCGTCATTCACCTGTGGGCAGGCTTTGAGTGAGCACTGGTCCACCCCCCACGTCGGATTTTCATTGTCAGGGAAATGGCTGAGCGATTGGAGCAGCGCTCAATCAAATTTTTCCCGAAACTGTAAGAGACAGCCAGGTGGAAACCATTCGGAAGATTCAGACGGCTTTCAGTGAGGATACTCTGGGCGTCACACAGATTAAGGAGCATTACAACCAGATTAAAGATGGCCCACAGCGGTGGAGGGCGCACCGCGCTCCGAGCGGCCATCAACAGGCTGAAACGACCAGATCATTTCCAAAGTGAAGGCTGTGTTGATCCGGGACATCGTCTGACTACCAGAGAAATTGCAGAAGAGGTGGACATCAGCACTTTTGTGGCACATTCCACTGTTACAGGAGATTTTGTCATGAAAGACGTGCGGAGGAATTCACACATCGGGACGGAGCCGCAATGGCGCACAACAAAAAGCATGTCCGTGTTGGAAACCATTCGGAAGATTCAGACGGCTTTCAGTGGTTTTTCAGTCGAGTGAGTATCCGAGAAATTGTGTAATAGGTGGGCATGTCACAACTTGTCCTGTGAGACTTCCAACACGGACGTGCTTTTTGTTGTGCGCCATTGCGGCTCTGTTTCCCTGATCCCTTTGACATTGCTTGCAAGTTTAATCATTTCTTTTCAAATGTTGGTGCTTCACTTGCAAAGAAAGTTGACTCCATCCATCCATCCATCCATCCATCCATTTTCTTCCACTTCATCCGAGGTCAGGTCGCGGGGGCAGCAGCTCAAGCAAAGTCGCCCAGACCTCCCGATCCACACACACCTCCTGGCTTGGGAACCCCGAGGCGTTCCCAAGCCAGCTGAGAGACGTAGTCCCTCCAGCGTGTCCTGGGTCTTCCCCGGGGCCTCCTCCCGATGGGATGTGCCCGGAACACCTCTCCAGTGAGGCGTCCAGGGGGCATCCGAAAAAGATGCCCGAGCCACCTCAGCTGGCTCCTTTCGACATGAAGGAGCAGAGGCTCAACTCCAAGCCGCTCCCGAGTGGCCGAGCGCCTCACCCGATCTCTAAGGGAGTGCCCAGCCACCCTGCAGAGCAAACGTATCTTGTTCTTTTGGTCATGAGCCAAATCTCATGACCATAGGTGAGGGTTGGAACGTAGATCGATCTGTAAATCGAGAGCTTTGCCCCCCTACTCAGTTCTCTCTTCACTACGACGGTCCAATACAGCGACCGCCTCACTGCAAACGCTGCACCGATCGGTCTGTCGATCTCACGCTCCACCCGTCCCTCTCTCATGAACAAGACATACCTAAACTCCTCCACTTGAGGCAAGGACACTCCACCAACCTAAAGAGGGCAAAGCACCTTTTTCGGGTCGAGAACCATGGACTCGGATTTGGAGGTACTGATTTTCATCCCGGACACTTCACACTCTGCTGCAAACTGCTCCAGTGTGCACTGAAAGTCCTGATTTGACGAAGCCAACAGAACCACATTGTCCGCAAACAGCAGAGACGAGATTCTGTGGTTCCCAAACCGGATCCCCTCTTCACCCTGACTGCGCCTAGAATTTCTGTCCATAAAGATAATGAACAGAACCGGTGACAAATGGCAGCCCTGGCGGAGGCCAACGTGCAGTGGAAACAGGCTTGACTTACTACCGGCAATGCAGACTAAGCTACTTCTTGGGGCGAATACTGCCATGAACACTACTGGCCAGTAGATGGCAGTAGCGGCCTTGAAAACGTGCCAAACAAAATTCCAGATAATCCGTGTCTGCTACATTTAACTTTTAAGATGCGTGGAATTTAACAAACACAAATACACTAATGTCTATAAACCCAGAGAATATATTCATGAGAGTTTTATGCACTAGAGTTTAATGCTGTTGTCCGTGGAGCCTGAACAGTGTCTGAAATGCATTTGTCCTGTCGTGAACATCTGAGATTACCCTATGCTACCCATGATGCATTGCTGCCTGGCACAGCATGTGCTCACAAAACCTTAAAAATTAGCACATTACTTTAAAATGAAAACATATATCTGATTTTTTCACTTTATAAAGCTTCAGACATGACAGTAATTTTAAATAACTTGTCCAAAATGAGTAGGTTAAAATTTGAACCATAAGTTAAAAATGTATGCCTTTGAATGTATGCCTCTGGATGACTTGGTGATATTGCGATTATATCAGTATGATGTTAAAGGAAATCTTTTTTTTTTCGTCTTCAGTTCTCCTTTGCTTACAGAGGATAGAACATACCTATTAGGAAACTTTCAACAGGTAGGTCTCAACTGCTTTAGTAGTTTTAAAAATGTTTTTCACTGTTCATCTTAGATTACTACGTTATTGGTCTAAAAGTTATCGGACGGCAATTCATCGGAAGATAATTAGTCCGATGATGGTTTTTAAATTTATCTAAAAAGATAATCTGATAATGAAAACATTATCTTCGATAATTATCTGTTATGGGATTATCGGAAGTGTGCCCACCACTGCTCGGACTCCATGTCTTCAACCTCCCCCGGGATCTGGGAGAAGCTCTCCTGGCGGTGGGAGTTGAAGACCTCGCTGACAGAGGTTCCACCAGTTGAACCAGCAGACGTTCATGATACGTTTGGGCCTGCCAGGTCTGACAGGCTTCATGCACTCCCAGCGGATCCAACTCAACACCAGGTGGTGATTGGTCAACAGCTCAGCCCCTCTCTTCACCCTGTCTGAGACATGTGGCCGAAGGTTAGATGATATGACTACAAAGTCGATCATTGAACTCTGGCTCAGGGTGTCCTGGTGCCACGTGCACTTATGGACACCCTTGTGCTCGAACATGGTGTTCGTGATGGACAAACTGTGACTAGCACAGAAGTCCAACAACTGAACACCACTCGGGTTCAGATCGGGGAGGCCGTGCTTCCCAATCACCCCCCTCCAGGTCTCACTGTCACCACCCACGTGGGCGTTGAAGTCCCCCAGGAGAACAATGGAGTCCCCAGTCGGAGCACTATCTAGTAGCCCTCCCAGGAACTCCAAGAAGGTCAGGTACTCTGCACTGCCGCTCGGTCCGTAGGCTGAGACAACAGTGAGATACCTGTCCCTGACCCGAAGGCGTAGGGACACGACCCTCTCATTCACCAGGGTGAACTCCAACACATGGCGACTGAGCTGGGAAGCAATGAGCAATGCTACACCAGCCCGCCGCCTCTCCTCGTGGGCAACGCCAGAAAAGTGGAGTGCCCAGCCCCTCTCCAGGAGTTGGGTACCAGAGCCCAAGCTGTGCGTGGAGGTGAGCCCGACTATCTCTAGTCGGTACATCTCAACCTCCCTCACAAGCTCAGGCTTCTTCCCCACACCCAGCAAGTTGACATTCCACGTCCCGACAGCCAGAGGCTGTGAGCGCGGACCGGGCCGCTGGGCCACCCGCCCTCGACCGCCACCCAGTCCTCTCTGCACCTGACCCCCATGGCCCCCTCTGCAAGTGTTGAACCCACAGGAGGGCGGGCCCACGTTGCTCTTTCGGGCTGGGCACGGCCCCATGGGCAAAGGCCCGACCACCAGGCACTCACACGCGAGCCCCAACCCCGGGCCTGTCTCCAGGGTGGGGCCCCAGCTCCGCCGTACCGGGCGACGTCCTGGTCCTTGATTTCATACTGGTCATGGGAGCTTCTGAACTGTCCTTAGTCTGACCCGTCCCCTAGGACCTATAGCTCCTAGGATCATCCGGCTACGCAAACTCCCCCACCACAATAAGGTGGCAGTTCGAGGGGGAGAAAAAAATTGACTCCACATATATAAATCCAGTTGATTACATCAAAGGTTCATTTCCTTCTGTGAGTGAATTTGAACCCACAAATTCCAATGAGGTTTGTAAAATCATTGCTGGACTACGTCCATCTGCAGTTGGCCATGATGGAATAAGTACAATTATTGTTAAATGTGTCATACAAGAAATTTCTGAACCACTTACACATATTTTTCCTTTGTCTTTGAAAATGGGCATAGTACCTTCTGATTTAAAGATTGCTAAAATCATACCTTTATTTTTAAAAGATGATTCTGCATCATTTTCAAATTATCACCCTATTTCAGTCTTGCCATGTTTTTCAAAGATCTTGGAGAAACTTGTTTATAAAATATTAAATAATCATTTGCTTAAGAACTCAATTTTATATAATTATCGAAAAGAAAAATCATTCAACTTATATGGCTTTGATCGAACTATTGGATAGAATTAATTCAGCTTTGGATAATAATGAATTTGGTATTGGTGTGTTCTTAGACCTTTCAAAAACGTTTAATACAGTAAATCATGAAATTTTGCTCTCAGAGTTAAACAAATGTGGATTTAAGGCAATTGTACATAAATGGCTTAGTAACTATTCATTTGAGAGAAAACAGTATGTTTTTTTCTAAATCTGGAATCAGATACCAATTCTGTAGGGCGTGGAGTACCCCAAGGTTCAATTTTGGGACTGTTACTGTTTACAACATATATTAGTGATTTTGCATCTGTTTCTACTACTATATTCTCATTGTTGTTTACAGCAAAGATATAGATGGTTTGGTTAGTATCTTAAATAACGATCTTTTGAATTATTCAATCTGATTCAAAGCCAACAGATTATCGATGAATATAAAAAAGTCAAATTTTATGTTATTTCCTGGCAATAAAAAAATGTAATCATGGTCTAATTAAAATTTGCATCGATAATGAAGTAATATCAAGGGTCTCGTCTACGTGTTTCTTGGGTGTGTGGATAGATGAGAAACTGTGTTGGAAAGAACATATTGATCATGTTTGTAAAAAATAACCAAGTCAATTGGAATCATAAGCAAAATAAGACATTTGGTACATCACAAATGTCTTTTAACAATACTGTATACTTTTAACAATATTGTATGGGGAAGTACCTTTGCAACTTATATAAACAAAATATTTCTTCTACAGAAAAAAATTTGTTCAAATATATAATATCAAATATTATTTTGTGCATAACCATCAAATTCATAATTATCCGACCAGGCATGCTTCACATTTGCATTTATCTTTGCATAGAGTGATTCATTATCACCATCACATCAGATATCATGGTGTTAAATCTTGGAATGATAAGGTACATCTAAATCCATCCATCACTTTATATAGATATAAAAGTGGACTAAAAGCAAAGATCCTGCAGGAGTATTTAAAATGACTTGTTTATATTATCTGGATAAAATGGGGTAATACTGATGTACACTGCTGTGCTATGTTTGTTTTTGCTCGGGAGTGGGTTTTCGATAAGCCTTTTTGGCTTTCACCACTCCCTTGCACATTATTCATATTGTATCTTTTTTTTTCTTTTATTGTTTTATGTTTATATATTATTTTTGTATGAGTTTTATTTTTGTGCTAAACAAACAAATCAAATCAAAGTCAAGCAAAAGCCAGTCTGACATAAACCACTGATCAACACACGACAGGGATTAAAATGTTTGATTTTAAGGTTTACAAACGTTTTGGACTGTTACATTTTGCTCACTTTACCAGCAAAAAAAAAAAATGTTAGCGGACTGAAAGTTATCAGAACTAAATTTATCAGACGATAATTGGTCTGATGATGGTTTTAAAACTTATCTGAAAAGCTAATCCGCTAACAGAAACATTAACTTCGATAATTAGCGGTTATCGGATTAACTGAACAGTGCCCACCACTGCCTAAATGTTTACAGGCCCTTTTTAAACTGTACTCTATTCGTAAGTTTACATTCACATAGATTCATACATACATATATATAGTATATTTTTCATATTGAAACAATTTTTTGTGGTGTATGACATGTCTTGTTTTTCTTTTTGTGGTGAACAGTAGCTCTGTGTGAGCACCCTCAATTTTGTTGTACCCACCTCCCCGTACAATGACAAGAAAGACTATTCTATTCTCTTCTATTCTATCATAAGTAACCATCTATCTTCTGCAGCCAGGTGAAGTGTGTTCGTCCTCTTGGCTTTCTCCAGGTGCACCCATGTGCTGGATCAAGCCCTTTATATTTTCTCTATAATGGACGCGTGTCTCCGTTGTTAGGAGCACGCAAACATGAAAGTAAATTGTGACATGTCTAGTGGCCAGTAGCATGTGACCCTGAGGTGTTTGGTACTGACTACAGGTCAAACAGATTCTTATGAGGAGGTCAGAGTTTGGCAGCCCTATCGGCTTCTGTATGACACACAAAGCATTCACGCACATGCATGTTTTACTGTGCACGTGAATACACAGTTACACAACGTGTGCCAAGATCATGGCTGTGTAGTTAATGAATGGCAAAAACAAACCTGTACCCGCCTGCTCAGTGTTTTTTAAGTGATTCAGAGCCTTTGTGACCTGTTTATCTTAAACACACACACTCACACACACACAGGGTCGATCGTCAGTGTGCGATGTCTTTAGGTGTGTGTATTTGTGTTAAGTGTGTACACGTCCTCAAGGCCTTGTTACTCTCCGGTTGCTGTGTTTGCTGATGAAAGCAGAAAGGACAGAAGTGCACATTTGCATGTTGCTGAATGTGACGTAACTGAAGATAAGAGTGATAATTTCACTGCTCAGAACAGACGTTCAGTCTTACAAGCATTGACAGAGAGTCTGTTACTGTCACAAAAATGGAATCAGAGCTGACAAACTAAATAATTCACCAAACACAACAGCAAAATGTCCATACTGCAGTGAACAGTGTTTTCCTCTTCACTACCAAAGGACCACAGTGTATTTTGTCATATTGTACTGTGCTTGTCATGGAGGTGCACGTACATAGAGGTAACATCAAGTATCAGTTATGTCACAACTTGGCCTCAAGTCTCACGCACGTGTGTCTGAGGACTAAAGTGTGTGCTTAATATTTTTGGAAACTTGTTCCAGACTGGAATATCCTTGACAGTGATACCAGACAGCAACAAAACAAAAGCTGCAGCACAAATGTTGGCAAACAGCCAACATCACACCAATCATAGGGTCACAGCAATAAAATAACCAATACATTCAGCATGCATAACCCAGCCAGGGGCAATGCTTGGTTTTTGCATTGGGATTAACAGCTTTGTTGTAAATAATATCACCCACACAGTATGTCTGTGTGAAAATTTACTTGCTTATTGTCTGTGAAGGGATATATATTCAAATAAATGTACTATGCAGCAACTAAGCCTAAAATAATTCCTGTCCAACACTACACAGGACCTTATCCACCCCATGAGAAAGCACATTAGGGACTGTGTTAAAGGATAAACTCCCTTTGTATTTTTTTCATTGCAGGAAGAAACCTCAAGCAGACCAGACTCTGTGGAGTGACTATTGGCTTTGACCATTTCATCCAACATGGGATACATATGACTGGTTTCATTACAGTCAGTGCAGGGATACTGGAAGTAGGGTTGGTTTGTGCTTAAACACAAGCACACACAAAACCATCGCTGTGGTATCGTGCACGCCTGTCCAACCGTGTGTCCCTCCTGACAGCAAGTGGAATGTTGCACAGTTCCCCATTTCATGTTTTGTTCATGGATTTTTGGCCAGTTTCTGCTTCTTCCCCCAATTTCCTGTTATGTGTGAAGGGGCCATCACTCTCAGCTCTTCTTCCAGACTCTGGGACCTTGATTTGCAAATGCAATGCAAAATTTGCTTTTATTTCACAAGAGGACTTACCCAGACTCTTTTGACATTGTCTCTAGTTCAAGAGTGGCTTGACACCAGGAATGCAATACTTGCAGCCCATTTCCTGGACACATCTGTACATGGTGGCTCTAGATGCACTGACTCCAGCCTCAATCCACTCCTTGTGAAGCTCTTTTTAAGGCTGCAGTCATACCTGTTGCTTGTGCACCTTTTCCTACCGCACTTCAGTCAACATTCTATGAATATGCTTTGATTCATCTTTCCGCAAACAGCCAGCCATTTCAGCAATGACTTTCTGTGGCTTACCCTCTTTGTGAAGAGTGTCATTGAGTGTCTTCTGGAAAACTGTCAAGTCAGCAGATTCATGGCATTTATACTGCTTATATTGTGAGTCATTCAAGCTTGAGATGAAACATTCCATTTTATTTGAAGCTGTAAGGCCATCATTAAAATAAAAAAATTGCTTCAATCCTTTCTTTTCTGACAAAAAATATAGAAGTTTTTCATGATTTTCAAATTGTTTTAGATGCACCTGTACACATCTAATGGCTGAATCCAGTCCAGGACCACCACAAACAAAGACACTCCAATTCATCATTCTGCTTCTGAAGTGTGCAATCACGATACCATTGATTATGCAAAGATCACAGCCTATTCTGTGAAGTCAGGGTCAGTAAACTGTTCATCACCAACAAAAGCAAGCCGCTGGTTTCCACAACCCTAACCAATCAGTTCGAAACATTTGAGAAATTATCAAAAATGTTTTTTTGTTTTTTTTTATCTACTTGGCATACTTTGAAAACAAACTTGAAAAGTGATTCAAAATCCACCTCTGGATCCTGATCTACATCAAAATTAAGCAAGTTCTACCTCTTGATATAAGTGATCAGTCCACCCAATTTCATGAAGATTAGCTGAAACTTTGTGACTACACCACACCACAGTCTTTGTGGAATTTGTATGTTTCTAAGTAGTTGGATCAACACACATAAAATCAAGATTTTAATGACTCATTATATCCCAGATTGTTAATATCCTCATCATTTTCAACAAACACGGTTGAAGGTGAAATAATGCTTTGATTGCATAACATTTTTCCCAGCATGCCGGCATTAAATCAGCCTTCCCTACGCTGATGTAAAATATTAGTGTGCCATTAACCAAATGGTGATGTGAAGTGAGAAGCCTATTTTTATGAAGAGCAGCCGCTGCAGGCCAACTCCCCTGTTGCAAATAAAATAAGTTTATGGTTGCCTGTAGATGGGCTCGTCAAATATGGTGCGTGTGTATTATTCATCAGATAACCGCGTGTGAAACATGTTGCAATTTTGTGCTTTATAAATCTACACCGACTGTCTGAACGATGATATTTAAAACTTTATTTTATTAACTGATCTTGTGCATCTTGTGTATTGGGATGTCTGTGGTGCAGGCACACAAAGGTATTATTCTACACTGGGAGAACAGCTCTTTCTTTCCCCAGCAGGCTTGTCCTGTCCCCAGCTCCACCCAAAGAGCTTTTAGGCTTCTCTAATGTGTTCTCTCAATTAGCTAATCACACAGAGGCAGGTCAGAGGTCAGGCTCCAGGGGAAAGTTCATCAGTCTCCTCGGACTGCCACTCCATCTAGGCAACAACGGCTGTCATGTAGTAGCTTCTACACAAAACACTTTGGAAGGACTGGGTACACTACAGCAAAAACAAAGTCAAATTTACCGTGATTACAAACAATAAATTCCAATTTCTAATTTAATTTAATTTAATTTCTAATTTGTGCATTTCTCTTTGTCAAATTGGACTTTTTGAGTGTCAGCAGCTGTGTTGATGCTGCTTGTCTTTGAACTAACTAGCATTGCCACCATCTGAGCGTGAACTTGTTGATAAATCGTGATGTGGTAGAAGCATGCTGCGACATTACAGACATTTCTAGAAAGTCTATTGTGTCAGTCACCCCGTTTTGCAGGAGAATGTCTGGTATGTCAACAAAGACGAGAGGAATATTCTCATCCTGACCTCCCCTTAAGCCTGTGGAATGTGTGAATCAGACAAAAACACCTACACTCATGGGTTGCCTTGTCTGGGAAGAACAACAGGGTTTTTTTTTTTATTCTCTTAACATATGCATGGATATTTATCTTATTGCCCCACCCTTCTTAGAGTGTGTCTGCTAACTGAAAGCTGAAACTGAGTGTCTGAACACATCCAGAATCTGCATGGAGCCCTAATAATTTACTGGACACTGTATCAGGTCCACACATGGGCAGTGTGAGTGCTGAGCAGAGCAGAGGCGGAGTGTCTTACTTCTTTCCAGTGATTTCTGACATTGTGCTGTGGCCATAAACTGCATATACACTGGAAAAACACTCCATGACCTCACCCATAGGTTGTCCAAAGAGTGTGTTTGAAGCCAAAATGTGGTGGCTCTCTAGAATGTCGCCACCTTAGTAGTACCTGACTCTGCCTATCCCCCAACCAATGAATGCGTAAAGAGGTAAAGCATTGGCGAGACCGGTATGACCTGGACAGGACACATAAAGCCAAAACACGCCCCCAGTTTTGTACTTATCAAACAAGATAAGGTTAACAAGCCAACCTTGTTTCAGGTAATGGATTAAAGCATATGTTTCCAGACTGGTTGGTGGTTTCCATAGTGGGTGACTTGGATTTGGGTATTAAAACTATGATCACCACATTGCCTCAGTGACGGTTGCACCATCAATGTGGCTAACATCACCAAGCTATGAAAACCTACTAAGTAGTGCTAATAGTGTGAAACAACAAATTAAATGATAATAAATTTCACTCAGTGGAAATACTGGAGCAAAGACCTATTAAATAGTTTGTTGCTATTGGCCTTATTTTATGATTGTGAGACCTATCAATACCCAGTGACATAAGACAACAATGGCATGTCTTTGGTATTGGGTCTCTTCTAAGAAGCCTTCAGTACTCCTGGAATCAATGATTACTGGACTGCTAATTGTACACATTTTAAAAAATACAAAGCTCAACACATTGTGGTAATAATGCTTGCAACAAATTCTATTTAACTAGTTGTACTTACACTTCTTGGCTCATTTAGGTTGCAAAACAATGGGTCCCACATGTCTAAAAATGTCTTGGAACAATTAAGCCCCAAACTGTGTTTCCATCTGTATGTCTAAAATGCTTTCAGCTCACTATTTCTGATTTAAGTTGGAGGATGTGATTTCCGGGATCACAGTTTGAGTCTTTGGAGTCTGATTCATTCCAAGCATCATAGCCTGTTGTGCAGGTACTGGACTGAATTTACAAGATTGTTAAAATGTGACTTCACAAAAACATAATCACAGAGTACATGATGAAAAATGGCACACAGTGAGAAAAGTATGGGTAAGTATTTTTACTGTTTTCATTCAAAAAAACAAATGATACAACTTAATATCATGTGTGGAGAAGGAGAGAGAGAGAGAGAGCAGATCAGGTAAATTAGATGGGGATCTATTATTTTTGGCCCACCACATGTGTGCATTAGTGTCATAAAAAGGCCTCAACATGTTGTAATATCTTACTGTTACAACCAATCCAGAGTGAAACAGTTCTGGCAGCAATTAAAAATGAAATATCAAAATGTCATCCAGAGTGGTAATGGGCCATTTATGGCCCATCTATAATTTCCAAGTATCTCTCACTATTAAAGCTTTGTCTAAATCCAAATGTTTCCAGAGCCAACAGAAAAGAAGCCGGCACATGCTCCACCACTCACTGACGCTGTCTGTTGAAGCTGGTTTCTGGCATTTGTTAAAAAAAAAAGACAAATTATGTAATAATTATTTTATAAGATAAAATACTGAGATGTTAAGTGTGAGTTAATATCTTGTAACTGTGATTTAGTATCTCACAATTTTGGGCTACCATCTCATTGTTGGCTTAAAAGCTCATAATTATGAAAAAATGCAATCTAAAAACTGAATGTAAAATTTCATAAAGATCATAGATTCCCCCCCCCCCCCCCCCCCCCAATTTTTAATTTGGGATTTCTCAGAGTTATGAGATGTTCAGTCATAATTTTGCATGTATGTCATAATTATGACACAAGTAAAAACAATGAGATGTTACTTGTGAGTTAATATTGTGTAATTATGTCTTAGTATTTCACAATTTGGAGCTACCAACTCATAGTTAAGGCTTTACAGCTCATAATTAAAGAAAAGGCAACCTAAGAAAGTAGTGAAAAAAATAACACGAGTTGTTGTTTTCTCTCATTCTCACTCATTAGCACACGTGGCAGACACCTCCTTCTGTAGTTGTATATGTGGATGCTAACTATTAGTGCCAACAGTTAAAGAGATCTGGAGATGGTAAATGAGGTATTTCCGATAATTTATCTTTACATATTTGAGGACTGACAGCAAGGCCTGGTATTCTCTGTAGACCATGCCTTACCAGTCAGCAGAAGATCACCAAGCTGTCAAACCACAAGTGAGCTCTAAAAACTTTGACCATGAATTAACTGCCTTTTGAAACAGCATAGAAAATTCTTAAAGATTCTAAGACGGGGTGGCCAAGTTCGGTCCTCGAGAGCGACCTTCCTGACGCTCTTAGTTGTCTCCCTGCTCCAACACACCTCTAATGAAAGACTCGTTAGCAGACTTTTAATGAGCCTTTCATTGGATTCAGGTGTGTTGGAGCAGGAAGACAAGTAAGAGTGTCAGGAAGGTCGCTCTCGAGGACCAAACTTGGCCACCCCTGTTCTAAGACATCCTTAGCGGACATAATAAATAATAATTTGAACAAACAGGAAGAAAAGTATGGACAGTGCACTTACTGACTTACAGAATGATGTCCAGGAGCTGCGTCTCATCAATATTATTGTCCCCACTGGATCTGCTGTCCTCTCCTCCCGGGAATAAACCATTATACAATCCTCAGCTGGCCCAGGCTCTAGGATCTGCTCGAAGCACTACTCAACATGTGCACAGGCTTCAGAATCCTCTGGAAGCACTCCTCAATGCACTGGAACAGGCACCTCGCTGTGATTTGCTGAGGATAACAATAAAGCATTAAACTTACTTCCATTGCAGTCTTCAAAAAGAATAAAAATAAAATTTAAAAAATATGGATGGCAGGTGTCCTCATCCTCCTCACAGGTGTCATCCAGCCCACTGTCCCTGTGTGCACGGGGGCCATCGCTGGCTCGGCAGCATTAAACTTATTTCCACTGCGGCCCTCAAATAAAAAAGAGAAAGAGAAACACAAATCTGTTTTGAGCGGCTCCTCCACTGCTGGAGAAGACTCATTTGACTACTGACGTGTGTGCACGGCTGGGCAGACGCATAAAACTTACTTCCATTGAATGGAGTGGCTTGTCTGGTGCCAGACAGGATGTGTCTAGCCCGCTGACATAAAACTTATATCCACTGGATAATGCGGTTCCTCTGGTGCTGGTCAAGTGTTGCCCAACCTGCTGATGTGCGTGCATGGGGGGTTGGAGCCAGATGGCTGGAGGCTGTTGGACTTGCTCTGCCACTTCCAGAAGCTCTGTTCCTCTCCGATCATATAAAAGGAAAAATGTGTTGTTAATCCTTCACAAATTGTCTCCCATGATGTACACTGTCGAACTCACAGAACCTACATCAAGAAGGGTTCAGGGTGCCTGCGAGGACTCTGACTATTTAGAGCAAAACCTGTCACTGCGACATTTTTAGTTTGTTTAAAATTCCACTGGCATGAGAGCGACACCCTGGGACTCACACGAGGAGAATGCAAATGCCCGTGAAATTTCACAAAATCACTAACGCCATTTGCACAGTCGTGGCCCAGTGAGACACTCGTCAAAGAGAAACCTGTTGATAAAAAAGAGGGTCATCTTATGTCCATGTGGTTAAAAGTAAAATTTTGTTGAGGAATTTGATGTTGATTTTGGTCCGTGGGTTACATCATGTTTTCCGTCTTTTCAGACATCAATCTTTAAACTTTCTTTTCCACACAATAACTAAAGAACACCTTGTATGATTGAAACCATTTCTTAGATGTATTGGGGAGGATAGAGGAAGGGTCCTTTTGAAAATGGCCTCGTTCTTTATTCAATATGACCACTATGGAAGCCAACATGATTTTCATTTCTATGCAATAACTATACTCAACAAAAATATAAACGCAACACTTTTGGTTTTGCTCCCATTTTGTATGAGATTAACTCAATGATCTAAAACTTTTTCCACATACACAATATCACCATTTCCCTCAAATATTGTTCACAAACCAGTCTAAATCTGTGATAGTGAGCACTTCTCCTTTGCTGAGATAATCCATCCCACCTCACAGGTGTGCCATATCAAGATGCTGATTAGACACCATGATTAGTGCACAGGTGTGCCTTAGACTGCCCACAATAAAAGGCCACTCTGAAAGGTGCAGTTTTGTTTTATTGGGGGGGGGGGATACCAGTCAGTATCTGGTGTGACCACCATTTGCCTCATGCAGTGCAACACATCTCCTTCGTATCATCCGTGAAGAGAACACCTCTCCAACGTGCCAAACGGCAGCAAATGTGAGCATTTGCCCACTCAAATCGGTTACGACGACGAACTGGAGTCAGGTCGAGACCCCGATGAGGATGACGAGTATGCAGATGAGCTTCCCTGAGACAGTTTCTGACAGTTTGTGCAGAAATTCTTTGGTTATGCAAACCGATTGTTCCAGCAGCTGTCCGAGTGGCTGGTCTCAGACGATCATGGAGGTGAACATACTGGATGTGGAGGTCCTGGGCTGGTGTGGTTACACGTGGTCTGCGGTTGTGAGGCTGGTTGGATGTACTGCCAAATTCTCTGAAACGCCTTTGGAGAAACGCCTTATGGTAGAGAAATGAACATTCAATACACGAGCAACAGTTCTGGTTGACATTCCTGCTGTCAGCATGCCAATTGCACGCTCCTTCAAATCTTGCGACATCTGTGGCATTGTGCTGTGTGATAAAACTGCACCTTTCAGAGTGGCCTTTTATTGTGGGCAGTCTAAGGCACACCTGTGCACTAATCATGGTGTCTAATCAGCATCTTGATATGGCACACCTGTGAGGTGGGATGGATTATCTCAGCAAAGAAGAAGTGCTCACTATCACAGATTTAGACTTGTTTGTGAACAATATTTGAGAGAAATGGTGATATTGTATATGTGGAAAAAGTTTTAGATCTTTGAGTTCATCTCATACAAAATGGGAGCAAAACCAAAAGTGTTGCGTTTATATTTTTGTTGAGTATAATAAAAACCTCATCTATATGAAATAATTTCTTGATGGTGTCTTGGGGTGACTAGAGGAAGGTTCCTTTGTTATCCCATATACTGTGGATGTCATCTTAAATTTTGTTTTTGGATAATAAGGACAGAAAACCTTGTCTGATCAAAACCGTTTTTTCATGGTGTATTGGGGAGGCTATGAGAAGTATCCATTTGATACACTACATAACAATTGGAAAGTGGCAGTCTTCATATACAAATGGACCATCTACTATCTGCAAAGAACCTCTTTTTTAACTCTTGAAATAACTTCCAGAAAATGGTGATGGAGTGCTCTATTAAAGGTGGACTACGATGGTTGGGGTTAATAAGGTTAGACCTTACTTGTGTGAAGCACCTTGAGGCAACTTTGTTGTGATTTGATGCTATATAAATGAAAATAAATTGAAAATTGACAATGTCACATTTCAGAGAGAAATTGACAAAGCTGCTTGTGGAACTGTACTATTTTGTGTTTTATGCCCATTACTATTCATTCGTAATATCATGAATCAACTATAATAAGTCTGTCTATTTCAGACTTAAAAGTATTTTTTGTAACAAACTGGATAGGTGCACTTTAAAGCAAATATTTCCTTATTCAATTCTGACATGTACGTGACTATCATTACCTTCTCCTACTTTATGGTTATTGGCTGCATGTACAAGTGTCAGTAAGTTTGTGCAAAGTTAAAGACATAAAAAATAATGGAAGAGAACAAAATGTGCAAAATGTGTTTTGCAGCCATAATGTGAACACGTCAGCAAGCTATGACCAAGACCAAGAAAAGTGGTGCAAAATGAATGAAATAAATGACATTTTACAGCTGCAGTGTTCTCTCTCTAATACAACCCCTGGCAAAAATTATGGAATCACCGGCCTCAGAGGATGTTCATTCAGTTGTTTAATTTTGTAGAAAAAAAGCAGATCACAGACATGACACAAAACTAAAGTCATTTCAAATGGCAACTTTCTGGCTTTAAGAAACACTATAAGAAATCAAGAAAAAAAGATTGTGGCAGTCAGTAATGGTTACTTTTTTAGACCAAGCAGAGGAAAAAAATATGGACTCACTCATTTCTGAGGAATAAATTATGGAATCACCCTGTAAATTTCCATCCCCCAAACTAACACCTGCATCAAATCACATCTGCTCGTTGACATTAACCCTATGTCATGAAATTGACCTTATGTGTCTTTTTGCAAGGAATGTTTTCACAGTTTTTGCTCTATGGCAAGATGCATTATCTTCTTGAAAAATGATTTCATCATCCTTAAACATCAGAAAAGTGTCCAAAATATCAACGTAAACTTGTGCATTTATTGATGATGTAATGACAGCCATCTCCCCAGTGCCTTTACATGACATGCAGCCCCATATCATCAATGACTGTGGAAATTTACATGTTGTCTTCAGGCAGTCATCTTTATAAATCTCATTGGAACGGCACCAAACAAAAGTTCCAGCATCATCACTTTGCCCAATGCAGATTCGAGATTCATCACTGAATATGACTTTCATCCAGTCATCCACAGTCCAAAATTGCTTTTCTTTAGCCCATTGTAACCTTGTTTTTTTCTGTTTAGGTGTTAATGATGGCTTTCGTTTAGCTTTTCTGTATGTAAATCCCATTTCCTTTAGGCGGTTTCTTACAGTTCGGTCACAGACGTTGACTCCAGTTTCCTCCCATTCGTTCCTCATTTGTTTTGTTGTGCATTTTTGATTTTTGAGACATATTGCTTTAAGTTTTCTGTCTTGACGCTTTGATGTCTTCCTTGGTCTACCAGTATGTTTGCCTTTAACAACCTTCCCATGTTGTTTGTATTTGGTCCAGAGTTTAGACACAGCTGACTGTGAACAACCAACATCTTTTGCAACATTGCGTGATGATTTACCCTCTTTTAAGAGTTTGATAATCCTCTCCTTTGTTTCAATTGACATCTCTCGTGTTGGAGCCATGATTCATGTCAGTCCACTTGGTGCAACAGCTCTCCAAGGTGTGATCACTCCTTTTTAGATGCAGACTAACAAGCAGATGTGATTTGATGCAGGTGTTAGTTTTGGGGATGAAAATTTACAGGGTGATTCCATCATTTATTCCTCAGAATTGAGTGAGTCCATATTTTTTTCCTCTGCTTGGTCTAAAAAAGTAACCGTTACTGACTGCCACAATTTTTTTTTCTTGATTTCTTATAGTGTTTCTTAAAGCCAGAAAGTTGCCATTTGAAATGACTTTAGTTTTGTGTCATGTCTGTGATCTGCTTTTTTTCTACAAAATTAAACAACTGAATGAACATCCTCCGAGGCCGGTGATTCCATAATTTTTGCCAGGGGTTGTAGCTACAAATCGAACAATCTGTTTGGACTGGTGTGCAGAAATTGCTCTTTCTATAATGTGTGATCATACACAAGATTGGAAGTGTGGAACTGATCTGATTGCTCTTGATTTGTGTGCATATGAACATGTTTTAGCAATTAGCCTCAATCTTTATCACCATCTCATAGGCATAATTCACACTGAAGCTAAAGCAGCGTGCTGGTTTCACTTAGATGAGCCGTAATGTAGTGACAGTGACAGTGTCATTTGGTGGTATTCATGGCGTAGAAAATGCAAACAGGAAAATTCTTCTTACTTCTTCTCTGTGACTTACTTCTGAACACAGGCAGGCCACAGCGAAGTGCTCGGCACTATCAGCTGATCCGGCCAACTGCACCTGCAGGACCACAGACCACAAAGGTGTGATCACTAACACTGAGCAAATGGGATGAATTCTCACTGCACGGTGACTGGTTTTACCGGGGCTTTAGCTGCATTTGAGCATCACTGCACTTGGTTTCAAATCACCCGACAGCAAGGTAAACGGTCATGACCCAAATTCAGATCCTGGTTCCTGGTTCAACACAGAGGCGATAAGTTTGAAGATGTGACACAGTTTGTAATGTGTGCAGGGGGTGAGGTGGGGTTGTTTGGTGGTGGTGGTGGTGTGTGTGTGTGTGAGGGGGGGAGTTTGTTGCCATAAGGCTGCTGTTTGATAAGCGATTGTCTCCTGATCTGCACAGCGGATGCACTTCTGTGACCACAAACAGGAGGTTGCAGTGACTTCTTGTGACTAACCCAGCAACACAGATGGGCCACGTGGGAGGAAAAGGGCAACATATACAGAGACAGACACATGATACAGAGAGAGAGAGAGAGAGAGCGCTGACAGTGGCTTTCTTTTTTTTTCTGAGCTGGATTTTAATGTGAAGGTGAGACAAGTTGGAAGCTTTTATCTGGTCAGACAGCGGTTTGGAGCCTGCATTATCATGTCATTAGCATTTTCACAGCCACAGGATTTATCAAAGCGTGCAGCAATAACTACGGGACAGAGGAAACTTTAATCAGCCAGGGCAGGGGATGGGAGGACATATGGCCGGCTGATTAGAGCAGCGTTCACCTGCTGACTGAGATTCCCGTCCTGAGTTAAAAACGCTGCAGTCCCAGCAGGAGAAGGATGACGTGCAGATCTGCTAAACGCCGCCGTCAGACATGCGTCTCCTCTGCGAGATCAAAATCCTGCTTAGAATTCAGGGTCACATGAAAGAGGATGTTTGGATTCAAGATGTGTATTATATAACAGAATGATTCACCAGGATACGGCACATTTAGGTGTTTTATACAACAGCCTGTTGTAGAGGATTTATATAAGTGGCACAGGCAGGGCGGGTCAGTAGCCTAATCCTCGTGTGTTTAGAGTGCTCGTCTTATCCAGAGCCTTTTGATTGATTTAACACAGGTTGTTCACTGAGTTCAACATGTCAGCGCAAAGTAGCTCAGGCATGGCTTCCTCTCAGCACACAGTTAAAATAAAAACTGCAACTTTTCTTTGCCTGCAGTCTAAACCGGTGTCTACCTATTTTCAAGATTTTAGATTTTATCAATTCCAAAACATCACTATGCTAACAACAAAAACCTGCAAAATTCACCAGTAACTAAGATTTCAATAATAATTGATCATGAGAGTACATTTTAATGTAAATTATTCAGGGACCCCCAAGTTTCTGTTTGAGTCAAGTGAACATTTTTTTTTCCTGAAAATGACCAGAAATGCCTACTAAAATAATTTCAAGTGGCTACCAGTTATTAGTGATAAAACTGCCACTTCCTGTTTCTTCACGACTGCAAGGAGGCCAGTCTAATACCCGTACCTTCTCCATTGACAGCCATGCCTTTGTAATGTTTTCACAATGTGGTTTAACATTGTCTTGTTGAAAAATGTATGGATGTGCCTGGAAAAGGTGTCATCTTGAAGAGGCTTTTGGACCTGTTGCTGTTAACAGTCTAAATGGCCATTTTCATCTTTGGTCCAAGGCACATGGTGCCCATTTCTTAAAAAAAAAAAAAAGAGAAAGAAACCAAAAACAACAAAACTGATCTGGAATACTGGTTTGTCTGATCACAATACATATCTGAGGAAATGGAAACCGCAGGTGTTCATTTTAGGCTTGCACACTTGCCCTTTATGCACTGAAATTCCTCCAGGTTCCTAAAATCATTGAATGATATTAAGTACTGTAAACGGAGAAATCTGCAAATCCCTTCCATGCTTTCTTTAAGTAACATTAAAGCCTTTCAATCAATCTCTAATGCATTTGTTGACAGACTGGAGCTCCTCTGCCCATCTTTGCTCCTCAAAGATGTAGCTTTTTGTGGATTCTGCTTTTGCACCATATCATGATTACAATCACTCACTGGCATGACCTGTTTTCAATAAATTCATTCTTTAAATTTGTATTTTTTTAACCCCATTACTTGCTCTAAATAGCTCCTGTCACAACTTTTTTGGAATGTGTTACAGGCATGAAATACAGAAATGGATGTTTATTAACAAATGAAATAAACAGCGAGAAAAAAGTAAAATCTTGGGGGTTTATTGTTTGGAATGAAGTGCAAGTCAAATTAAATTTAAGAACCACTGCAGGGATTTCTTTCTTTCTTTTTTCTTTCTTGCTTTCTTTTCCATTTCGTCCTAACATTTTTTTTTCTGATTTGGGACTGTGGTACATAATGACATCGAGGTGACTGTGGGCCAGTGGACACTAAAGCCATGTCCACATTTACCACTCTGCATCTGTCTAAACACCCCCCAGCATTGACCCTTCCTCTGCAGGGCCTCATATTCAGCATAACATTCCCTTAAGGAGACATGCCATCACTATTTATTACATACACAGGGGAAAATAAGTAGGCCATGCAAGCATTATCTGTTTTTCATGCCGTGAAGTTGGTTTGGAGCAAAGCTGATAGGAGCTGCATGTCCGGTGTTGGCTGTCAGAGGTGGGAAATAGATAGTGACATATCTTAATGTACATTGTGCTGAGGAGCTACACTCTATGTTACACATCCCGCTGTGTACATGAGTTCAACTGATTAGTTGGGATCTGTTTGGCACAGTCCGTCTCATATTTATATTTATGACTCCCTTGAGATTTATATGCAGTTCTGTTTGAAACTCTGACAGGCATTACACTTTATACAGCTTTTTAAAATTCTTTTGGATTATTAAGATGGGAAATACCCACAGTATGTATGATGGGAGCTGTCGAAGATAATCAGTTGCCAGATGGTCAACTGACCTCCCCACATGTGATTAGACTTTTTTAGGGGGGGAGCTATCAGGAGATCTGTCATTTACTATTTATTATACCATGGGCTGGTGTGTTCATGACACCTGCATTCATCAGTTTTAGACCTGATGCTGGAATGGCAATTTCATGTTTGCTTATTTTGTGTCAAGCTTTGCAGTCGGTCTTGTCAAGCTGAATTTGTCATTTAAATATTTCTAAAAATACTGAGCAGAATTCAAACAGGAAGGGACAGTATTTTGTCTCATAATCCCGATAATCTTTGTGAAATCCCTCCGTATCGACTTGGATTAAGTATTCAACTGAAGATCCAGCTGGCCGTTATTAAATGTTAAAGGGCCGTAAGCCTAATTAGGCAAAGAAGTCCACTCCTGGGACAGGCCTGGTTGAGAGGCCTTTCTGCTGGCAGATTTCGACCACCAAACGAGAGCGCCACAACTCCTCATAGCTCAGACTCTCTTAACCTCTGCCAGGGCTCTTTTCCCAGGGTTTAATTATTCAGCAAGCACAGGCCTAGTTGAGGAGCCTTGGAATGGAATGTTACTTATATTGTTTTTCTGCTGCAGCATGCACTTCAAGCCACATTCTGATTAGCACCAGTGTTTGACACCGTATTCTCATCTCTTGGAGCTTAGCAGAACACTGTTAACTGAACAAATGAGTCATCGTCTGTCATGTGTGGGTCGGTGACCACTGCCGCGTCCCTCTGACTCAGGTCGTTCACAGCCGGCAGAACAAAATGTGCAAGTGGCTTAAAAAAAACAATAATAATAAAAATTAAAAGAGAGAAAGTTTTGCCTTCATAGGCGTGTGCACCGCTGTCATTGTCTAATATGATGCTGCAGCTCGTCTGTGCATGATCTGAAATCTTCTCACATCTCTTGTTTCCAGGGAAAAGTACCAGACAAGGGCAATGCAGTGATAAAAAGCAGAAAAAAATTTCCTACGTCTTTGTTTTTTTTCACCCTCCGTTATAACAGATACAATGCTGCATTCATCAGACTACACTCATTGCTAATTTCCCTATAGGCAACGTGCTCCATTTCAGTCTGAGTGTCTACTTTTAAAAAGTCACCGCCACCCCCTTCCCACACGCACACCTTCTCCTCGACTTCCTCCTGTTCAGCAAAATGCTGATATGTGCGTAAGAGTGCTTATTTTTCTCGTCCATTACCAGATTAATTAAAGTGTGGCTCTTGCCAATGCCCAGACGGATCCTCAATACTTCAAATGAGCTTAATCACCATGCACTCCCTAATCTCATGCTAATTTAAAGAATTGCCTGGAATACGCTGATGACTGGACTCTCGCAATTTCCGACCGGGAAGCTTTATCTGGAAAACAAAACATAAAATAAAATAAAATAAATTCTCTGCAGTGACTAGTTCCGCTCTGGCACCATCAACGGCTGTATTTAGAGTAGAGCCTTTTGACAGGGCTTTGGTTTGGATACGGCGCTTAAAGATTTCACTGTGTTGTGTGACATGTAATGCTCCCTGTGCACGGGGATAGGCTTGTGTTCCGGGGAGATAGTGCAACCGCACACTTCCTTCGAAGACACAGTGTGGTGTGTCTGTGCAGCTTTCTTGTAGCTCTTTGTTGTCCACATGTCATGACGGATTTGGTCATTGGCAGCAGTGAGCGAGACTGACACAGGAGCATGCAGTACGCCTTCAGGAAAACACAAGCTCAGCCTATTGTGCTTATTTCACAGTGCTCATCCACCACTGCAATATTCCACAGCCTAATGTGCAGCGGCTTGATCAGGAATAATGCAGCATAAATCAACACCGGCACGCTTCAATCGTATTACAACCTCCGTGATATGGCATTTTCATCTGCCCTCATTCATTTTGATAAATTGGTGTGTTTTTTCTTCATTAATTGTTTACCATTTTGTGTTATTTTAGTATTCCGATGGTAAATGGATGCTTATTCAAATGCATATAGCTTCAAGGCAAATTTATCAGCTAATTCCAGAGAGAGAGAGAGAGAGAGAGAGAGAGAGAGAGGAGTTATCACTGACACCACAGCACTGAATTACATTATTTATAGATTAATGGCTTTGGATCTTTCCTGCACAACCTACTGTCACTATTGTCATTACCATTAACCTTTCAAAGTGAATTATGTTTGGGCGAGTCTGTATTTCTTGCGGATCCTTTTAATTAATTACCTCATTGTTGTCATTGTATAACAATGTATTGGCTGCAAATCTATGTGTACAATCTTCTTCAATAAATTACATAAAATTTGCTGTAACTTTTCCTCTAAAATAAACTTTGAAAATAACCATTCATTTTGTTTCTCTCAATGCCATTCATTGAGTGAAATCAGGGGAACTTCATTCAATAGGGAACCACCGTCCTCATTCGAACCCCTGTGGGATATCGTGGGATTTGGCCATTATCCGGGGACACCGTGCACAACACCAGCATCACGTGTAATGGAAAAATAGCATACTGTTTTGTTTTGGCTGCAATCACCGATGTAGTTGCAAAAAGTGCCGTTTTTTTTCGGTTTCCAGTGGAGAAGAGAAGACGAGGCAAATGGGAGAGGTTGGTGTCGGTGTTAGCCTACACAGCTAACCAGAGTAGCTGTGTTTTCTCGCCTGCACAAACACCTCAACATGTTTGACCTCCAGGTCATAAACAAACAGGAACACATGTCCACTTTCCACAGCATTGTCACTACTTCTTTGCATTTTCACTTTGTTTGCCATGTAGAATAGAAACTTTATTGTCGCTGCACATATATACATACAACAAAACTTGTCCTCTGCATTTAACCCATCCTAATTACAGCTGCACACAATCCAACCACTGCACACGAGCAGTCGAGCAGTGGGCAACCACAGTCCAGCGCCAGGGGACCAACTCCAGATGTAGACGCTGCCTTGGTCAGGGGCAGAGAAGGAACAGACCCTAAATAAGCATGTTTTTTGATTGTGGGAGGAAACCGGAGTGCCCAGAGGAAACCTATGCAGACACGGGGAGAACATGCAAACTCCACATAGAAAGGCCAGGAATCGATCCCATGACCTTCTTGCTGTGAAGCACCAGTGCTAACCACTAAGGCACCTTGTTGCCCCATAATTTACCCAAAAACTCAGAGAAAGTGCCATGTTTCTGATGCGAATAGATGAGGGCTGTCCAAGGAAGTAGAATTATACTCTTTCATTTAATCCTTTTAGCGCCCACCCTCAAACAAGACTACGGTTCCCTATTCACAAACCAGAAGGTCACTGGATCAGGATACTTGACAAATATAGTGAATTCAGTCCATGAGATCTCACAGATGAGTTGAAGGAGCAAACGCATGTGCACAAGGTTCCTGTATGAATGTTGCCTTACCTTTGTCCAGCAGATATCTGGCAAAACTGTCTTGACATATACATTAAATCCTGATTTAACAGGATCCCTGGTGGTCTATGTTCACTAGCTGTGTGTGTTGCTGTCTTTCTGTTTCCATTTTATGGTGTTTTTTGGCACGTTCAATCACTATTGAAGGGTTGAGTTTTGCTTTGTTCCATGATGCTAACACTAGCCTATGTAGTGTTGTTCGATCTTTGAACTGTGGTATCCCAGCATGCTGTTCCACGGTCAGTACCCCACATGTCATCTATGATGTTGCAACAAAAAAATCTGCCACAGTGTCTTGGCACTTAGGGAATAACCCTGTTGTGGCTGATGATTTGTGGACATTAATGCTCGATTTTATAGTTGCAAATTGAGTTTTACAACTAATAAAATGGCCATTTATGACCGTAATCCAGCATTAACATCCACAAATCTTCAGACACAATGGTATTATTCCCATTCTAATCCAATTCCAACGTTTGCACGGATCCATGTCCACCACTGAATGCTACCTCTTCATCTTCATAATAATATAGTTCGGTAAAAATTTTACGCAGACAAAGGATGTGGTCGGCTCGTCAGAGCTTACCGTGGCAACAGGGTCTTCATGCCAAACTGGAAATTCTGTGAGCAGAATCCACATCACTTCCTTTGTATGGTATTTTAAATTAATCCATTTCAGTGTCGTTGCTTCGCCAGTTTTTTTTTCTTCTTCTTCTTCATTGTGTTTAATGGCGGTTGGCAACCTTTCGCTCTCAGCTGACAGTGCCATTATTGACATCTGTGTAGCAATGCGCGCAGATAGGGCGCAAAGTAACACATTAAATGTGAAATAGTTTTAATGTTTTGCACCATTTGCGCAATACTTTATGGTCTGAAATCTCACACAATTAACCAATCAGATTTGCAGAAAAAATGTAATTGGATTAGATGTATTTTAACCTACTTGAATCAAAAATCCATTTTTTTTTCCATATAAGGCAACTTTTGCTCATATTAAAAATACAAGATTATGAATTGTTCATTTGAATACTGAGGAACAAAACTGTGGTGCTGAAGAAAATCCTTTTATGACTCAAATGGTTCAAACAGGTTTGAACCTTTTGAGGTAAACAGCTGATTTTACAATGTATATTCAGTATAACTTTTTTTTTAAACTGAGATCGATGCATTATTTGATGAGAATTTCTTTAAATATGAGTGAAAGCGTTGTGGAGCCAGCCTTTTATTCAAATCTGATTTTAAACATTCTGGGCCCAACATCTTTTAATATTTTATTTTAAATCGGTTGCTGTTTTTTTTTTTTGTTTTTTTTTTCAGTAATCCAGCTAAGAATTAAACGTGCAAAAAAACACAAGTGAAACCATAACTTCCTTAGTGGTGCTAATTAATATGTTACAACATGTGCAGAGTGGTGCACACTGACAGCTTCCCTGTGCATCCGTACCTGCAGCTGATGCCTGCTGTGCCCAGAGGTGTCAGCGCCATGACCCACAATCCTCTGCAGAGTCCACAGAGGGACCCATTAATCCTCTCCGTACTCCCAAATCAGCTGTCTGATATTTGCATAAAGATATCAAAGAGACTGAAAGAGAGCAGAGCTGGGCTTCAGGTAGACCCGGTGCAATACATGAGCACAGCACGTTCTTTTACTCACCTGTTTTTCCTTCATTATTCTTTTTTTCTCTCAACTTAGGACATCTTGAAACATTTCTGAGGGAATGGTTGTACAACAACATGAGGATAGGCTGGTTTTAAGTGGCAAATTACCTCTTCCACATATAAGGACAACACCTCTATTGATGTCATCCATCTCTGACAATTGAAAAGCCCACTGAATAAATCATTTATCCTGCTGACAGTTAATGTAATGTGTGAACAACGTGCATGCACAAGGCACTTAATGGTGGAAATAGTGAGGAATCGACCCACCCCAGCACCCTTTGTGTGGGCGGAGCACTTGTGGTTTTTGCTGCGTGCAGAGGATGCCACTGGCCTCGCCTTTGGTTTCTGTGTGGCTGAGCGGGTTCGGGCCTAAGGGCAGTGGCAGAGAGAGCAGGGTCACATTTCGCTGCTGTTAGTCGCAGGCCCACCGGATTGCTTCTGACTTGCTGCAAACGCCCCTCAGGCTGAGGCAGGGGGACGGCGGTATGGTGCATGCTCTCCCCCAAGCACCATCTGCTGCCCCACTACTGAGCCACCCAGGACGGGGCCTGAGGAGGAGCAGCTGGGGGGTTGCTTGCAGCAGGAAGGGGGACATGGACAGAACATGGCTAAAATCTTTTTTTTTTTTTTTTTCTTTTTTTTTGCACTGGCTCTTCCTACTCTGAGTTGGTTTTTTAATGATACTTTAAAACCTGTGAATTATGGTGGCCCTGAAGTGCAAAACACAACAGCAAATTGCACTGCACAACAGCAAATCGCACAACACAATAGAAAATCACACAACACAACAGCAAATTGCACCACACAACAGAAAATCACACAACAGCAAATCGCACAACACAACAGAAAATCACACAACACAACAGCAAATCGCACAACACAACAGCAAAAGAGAAACGACAACAACATTAACCAAAACAGAAAAGGTATGTTGGGAAGGTGTCGTAACACGGACCCACAACAGGGGGCGCTAATGAACGGACAATGGATAAGGGAAGGAGTAACAATTTAATGTTGCACAAGAACACAACGTAAAATAAACAAAGGTACTGCCAATCACACACAAGAGGATTGCGGGCAGGCTCGAAGATAGGAGACCTCAGATGAACGAAGAGCCGGGACCCACACCGCTTCTACCACCAACGGCCTGAAGAACACCGAAGCCGCCAAGCCCCGAGTCCCCAGGTGGTCTCTGTCCTCCGTTGTCGGCCCTGGTACTGCTGGCAGAAAAAACAGAAGGTAGTGAGTGTGAATCCTCACACCCAGCAACCTTGATTATTGATTCTTGTGGAGGGAGAGCCTCCACCTCCAATCATACACACGTGCAGCTCCGAAAATCCAGTCAAGGAAATACCACCAGGAAAAAACAGCTGCAAAACAGATCAGATTATTATTTGACGGATAAGTCAGCAGAGAGATTACCTTGTATCGTAGGAGATTTCTCGGCGAGGAGGTGGAGTCGCCACCCGGCCTTTATGGTGATGGTGATGATGAGATGATGAGTGACAGCTGGTGTTGAGGATGATTGACGGCTGTCACTCCCAGTGGTTCTGGCGCCCTCTTGTGCTTGAAGCCCGCACTCCAAGCAGGGCGCCATCCGGTGGTGGTGAGCCAGCAGTACCTCCTCTTCAGCGGCCCACACAACAGGACCCCCCCCTCAACGGGCGCCTCCTGGCGCCCGACCAGGCTTGTCTGGGTGTCGGTGGTAGAAATCGACCAAAAGGGCCGGGTCCAGGATGAAGCTCCTCTTCACCCAGGAGCGTTCCTCGGGTCCGTAACCCTCCCAGTCCACCAAGTACTGAAAGCCCCGACCCATCCGACGGACGTCCAGGAGCCGACGAACGGTCCATGCCGGCTCCCCGTCGATGATCCGGGCAGGAGGTGGGTCGGGTCCGGGGGAGCAGAGCGGTGAGGTGTGGTATGGCTTGAGTTTGGAAACATGAAAAACCGGATGGATCCGCAGTGAAGCCGGGAGAGTTAGCTTCACTGCGGCCGGACTGAGGATCTTGGCGATGGGGAACGGCCCGATGAAGCGGTCCTTGAGTTTGTGGGAGGTTACCTGGAGCGGGATATCTTTGGTGGATAGCCACACCTCCTGCCCTGGTTGGTATGTAGGGGCCGGGGAACGCCGGCGGTCTGCATGGGCCTTGGCCCTCGTCCGGGCCTGCAACAGGGCAGAGCGGGCGGCCCGCCACACCCGGCGGCACCTCCGCAGGTGGGCCTGGACCGAGGGTACCCCGACCTCTCCCTCCACAAGTGGGAACAACGGGGGCTGGTAGCCCAGACACGCTTCAAAGGGGGAGAGGCCGGTGGCAGAGGATACTTGGCTGTTGTGAGCGTACTCGATCCAGGCCAGATGGTTACTCCAGGCCGCCGGGTGAGCGGAGGTGACACAACGAAGAGCCTGTTCAAGTTCCTGGTTCGCCCGCTCTGCCTGGCCGTTCGTCTGTGGGTGGTACCCGGACGAGAGACGCACGGTGGCCCCCAGTTCCTTACAAAAACTCCTCCAGACCTGCGAGGAAAACTGGGGACCACGATCCGAGACGATGTCCGACGGTATCCCATGCAGACGCACGACGTGGTGAACCAGGAGTCTGCCGTCTCCTGGGCCGTTGGGAGCTTCGGGAGGGCCACGAAGTGGCCGCCTTGGAGAACCGGTCCACTATCGTCAGTATGGCGGTGTTGCCCTGGGACGGGCGGGAGGCCCGTGACGAAGTCCAGACCGATGTGGGACCAGGGGCGATGAGGCACAGGCAGGGGTTGGAGGAGACCCCTGGTCTTGCGATGGTCCGCCTTGCCCCTGGCACAGGTGGTGCAGGCCTGGACGTAGTCCCGGACGTCGGCTTCCAGTGACGCCCACCAGAAGCGCTGCTGGACTACTGCCACGGTCCTACGCACTCCAGGATGACAGGAGAGCTTGGATCCGTGGCAGAAGTCCAAGACGGCAGCCCTAGCCTCTGGTGGAACGTAGAGTCTATTCTTCGGACCGTTTCCCGGGTCCGGGTTCTTAGTCTGGGCCTCCCGGACGATCTCCTCCACGTCCCAGGTGAGGGTAGCCACGACAGTGGACTCGGGAAGGATGGTGTCGATGGGGTCCGACAACCCGACCTTGGCTTCCTCTTCGTGCACCCGGGAACAATGCATCAGATCGTTGATTTTTGGTCCCGGGGCGGTAGGTGATCCGGAAGTCAAAGCGTGCGAAGAACAGGGACCAGCGGGCTTGCCTGGGGTTCAGCCGCTTGGCGGTCCGGATGTACTCCAGGTTCCGGTGGTCCGTAAAAACCGTGAAAGGCCCCGTAGCCCCCTCCCAACAGGTTGTCTCCACTCTTCTAGAAGCCTCCTTCCACCGCGAGGAGTTCTCGATTGCCCACCGTCATAGTTCCGTTCAGCGGGGGTCAACCCTGCGGGAAAAGTAGGCACAAGGATGGAGAACCTTATCGGACTCCCCGCTCTGGGACAGCACGGCTCCTATTCCTGAGTCTGAGGCGTCCACCTCTACTACAAACTGGCGAGTAGGATCAGGCTGCACCAGAACTGGAGCAGATGAAAAACCGGCGTTTCAACCTCCCTAAACGCGGCCTCGCACCGGTCCGACCAGGTGAAGGGACTTTGGTGGAGGTCAGGGCGGTCAGGGGCTAACGACCTGACTGTAACCCTTAATGAACCATCCTGTAGAAGTTTGCGAAGCCGAGGACTGTTGCAGCTTCCTACGGCTCGTTGGTTGGGGCCAATCCCTCACCGCCGCAACCTTGGCCGGATCCGGGCGACGGAGTTGGAGGAGATGATAAAACCCCAAGAAGGACAGAGAAGTGCGGTGAACTCACACTTCTCGCCCTTCACAAACAGCCGGTTTCTAACACCGCTGTAGGACCTGACGTACATGCCGGACATTGGGGTCTCAGATCGGAAAAAGATAGTATATCTCCAGATACACGAAGACAAAACCGGTGCAGAAGTCCCTGCAGGACGTCATTAACCAGGCTTGGAACGTCGCGGGGGGCGTTAGTGAGACCGAACGGCATGACCAGGTACTCAAATGACCCAACGGGGTGTTAAATGCCGTCTTCCATTCATCTCCCTTCCGGATCCGAAACTAGATGGTACGCATTCCTAAGATCGAGTTTGGTGAATATTTTGGCTCCATGCAGGTGTGTGAACACACGAATCCAAGAGGGGCAATGGGGTATCGATTGCGAACCGTGATCTCGTTCAATCCCCTGTAATCGATGCATGGACGAAGTCCGCCGTCTTTCTTGCCCACAAAAAAGAAACCAGGCACCCATCGGGGAGGTGAGTTCCGGATCACCCGGCGGCCAAGGAGTCCCGGATGTAGGGTTTCCATTGATTCGCGTTCCGGACGTGAGAGATTGTACAGCCTACTGGACGGGAAACTCACTGCCCGAACCAAATCGATGGCACAATCGTACGGTCGGTGTGGTGTGAAGGGCAGCGCCAGATCTTTGCTGAAGACGTCAGCCAGATCATGGTACTCCCCTGGCACCGCCGTCAGATTGGGAGGGGGTTTTAACCTCCTCCTTAGCCGTCATTCCGGGGGGAACCGAGGATCCTAAACACTCCCGGTGCAGGTTTTCGCTCCACTGCACCACGCCCCAGACGGCCATCGATCCGGGGATTGTGCTTCACCATCCAAGGAAAACCAAAATCACTCGGGAGGTAGAAGATGTCACGTAAAACACTATCTCCTCCCGGTGATTCCCAGACACAACCAATGTCACAGGCTGGGTCCGGTGTGTGATTAGCGGGAGTAGAGTGCCATCTAGTGCCCGTACCTTCAAGGGCGAAGGCAGAGCCACTAGGGGGAGCCCCACTTCCTTTGCCCATCTGCTATCCAACAGATTCCCTTCGGACCCCGTGGTCCACCAGTGCTGGGCGTGAAGGGTTAAATCCCCACTCAGGATTACCACTGGGATTCGTGCTGATTTGCGGGAAACTTCCCGTGCACATGTTATGGCCCACCCTTAGCCCAGTGTCTAAGGACGGGCGTTGGTGTTTGAACCGTTTGGGGCAGTCTTTTAACAGGTGCTCACATGAGCCACAGTAAAACATTCCCCGCGGCCAGTCTCCTTTGTTTAATATCTGATCTCACTTTAGCCCGCTCGTGTCCATAGCTTCGTCATCAGGGGGAGCTGTTGCCACCGGAGCCCACCGGCAATGGAGCGTGAGGACGACGTCACCCCCGTCAGACCCGGAAGAGAGAGGGACGGCTTGTGCCCGGCCACGCCCCCCGGCCTGCTTCCCGACGGTGTTCATTCAAACGGTTGTCTAAGCGTATAACCAGAGTGACAAGCCCGTCGAAAGTCTGCGGTTCGTCCTTAGCCAGTAAATGCTCCTTCAGTACTGGAGACAGTCCGCTTATGAAGGCGGCGCGGAGCGCGACGTCATTCCAACCCGACCTCGCAGCCGCGATGCGGAAGTCGACAGCGTAATCGGCCGCGCTCCGACGCCCCTGTCTCAGTGACACCAGCACGGTCGAGGCGGTCTCAGCCTCTGTTGGGATGATCAAACACCTGTTTGAACTCCCGTATAAACCAGCGTATGACGTCAGAAGCCATGACTGCTGTTCCCAGAGCGCTGTAGCCCAAGCGCGTGCCTCACCTCGAGCAGATTAATTACATAAGCACCCGGGTGGCGTCTGCCGCGTACATGACTGGACGCTGTGCAAAAACGGCCGAACACTGCATCAAGAAGTCTGCGCACGTCTCCACACAGCCCTCCGTACGGTTCAGGAGGACTTATGTAAGCTTCAGGGGACGGTGGGGGGGGTAGTTGAACGGCCAGTGGAACATCTACATTAGGCCCCGGACCAGCAGGAGGAGACACTGCAGCGACGCTTGACTCGCGTGCTTCCACTCTTGGCGGGGTGAGAGCCTCCATCCTCTGATTGAGGCTTGCATTTTGCTCAGTTACCAGCTGTAACTGAGCAGTGAAAGCGGTAAGGATTTGCTGCAGATCACTTACCACGCCTCCTGCTGACGCCTGCGCTCCCTGTTCTCCCATTGGCTGTTCAAGCTGTGGTTGACGCCCCTCGGATCCATGACGAATGGCCGAGAAATCCTGTTGGGAAGGTGTCGTAACACGGCCCCACAACAGGGGGCGCTAATGAACGGACAATGGATAAGGGAAGGAGTAACAATTTAATGTTGCACAAGAACACAACGTAAAATAAACAAAGGTACTGCCAATCACACACAAGAGGATTGCGGGCAGGCTCGAAGATAGGAGACCTCAGATGAACGAAGAGCCGGGACCCACACCGCTTCTACCCCAACAGCCTGAAGAACACCGAAGCCGCCAAGCCCCGAGTCCCCAGGTGGTCTCTGTCCTCCGTTGTCGGCCCTGGTACTGCTGGCAGAAAAAACAGAAGGTAGTGAGTGTGAATCCTCACACCCAGCAACCTTGATTATTGATTCTTGTGGAGGGAGAGCCTCCACCTCCAATCATACACACGTGCAGCTCCGAAAATCCAGTCAAGGAAATACCACCAGGAAAAAACAGCTGCAAAACAGATCAGATTATTATTTGACGGATAAGTCAGCAGAGAGATTACCTTGTATCGTAGGAGATTTCTCGGCGAGGAGGTGGAGGTCGCCACCCGGCCTTTATGGTGATGGTGATGATGAGATGATGAGTGACAGCTGGTGTTGAGGATGATTGACGGCTGTCACTCCCAGTGGTTCTGGCGCCCTCTTGTGCTTGAAGCCCGCACTCCAAGCAGGGCGCCATCCGGTGGTGGTGAGCCAGCAGTACCTCCTCTTCAGCGGCCCACACAACAAGGTAGGTACCTTTGGGCAACACGAATCATCGCTGATTGGACGGTGGTCCATCCTGTCCTGTGAACCGGAAGACCGTATACTCAGGCAACAGAACAAACAAACGTGCCGCGATGTATTGCCAAAACTGTGGCAAAGAGTTTGAGGAAAAACCAAACTTCTACAGTGATTGTGGGAAAAGGCTAAAAGAAGATGGTGACGACACTCACACGTGACCTTCAAGTTTAAGACATGTACCATTTCACTTGCGGCGCTCATATTTTGAAAACATGTAAACCTTCCGGTTCACAAGACAGGATGGACCACCGTCCATCAGTGATGATTCATGTCACCCGAAGGTACCTACCTTTTCCATTTTGGTTAATCTTGTTGTCGTTTCTCTTTTGCTATTGTGTTGTACGATTTGCTGTTGTGTTGTGTGATTTGGTGTTGTGCTGTGCGATTTGCTGTTGTGTTGTCCGATTTGCTGTTGTGTTGTGTGATTTGCTGTTGTGCTGTGCGATTTGCTGTTGTGTTGTCCGATTTGCTGTTGTGTTGTGCGATTTGCTGTTGTGTTTTTTTGATTTGCTGTTGTGCTGTGCGATTTGCTGTTGTGTTGTCCGATTTGCTGTTGTGTTGTGCGATTTGCTGTTGTGCTGTGCGATTTGCTGTTGTGCTGTGCGATTTGCTGTTGTGCTGTACGATTTGCTGTTGTGCTGTACGATTTGCTGTTGTGTTGTGCGATTTGCTGTTTTGTTGTGCAATTTGCTGTTGTGCTGTGCGATTTGCTGTTGTGTTGTGCGATTTGCTGTTGTGCTGTACGATTTGCTATTGTGTTGTACGATTTGCTGTTGTGTTGTGCAATTTGCTGTTTTGTTGTGCAATTTGCTGTTGTGCTGTGCGATTTGCTGTTGTGCTGTGCGATTTGCTGTTGTGTTGTGCGATTTGCTGTTGTGTTGTGCGATTTGCTGTTGTGTTGTGCGATTTGCTGTTGTGCTGTGCGATTTGCTGTTTGTGTTGTCCGATTTGCTGTTGTGTGTGCGATTTGCTGTTGTGCTGTGCGATTTGCTGTTGTGCTGTGCGAGTTTGCTGTTGTGCTGTACGATTGCTGTTGTGCTGTACGATTTGCTATTGTGTTGTATGATTTGCTGTTGTGTTTGTGCGATTTGCTGTTGTGTTGTGCGATTTGCTATTGTGTTGTATGATTGCTATTGTGTTGTACGATTTGCTGTTGTGTTGTGCGATTGCTGTTTTGTTGTGCAATTGCTGTTGTGCTGTGCGATTTGCTGTTGTGTTGTGCGATTTGCTGTGTGCTGTACGATTTGCTATTGTGTTGTACGATTTGCTGTTGTGTTGTGCAATTTGCTGTTTTGTTGTGCATTGCTGTTGTGCTGTGCGATTTGCTGTTGTGCTGTGCGATTTGCTGTTGTGTTGTGCGATTTGCTGTTGTGTTGTCCGATTTGCTGTTGTGTTGTGCGATTTGCTGTTTTGTTGTGCAATTTGCTGTTGTGTTGTCCGATTTGCTGTTGTGTTGTGCGATTTGCTGTTGTGTTGTGCGATTTGCTGTTGTGCTGTGCGATTTGCTGTTGTGTTGTCCGATTTGCTGTTGTGTTGTGCGATTTGCTGTTGTGCTGTGCGATTTGCTGTTGTGCTGTGCGATTTGCTGTTGTGCTGTACGATTTGCTGTTGTGCTGTACGATTTGCTATTGTGTTGTATGATTTGCTGTTGTGTTGTGCGATTTGCTGTTTTGTTGTGCAATCTGCTGTTGTGCTGTGCGATTTGCTGTTGTGCTGTACGATTTGCTATTGTGTTGTACGATTTGCTGTTGTGTTGTGCGATTTGCTGTTTTGTTGTGCAATTTGCTGTTGTGCTGTGCGATTTGCTGTTGTGCTGTACGATTTGCTGTTGTGCTATACGATTTGCTATTGTGTTGTACGATTTGCTGTTGTGTTGTGCGATTTGCTGTTTTGTTGTGCAATTTGCTGTTGTGCTGTGCGATTTGCTGTTGTGCTGTACGATTTGCTATTGTGCTGTACGATTGCTGTTGTTGTTGTGCGATTGCTGTTTTGTTGTGCAATTTGCTGTTGTGCTGTGCGATTTGCTGTTGTGTTGTGCGATTTGCTGTTGTGCTGTGTGATTTGCTATTGTGCTGTGCGATTTGCTGTTGTGTTTGCACTTCAGGGCCACCGTACCTGTGCACAAAAATGAAGCAAAGTCAAACATCCTGATTAACACATGTGCAAAATGTAATGGTCCCTGCACAACTCCAGCTGAGATTGTGATAGAATTACTAAGGAAGGGCCAACACAGTGTAATCCTGTTTTGACAATACAGCTGCACACTGGTCCTTTACAACAGCCACCGGGGAAGGCACTGATGACTGTTCATTAGCAAACTCAGTAGGAGCAAGTAAAGATCCCAGATTAGACTCTGCTCTTGCCTGCAGCAGGAGTCTCAGCCCAACCTGAGTCACATTTAATAATGAACCAGACACTCACCTCGATGGCAAAGACAGGAAAACTGTCTGTTTATTGTTTGCAGTTTCAGTAGCATTTTTTTTTTTTCTTTTTATGAGCTTTGCACAGTTGCATGTATAAGCATCTCTGAGCATGCACGGCATGAGCAGAGCCTAAAGTCATTAATGTTAATGTGTGTGCATCTCTCTATTCCCTGCGTGACGCTATATATGGGTCTGTAATGATAGCCAGCACGGGGAGATGAGAGTAGTGAATTAATAAGCCTCGGTAGGAGATCTGTGCACCGTCTCCAGACAATGCTGGCACTCTCTGTGGAAAAGCAGCAAAGATGAAAAGTTAAGTCTTTTTTTAAATTATTTCTTTCTTTATTGAAAAAAAGCAGAATTGATTTCTGGTGGAGCACAAATGGTTCCACTTTAGTTGGGAATTTATTTCTGCAGCAGAGCCGTTTTACTCTGAAGACGGTGTCTGATTTATTGATCAGCCCGGGGAGCAGTCGTGCACGGGTCACCGTCGGGATCAAAGGGTCACTGGGTTCGATAAGGACTTAAGTTGTGCTTTCATTATGATACAAAAATGACACAACAGTAATCAATTAAGACTTATTACAACTTTTTGAATGTTTTTGATTAAAAATATAAAAGGGCATGAAAAGTCAAACTGGATGAGAATGGATTCTACATTTTAGACATATTAAATTTGTAGCCTGAAATAATAATAATAATAATTCTCTGTTACGCTGCTAGTTTGTTATGTATTGCCGTCTTCCTCCAGTGGACTCACAGACAGAGAGGCCCAAACTGTTGCTTTGTTACAGTATATGTCACAGAAATCTAAAATGAGCCATTTCAGGATTAAATTTAACTGAGACCAGAAATATCCTCTGCATTCAATTACAGAAATGTTAGGCTTTGAGAATGGTTATTGTTAAGCCCCCATAGTCATATTTAATTATAAAACAGTTTTTTGACTGATTGAACAAATTAGACAATTTTCAACAAAATGCACACAAAGGAACAACAAAACCAACGAGAAGCAGGATGGGATTCATCCAGATTTTTTTTTTTTTTTTTTTTTTTGACTGATGTTTGCTTAATGAACATGAACAGTTTGTTTTTTTCCAAATCTGTCCATTTCAAATTTTATGCATAGTTTTGTCTGTATGAATCCATTACAATGGTAGCCTTAGTGAATTGTTCCAGTTTGAAAGACATTGCATTTTTTGTCCTCACCCACTCCATAACTCATTTTTGTTTTTTTGTGGTCCAGTTTGAGAACCAGTTGATTAAGACTGAAATGACACCAGTGATGCTGTGGTGCTGGTAGTTTCTGTTGCCTTCTCAGTCAGTGTGATCTGGGGACTGGACCCCTCCCTGTGTTTCCACTCCTGTGATGCTCAGCCAGATAAGCCGACATCCAACCAGGGAGGGTGAGCCAAGGATAAGATGCCCTAGTTGCTGGGAGTGATTGACTGTCTCTGTCTCCCCTGAGAGATGTGTGTGTGCGTGTGAGCGTGCGCGCATGTGTGTTATGTGAGGTTTTCTGTGTTTCCCATAGCTTTATGACACACTGCGTACTGCCCCTGGAGCAGCAGCAGCAGCCACAGATGAGTTTTCTGTGATCTGTTGACTGGGCAGCAAAATATGTATTAACTCCCTGTGAGCAGAATCTTATCCTCTGGCTGTGTATGTGGATGACAATATTATTATCAAAACAGTCATTCATACTTTTCCAAGTCATGATTTTGGCATATTGGCAAATTACATCAGGCCCTTCAGCCTCTGTTAACACCAATTCATGTTTTATCAACCTATAAGCTATCAAAATTTGTACTAGAGCTAAACTGTTACCGAGATGTTCAAAAAGTGTGTGTATATATATATATATATATATATATATATATATATATATATATATATATATATATATATATATATATATATATATCAGCCAACCATATATGTGTTATCGGCCAACCAATATAACACTGGTCGATATGAAACTTTCACAAACGTATCTGTATTTTTCCCAATATGAAAATTTATTTTACCAAATAAAAAATGAAGAAAAACATTTTGTCTGTTGTAAATTGTGCCATTATTTTGTTACACCAGGAGAAGATGCTGACACCATCGTTTACAAAGCTGACAAACATGGCTGGGACCCCACCACCCCTTAGTCACATTAACTACAACAGACAGAGGCAAAGTGACCAGCTGCCATTCATTTTTATTCAGAGTGGGGTTTTTTTACAGCAACAAAAGACAAGTGGTCATTATGCCACCAGCTTGGCGGGGCCAAAAATCAAGAGAAGTCAATTTCAGGCAAATACTGAGTAATGCAAAAAGGTGTCTGCCAGTCCATGTGAAGGCAGCATGATGTACTTTGGCTGTTGGTATACGAGGTCTGTGAGAAAACAAGCCAACCTTTTTATTTTTTTCAAAAATTTTATGGATTTGAATCACGTGTGATTGCATCAGCCAACCTTGAACCTTAGTGCACATGCATGAGTTTTGTCCTGCCTGTCGGTTGCGTCATTCGCCTGTGAGCAGCCTTTGTGTGAGGAGTGGTGCTGTGCGCTTGGCGGGTTTTTAGGAAAATGGCTGAACAATTGGAGCAACGCCATTGCATAAAATTTTGCCAGAAACTTGGCGACAGCCAAGTGGAAACCATTTGAAAAATAAAGACGGCTTTCGGGGATGAAGCTATGGGCGCCACACAAATTAAGGAGTGGTACAACCGCTTTAAAGATGGACACGTAACGGTGGAGAGCGAGCCGCGCTCCGGCCGACCATCGATGTGCCGAAATGACGAGCTCATTTCCAAAGTGAACGCTGTGGTGATGCGGGACCGTCGAGTGACCATCCGAGAAATTGCGGAGGAAATGGATATTAGTACTTTTTCGGCACATTCCATTGTTACAGAAGATTTGTGCATGAAGCGAGTGGCTGCGAAGTTCGTGCTGAGGTTGCTGACGGTGGACCAAAAGCACCTCCGTGTTGAAGTCTCACAGGACATGCTGGACTCCATTCACACTGATCCCAGCTTTATGAACACTATTATCACCGGTGATGAGTCCTGGGTGTACGGGTACGACCCAGAAACCAAATTCCAGTCGTCACAGTGGAAGCATTCCACGTCACCACGACCGAAGAAGGCGCGCCAAGTGCGCAGCAATGTGAAGGTAATGCTGACTGTTTTTTTTTTTTACTCCTGTGGTGTGGTACACCATGAGTACGCACCACAGTGTCAAACAATAACGAAGGAGTATTACAGGGATGTCCTCTGTCGCCTCCGTAATGCTGTACGGCGCAAGAGACCGGAGTTGTGGGCCACAGGAAATTGGCGCCTCCACCACAACAATGCTCCAGCACATTCCTCCAACTTAATTCGGACTTTTTTGTCTCAAAACCAAACTCCTGTGGTTCCACAGGCTCCATACTCTCCTGACATGGCCCCTTGCGACTCCTGGCTGTTCCCAAAAATTAAAATACCATTAAAAGGAACGCATTTTGAGACGAGGGAGGACATCATGGCTGCAACTGATCTTTACTGATCTATCTTGTAATTGTTGTTGTATCAAATGTTCGAAATAAACAGTTTTCATTCATTCATTCATTCATTCATTCATTCATTCATTCATTCAACAACGGCGGAGCTGCACTCCATCCCAAAACAGGCTTTTTTGGAATGCTTCCAACAGTGGCGACACCGCTGGGAGAAGTGTGTGGAGTCCCAAGGAGACTACTTTGAGGGTGATTAGGTTTCCAACCCTCCAGGTAAGCCAGTTTTTTACCCCAGCCAAAGGTCGGATACTTTTCTAACAGACCTCGTATATACAGCGCACCCAGAAAGTATTCACAAGGCTTCACTTTTTCCATATTTTGTTATGTTACAGCCTTATTCCAAAATGGATGACATTCATTTTTTTGTACAAAACTGTACACACAGTAACCTATAATGACAATGTTATTTAGTTTATTTATTTATTTATTTATTTATTTATTTATTTTGATTTTTGGAAATTTATTTAAAAAAATACCTGGGGTAAATTCAGTTGACTGGACATGATTTGGAAAAGCACACACCTGTGTACATTTAAGGTCCCACAGGTGACACAGCATGCCAGAGCACAAACCAAGGATGAGGTCAAAGGAACTGTCTGTAGACATCCGGAACAGGATTGTCTCAAGGCACAAATCTGGGGCAGGGTACAAAAACATGTCTGCTGCTTTGAAGGTCTCAATGAGCACAGTGACCTCCATCATTGATAAATGGAAGAAGTTTGGACACACCAGGAATCCTCCTAGAGCTGACCGCATGGAGTTTGCCAAAGGCACTGGAGGGACTCAGACCATGAGAAACAAAATTCTCTGGTCTGATGAGACAAAGATTGGACCCTTTTGTGTAAATGGCAGGCAACAGGTTTGGAGGAAACCTGGCACCATCCCTGCAGTGAAGCATGGTGCTGGCAGCATCATGCTGTGGGGATGTTTTTTAGCAACATGAACTGGGAGACTCATCAGGTTGAGGGAAAAGATGAATGCAGCAATGTACAGAAACATCCTGGATGAAAACCTGCTCCAGAGCGCGCCTGACCTCAGACTTGGGTGATGGTTCATCTTTCAGCAGGACAATGACCCAAAGCACACAGCCAAGATATCAAAGGAGTGGCTTCAGGACAACTCTGTGAAATGGATATTTGTGACCGTAATCCAGCAAGAACGTCCGCAAATCATCAGACAAAAGAGGGTCATTCCCATTCTAATCTGATTCCATTGTTTGCACTGTATATTTTTCTGCAAGTAATTCAGTCAGCGAGGCTCACCTTCGATATTATGTGATATTGTGGAAAAAAAATGTAATTGGATTTACAATTAGTGCAGCAGATAACTGAAACAATCATGCAAATGGTGATAAAAGCATCAAATTCAGCAGAAATAGACATTCCTCTTTTGAAAATGATTGGCCACTTGACTTTTCAATCGGTGGTCATGTAGGGGTCAGTTGAAGAATTACACAGAGGTCAAAATTAAAAGATGCTCCAATCATATTGAAAAATATTCCACATTATTTGCCTATCATAAAGATTCCAAAAAGGTATAGGTTGGACTATCTGTGACTGAATTCTATGGAGTTACGGGATTAAAAACAGCAAGAATGGTGACAAAGCTCAGTTTCATTTTGTACAGGAGTCAAAAGTCAGAGTTGCTCCAATTTTGGTAAAAAGTGATGCAAATTATTGGTTGAGCTAATAGGATTAATAAATGGAATAGTTTTGACAGTGTTGAATGCTTGGTCTCCAAAGTAAAGGTCAAACAAGGTCTACATCTATTGGATTCTTGGCATGTGACATATGTTACCCCGTAACGTGATAAGTAAGGATGATACATGGTCCAAACTATTCCGTTTTAAAACTGTGTTAACTCAACTAGTGATTTGCATCACTTTTTTACCAAAATTGGAGCAACTTTAACCTTTGACCCCTGTTCAAACCGACACTGACCTTTGTCACCATTCTTGCTGTTTTTATCCCATAACTCCATAGAATTCAGTTACAGACCATCCAAACCATACCTTTTTGGAATCTTTATGATCAGGCAAATAATGTGGCATAGGTTTCAATATGATTGGAACATCTTTTAATTTTGACTCCTGTGTAATTCTTCAATTGACCTCTACCTGAATGCCACCTGAAAATTCAAGTGGCCAATCGTTTTTTTTTTTTAAAAGAGGATTGTCTGAGGACTATTTTTCCTGAATTTGATGCTTTTATCACCATTTGCAGGATTCCGCTCTAAATATTCTCTTATCTGCTGCACTAAATATATTTTGAAATAAATATTTCAAAATTAGCACAACCTTTCAAATACATTTTCCACAATTTGGACTTCAGTCATGTGGATACTTCTTTTCTCAGTCACCTGTGAAAATCTGTTCTGTAGTTGCACACTCAAGTCCAAAGTTGTTCACCCCTGTACAGTGGACACGACCCTTTTCTCCTTTCACAGAGATTTTGTGACACAACCTTTTCCTCCAAACAAACTGTAAAGTCATTTTGCATCCAGTGACTGTCGGGGCATCTGTTCACTGCCATTAACATTCAGCTGAGCAAAGTCACATCCAGACACTAATCAATTGATCAATATTTGTTCCTCTGTTGCATTTAATGCGAAATGAGCTGAGCAACAAAGAAGCAGACTGCTGTGTTTGCTAAATGTGTGCATTTTGTCCTGAAAGGCCCAGCAGTGATGTAGCAAAGACTGATGTCTGTTTGTTGGGCTTTTGTTTGTTTTTTTTTTGTATGAGATGCAGAAAAGGCTCTCATGTTCCAGTCAGAGATTATATGTGCCCCTGAGGACGAGGAGAGACCAGAACAGATAGTCCTCACCTGTTTGCTTTGTGTCGACCATCTGTTAGAAAGATGAGCTTTACACTGCTAGCATGTGATCACGGGATTAGCATTGTGAATCTGTTGCTAACTGCCATAAAATTAATGGATGGGGCTGAAACTCATTTGTTAACCTCCTCACTAAACAGACTATACGACACAAACGTTTGTCCATTTGACAGTGCTTGTGCTTATTTGCAGAAAGCTAACAGAGGCCTGGCTGAAAATGAGCCCCGGCCGCTAAAGGAGACTAAAAACCTGCCACGTCGTCTGACATGTGTGAGGTATTTAAGGCACAATCTTCTCTTGCCACAAGAATCTTTTATTACAGCCCTCCCACCTACTGCAGCCACACCAGCTTTTAGTTTTTCAAAGAGACTTTAATCACTTTAATATGAAAGCTGCTAAGTATCCCCAATAATCACTTTGATGAAATAGAGCACATTTTAAACAGCCCCCTGCTGCATTTCGGCTTTTCACTCCTGCTTTTCATCATTCTTTTCATCATTCCAGTTCTAATTCTGGATCCTGATTTCTAATTTACAACCTTTATGGCTTTTCCCAACACCAACGTACTTCATTTCTGTCGTACGCTTTGTCTACTTTTTCCAGAGTGCTCATTCTGCTGGACATAGCAGGTTTAACCTTGTGAAATACCCTGTTCTAATTTATTTCAAATAATTATGCATGTATTAGGTCATGTAAATGACAAAATATGAACATTCATTAAGTGCCAACAATTGTGAGAGTAACGAGATGCTCACAGTTTTTGTGCTTGATGTGCATGTAGACAAAGGGAACACATTTGATTTATTTATTTATTTTTTTTATTGCAATTAATGTCTGGTTTTTCTGCTAAATGTCCTCAAAGTTCCAAAATCCTGTATGTGCTTTCAGAAACACCTTTGCTATCATCAGATTTTAGGCCTGAAATCACTCATGTAAGACCTCTATGACATATGTCTTATAGAGTCATGAGATACCTGGACAGAGGTGTTTTGCAATGTCAACGCTTTTTCAGAAAAACAGTGGTGCAAGTCTTCTGGATTCTGGTACTTTGACATTGAGATACATTTGGGAGAAGCTTATGGAGTCGAGAGATCACTGGATGAATGTGTTTGGTGACATGTTTGCAGGAGAACAAAGTTTTTACAGCCTTGGCACTTACTATATCGTAGTAAAGCTTAGATGCTAACGAGTGACTTAAGGTAATGACTGGATGTCTTTGGAACAAGGTCTTGGTATCCTTAAATAGCTCCTTGGGTATTGCTGAAATGACTTTGTATCAATCGAAGACTTACTTCAGGAGCCTCAGATGAGGAGAATCGCCTGCATTTTGAGGGAAAGTATGACCCACTGCCCATGATGCACATTTCTCTGTGCATGACCCAGCTTGCAGGTTCTTCAGTACTGAGGACCAAGCAATGGGAAAAGACCAATGTGACACCCTAGTTTGACCTGGCTGCGGCACATTGTTGGCTAATTTCTACAATTGGGAATGGACCAGTTGTCTGCCTGGATTGTCTGGGTAGTTCAAGGAACTTCCCTAGTGTGATGGATGCTATTTTACTTGCTCCCGGACTTGATATAATCTCTGACATATTATGCAGTTTTTAAAATATATCCCTGCTTCCCTCTTTCTGCCTTTCATTATTATGAAGTTGGTGGTTTTGACAAAAATGGCTACCATAACTATCTAAAAAAGAACAATATTACATTTTTAAACACCTGGAAATTATTTACAATGAATTGTTTCCTGTTTCCACACGGGAGGAAGGAGAAGGACAAAAATTAATCCTATTTGTATTAATATCATATCATGTTTGGAGCGGCCAGTTTTTTTTTTTTTTTCAAAAATGGCTACCATAACTATCTAGAAAAGAACAATATTACATTTTTAAACACCTGGAAATTATTTACAATGAATTGTTTCCTGTTTCCACACGGGAGGAAGGAGAAGGACAAAAATTAATCCTGTTTGTATTAATATCATATCATGTTTGAAGCCGGACATTTTTTTCAAAAATGGCTGACACAACTATCTAAAAAAGAACAAAAGATCATTTTTTGTAACGATAGATAAGAGTTAAAATACAGTCAGATGGGTTTTTCACACCCGTAGTTTCGTCTGTTTGGTGCACCGTCTGGTTGGGAAAAGTCTTGGCAATCAGACAATCATGTATTAACAGTCTCCATGGTTACTCAGTGATTTTGCATTACTGTTGGCAGTTGTCAAACCATAACTAAAGTTATTTCTGCATAAATACATAAGGAAAAATGTAATATCTGGTAAATGAATGACTACAATGTACTCAATACTCCAGTTTTGGCTACCATCTTATCCATGCCTCAAGTGTAGTTGCCCTTATCTGTGCATATAGATATATATACAATTTAAAAAAACATTGGTGCTTACACACAGCTGCAGGGGAATTGGGCACCAAATGTTGCATGAAACAAAACAAACAGAAAAACACAGCAATGAATTTGAATTGCATCAAAGTGGTCCAGTCTGAAGCCAAACTGGAGACCTTTTTCAGTGATGCATTACGCTTTGCTTGCATTGAAGTCTTTCTGTCCCAAAGGCACCAAAAAACAAATTCATATGCATGTCTGTTTTTAAAGAAAGTGAGTGATGCGCTATCTGATAACTGCACCACATAACACAAAAACCAGCCAGCTAAGTATAAATTTGCCTCATTTTAAAGTCTTCTCTCGGCTCTTCAGAATCTAGGACAAGGTATGTCTTTATCTGTAAACCCAAAATGGAACACAAATGGCAGTGACAGAGCTGATATTCAGTTGCAAAACATTAAAATAGTAAAAATAAAGAAGTCAACACTGTCAAGTTTGGGATTTTTAGCACATTTTTAGTTGTGGATAAGAAAGTTTACTTTGACAGAAAAGTCAATGCTCTTTTGTGCTTTAACAGTGACTCTTAAAAAAGAGGTGTTCATTTTTGACATTTGAAGGGATCATATTGTGCAAAACCAGGTTCTGCCTGCCATTTCTTGAGAAATATGGTAGGGGTTATACATATAAAATATACATAAATATATATAACATGTTATACATTTCAAAAATTGGTGTGTTTTGTACTTCTAAGACACAGATCAAGAATTCTGTATCTGACTTTGTGCTACGCTGAGACACACTCACTGAGGCATTTAGCACTACACTTTATACGCCTATATGGTTTGCCTGTTTAAATAGGGGATGTAGCACGGTGGCTTAGTGGTTAACACTGTTGCCTCACAGCAAGAAAGTCATGGGATTGATTCCCAACTGTGACCTTTCTGTGTGGAGTTTGCATTTTCTCCTTGTGTTTGCGTGGGTTCCCTCCGGGTGCTCCGGCTTTCTCCCACATCCAAAGACGTGCAGGTTAGGTGGATTGGAATCTTTAAATTGTTTGTAGGTGTGCATGTGAGTAAGAATGTGTTTGTTTGTCTATATGTGGGACTGCGAGTTCAAGCCTAGAGAGAGATGACTTCACACAGTTTACAACTGGGGAATGAGGTGTACTCCAATGCACAGCACCTCTTGCTGACCATGTTACAAATATGCATACCACATTTTCACTGCAACCGACACGTTGTTATCATACATTCAGATATGCTCTGTGCATGCGGAGGGCTGGGCGGGCAGGCGGACGTATGCTTTGCAGCAAATCTCGATTTGTACAAGGAGGTGGTGGTGGGGGGGGGGGGGGGGGGTTGCCTGCATTCCAGCACCTTGGAAAGCAACTAGTCCATTTCAGGGAACCGTAAGGCACCTTGACACTTGCACAAATTTGGTCCCTACACTGGCAAACATGTGTGCCAATGAGTATACTCAACGTAAACTGTTGTAAGCTGTGCGCGGCTACGTGCCAGTGCATAAAGAAAATTTTGAAATGCTAAAGATTTCTGGCATGCATCAATCTCTTGCCACTTGTGTGAACATTCCACAACCTGTTCTAAAGCACGGCATGTCACTGTGTGTCTATGTGTACAGGGCATCTGAACCTGAAATTAGATTATGAAGAGATGTTACATCTATAATAAACATAATTTTACAGATACATTATCCAACTCATAAGAAGGAATGAAAATGCAGCTGTTTTACCAATGCATTACAATTTATATATTATAAATAATTACCTTTGAGACAAGATTCCATATTTGTTCTCCACCACACGACGTGCACAAGACAACCTGCAGCTGCAGAAAATTTCTCTCTGATTCTGGGAGCAATGAAAGAACGAGTTCATCAGCCAAGTTCTGAGAGCAAATGTGTCATCGGCTATGAAATGATATGGCACAGGCTTTATTTTATATAATGTGGCATCAAGCGGGACAAAGCGGGACATGTTGGCATGGCGAATTGCGTGGCAGTGCGGGGATCAAATTCGTGCAGGTGTCAAGGTGCCTATAGTGTTGTGTGGGCCGCTGAAGAGGAGGTACTGCTGGCCCACCACCACTAGAGGGCACCCTGCTTGGAGTGCGGGCTCCAAGCACGAGAGGGCGCCAGACCCAGAAGAAGTGACAGCTTTCACTCATCCTCTGCACCAGCTGTCACTCGTTCATCATCACCACCATAAAAGCCGGACTGCAACTCCACCTCCCCGCCGAGAAATCGACTACCATTACCAAGGTAATTTCTCTGTGAACTTAAGACTGTGTATCTGACTAAACTCTTCTTTGCAGCCGTTTTCCTGTCGGTGAGACTCGTCTGTGGAGGTGGCGTTTGAGGTGTTCAGCGACGGCTTCGCAACACCTCCCACCCAGATAAGTGCTCAAACAGGAGCTGCACGAGTGTGTGATTGGAGGTGGAGGTGCTTCCTCCCTCTCTGACTGTGGATTTACTGAGTGTGCGGACTCACACTCACTCATCATATTTCTGCTTTCTGCCAGCAGTACCAGGGTCGACAGCCGAAGACAGAGGCCACCTGGGGACTCGGGACTTGGCGGCTCCGGTGTTCTTCAGGCCGTTGGTGGTGGAAGCCGTGTGGGACGCGGCTTCTCTCTCGTCGGGGGTCTTCTATCTTCGAGCCTGCCCACACGTCACCTGGTGTTAAATTGACTGTGCAGATTACAGTACGTTTCATTGTGTATTATCACAACATTAAATTGTTACCTTTTTGGCTTATTCATTGTCCGTTCATTTGAGCCCCCTGTTGTGGGTCCGTGCTACGACACCTTCCCAACAGGATTTCTCGGCCATCGTCATGGATTCCGAGGGGCGTCAACCCGAGCTTGAACGGCCAATGGAAGAGCCAGGAGCGCAGGCGTCAGCGGGAGGCGTGTTGAGTGAGCTGCAGCAGATCTTAACCGCCTTCACGGCTCGGTTAGATTTAGTGACCGAGCAGAGTGTCCTCCTTAATCGGAGGGTGGAGGCTCTCACCGCCAGGGTGGAAGCGTGCGATCAGGGTGCTGCTGCAGCCACTCCTCTGGCTGGTCCTGGGCCTGTATCAGACGTTCCACTGGTCGTTCAACGAACCCCCCCACCATCCCCTGAAGCATACATAAGCCCTCCGGAACCGTACGGGGGCTGTGTCGAGACGTGCGCGGACTTCCTCATACAGTGTTCGCTCGTCTTTTCACAGCGCCCTGTCATGTACGCATCAGACGCTAGCCGGGTGGCTTATGTTATTAATTTGCTTCGAGGAGAGGCACGCGCATGGGCTACGGCGCTTTGGGAGCAGAATTCACGGCTCCTAACGTCTTATACTGGGTTTGTACGGGAGTTCAAACAAGTGTTTGATCATCCCAACAGAGGCGAGACCGCTTCGAACGTGCTGCTGTCGATGAGACAGGGGCGCCGTAGCGCAGCCGAGTATGCAGTCGACTTCCGCATCGCGGCAGCGAGGTCCGGCTGGAATAACGTTGCGCTCCACGCCGCCTTTGTAAATGGACTGTCCCCAGTCCTTAAGGAGCACCTACTGGCTAAGGAGGAACCGTGGGATTTTGACGGGCTTGTCGATTTAGTTATACGTTTAGATAACCGTTTAAACGAGCATCGTCGGGAGCAGGCCGGGGGGCGTGACTGGGCACGAGCCGTCCCTCCCCCTTCCGGTTCCGACAAGGTGACGTCGTCCCCACGCATCACTGCCAGAGAGCTCCGTGTGGCTACAGCTCCCCCTGCTGAGGAGGCTATGGACACGAGCAGGGCCAAATTAAAATCAAATATCAGACAAAGGAGGCTGGCCCGCGGGGAGTGTTTTGTCTGCGGCTCTTGCGAGCACATGCAGAAGGACTGCCCTAAAACGGTCAAACTACAACGCCCGTCCTTAGAAACTGGGCTAAGGGTGGGCCATAACACGCACGCGGGAAAACCCCGCAAATCTGCATGAATCCCAGTAACAATCCTTTGTGGGGATTTAACCCTTCACGCCCCAGCACTGGTAGACACGGGGTCTGAAGGGAATCTGCTGGACAGCAGATGGGTAAAGGAAGTAGGGCTCCCTCTGGTGGCTCTGCCGGCACCATTGCAAGTGCGAGCACTAGATGGCACCCTGCTTCCATTAATCACACATCAGACACAACCAGTGACTTTGGTTGTGTCTGGGAATCACAGGGAGGAGATGGTGTTCCATGTAACACCATCTACCTCCCGAGTGATTTTGGGCTTTCCATGGATGGTGAAGCACAATCCCCGGATAGATTGGCCGTCCAGGGTTGTCACGCAGTGGAGTGAAACCTGCCACCAGGAGTGTTTAGGATCCTCGGTCCCTCCCGGCACTACGGCTAATGAGGAGGTCAAAGTCCCCCCCAATCTATCGGCGGTGCCAAAGGAGTACCATGATCTTGCGGATGTTTTCAGCAAAGATCTGGCGCTCACTCTTCCCCCGCACCGACCGTATGATTGTGCCATCGATTTGGTCCCGGGCGCTGAGTACCCGTCCAGTAGGTTGTACAACCTCTCACGTCCGGAACGCGAATCAATGGAGACCTACATCCGGGACTCCTTAGCTGCCGGGCTGATCCGGAACTCCACCTCTCCGATGGGTGCTGGTTTCTTTTTTGTGGGTAAAAAAGACGGCGGACTCCGTCCATGCATTGATTACAGAGGGCTGAACGAGATCACGGTTCGCAACCGATACCCGTTACCTCTGTTGGATTCAGTGTTCACGCCCCTGCATGGAGCCCAAATTTTCACTAAATTGGATCTTAGAAATGCGTACCACCTGGTTCGGATCCGGAAGGGAGACGAATGGAAGACGGCATTCAACACCCCGTTAGGTCATTTGAGTACCTGGTCATGCCGTTCGGCCTCACTAACGCCCCCGCAACGTTCCAAGCTTTGGTAAATGACGTCTTGCGGGACTTCCTGCATCGGTTCGTCTTCGTATATCTGGACGATATACTCATCTTTTCCCCGGACCCTGAGACCCATGTCCAGCATGTACGTCAGGTCCTACAGCGGTTGTTGGAGAACCGGCTGTTTGTGAAGGGCGAGAAGTGCGAGTTCCACCGCACTTCTTTGTCCTTCCTGGGGTTCATCATCTCCTCCAACTCCGTCGCCCCTGATCCGGCTAAGGTTGCGGCGGTGAGAGATTGGCCCCAACCAACAAGCCGCAGGAAACTACAGCAGTTCCTAGGCTTTGCAAATTTCTACAGGAGGTTCATTAAAGGTTACAGTCAGGTAGTTAGCCCCCTGACTGCCCTGACCTCCACCAAGGTCCCCTTCGCCTGGTCGGATCGGTGCGAAGCCGCGTTCCAGGAGTTGAAACGCCGGTTCTCGACTGCACCAGTTCTGGTGCAGCCTGATCCTGATCGCCAGTACATAGTAGAAGTGGACGCCTCTGACTCAGGGATAGGAGCCGTGCTGTCCCAGAGCGTGGAGGCTGATAAAGTTCTCCATCCTTGTGCCTTTTATTCCCGGAGGTTGACCCCCGCTGAACGGAACTATGACGTCGGCAATCGGGAACTTCTTGCGGTGAAGGAGGCTCTTGAAGAGTGGAGACACCTGCTGGAGGGGGAATCGTTGCCCTTCACGGTTTTCACGGACCATCAGAACCTGGAGTACATCCGGACCGCCAAGCGGCTGAACCCCAGGCAAGCCCGCTGGTCTCTGTTCTTCGGGCGCTTTGACTTCCAGATCACGTATCGCCCCGGGACCAAGAACCAAAAACCAGATGCATTGTCCCGGGTGCACAAAGAAGAAGCCAAAGCGGGGCTGTCGAACCCCACCGAGACCATCATCCCCGAGTCCACTGTCGTGGCCACCCTCACCTGGGACGTGGAGAAGACCGTCCGGGAGGCCCTGACAAGGAGCCCGGACCTGGGGACTGGCCCCAAGAACAGACTGTACGTCCCACCAGAGGCTAGAGCTGCCGTATTGGACTTCTGTCACGGGTCCAAGCTGTCCTGTCATCCCGGAGTGCGTAGGACCGTGGCAGTAGTCCAGCAGCGCTTCTGGTGGGCGTCCCTGGAAACAGACGTCCGGGACTACGTCCAGGCCTGTACCATCTGCGCCAGGGGCAAGGCAGACCATTGGAGGACGACGGGCCTCCTCCAACCCCTGCCAGTGCCTCATCGCCCCTGGTCTCACATCGGCCTGGATTTCATCACGGGCCTCCCGCCGTCCCAGGGCAACACCGTGAATCTCACGATAGTGGACCGGTTCTCCAAGGCGGCCCACTTCGTGGCCCTCCCGAAGCTCCCGACGGCCCAGGAGACGGCAGACCTCCTGGTCCACCACGTCATGCGGCTGCATGGGATACCATCGGACGTTGTATCAGATCGTGGTCCCCAGTTCTCTTCACAGGTGTGGAAGAGTTTCTGCAAGGAGCTGGGGGCCACCGTGAGTCTCTCGTCCGGGTACCACCCCCAGACCAACGGCCAGGCAGAGCGGGCCAACCAGGAGTTGGAGCAGGCCCTTCGGTGTGTCACCTCCGCGCATCCGGCGGCCTGGAGTCACCATCTGGCCTGGATCGAGTATGCCCACAACAGCCAAGTTTCATCTGCTACCGGCCTCTCCCCTTTTGAGGCATGTTTGGGGTACCAGCCCCCATTGTTCCCGCTGGTGGAGGGAGAGGTCGGTGTGCCCTCGGTCCAGGCCCACCTCAGGAGGTGCCGCCGGGTGTGGCGGACCGCCCGCTCTGCCCTATTACAGGCCCGGACGAGGGCTAAGACCCATGCGGACCGCCGGCGTTCCCCGGCCCCCACGTACCGGCCCGGGCAGGAGGTGTGGCTTTCAACAAAGGACATTCCCCTTTGTGTGGACTCCCCTAAGTTAAAGGACAGATACATTGTACCATTTCAAATCCTCAAGATCATCAACCCGGCCGCAGTGAAGCTCCGACTCCCGGCTTCACTGCAGATCCACCCTGTATTCCACGTGTCCCGCATCAAGCCATACCGCACCTCGCCCCTCTGTGCACCTGGACCTACGCCGCCTCCTGCCCGGCTCATCGACGGGGAGCCTGCTTGGACGGTCCGCAGGCTCCTGGACGTCCGTCGTAAGGGCCGGGGGTTCCAATACCTGGTGGACTGGGAGGGGTATGGACCTGAAGAACGCTCCTGGGTGAAGAGGAGCTTCATCCTGGACCCGGCCCTCCTGGCCGAGTTCTACGCAAGACACCCGGACAAGCCTGGTCGGGCGCCAGGAGGCGCCCGTTGAGGGGGGGGTCCTGTTGTGTGGGCCGCTGAAGAGGAGGTACTGCTGGCCCACCACCACCAGAGGGCGCCCTGCTTGGAGTGCGGGCTCCAAGCACGAGAGGGCGCCAGACCCAGAAGAAGTGACAGCTGTCACTCATCCTCTGCACCAGCTGTCACTCGTTCATCATCACCACCATAAAAGCCGGACTGCAACTCCACCTCCCCGCCGAGAAATCGACTACCATTCCCAAGGTAATTTCTCTGTGAACTTAAGACTGTGTATCTGACTAAACTCTTCTTTGCAGCCGTTTTCCTGTCGGTGAGACTCGTCTGTGGAGGTGGCGTTTGAGGTGTTCAGCGACGGCTTCGCAACACCTCCCACCCAGATAAGTGCTCAAACAGGAGCTGCACGAGTGTGTGATTGGAGGTGGAGGTGCTTCCTCCCTCTCTGACTGTGGATTTACTGAGTGTGCGGACTCACACTCACTCATCATATTTCTGCTTTCTGCCAGCAGTACCAGGGTCGACAGCCGAAGACAGAGGCCACCTGGGGACTCGGGACTTGGCGGCTCCGGTGTTCTTCAGGCTGTTGGTGGTGGAAGCCATGTGGGACGCGGCTTCTCTCTCGTCGGGGGTCTTCTATCTTCGAGCCTGCCCACACGTCACCTGGTGTTAAATTGACTGTGCAGATTACAGTACGTTTCGTTGTGTATTATCACAACATTAAATTGTTACCTTTTTGGCTTATTCATTGTCCGTTCATTTGCGCCCCCTGTTGTGGGTCCGTGCTACGACACCTTCCCAACATATAGACTGCTACTGGGAGATCCTGTCCACACCACAGTTGTACTATGTTAATGAAGTCCCTAATAGGTTTAATTACGTTGTCATTGTATCAAGGCAGTCATTACTACATCCTTATTAAGATCTTGCTGCATCCTGATTGGACAGTGTCCTGCCTACATATTTTATGAATGTGTCCAAAGTTCAGCTGTGTCTTCCACTTTCATGGAGACAATAATACTTCCTTACCGTATTTTCCGGACTATAAGTCGTACCGGAGTATAAGTCGCAACAGCCACTTTATCCATTATAAAGGAAAAAAAAAACATAAATAAATCACACTGGACCATAAGTCGCATGGACATACAGGTATGTTAACATGAAAAGTTCAGATGATAATATTGTGACAGCTACCGTTTTCGGATGCATATTTCACCAGTCGTAACTTGTAATCTGCAGAGTATGATTTTATTTTGGTGGCATTTTTTCAGGTTTTCTCCGCTGTCTTGTTATCAGTAATGTTGAAATTTTAATTTTTCTATGGTAGTCAGAAGTCGCAGGAACAGTCACACAAGCCTTGAGTGCCCTCTCGTGAGCTGCATTTTACATACGGATATGTTTGTATTTTGCAGACCACATTGCGAGCCGAACCATAACCCGCACCATCGCTGAACGGTTCTTTTCTAACATATTACCCTTGTGGACCATAGTACACACCAGATGTCAGCTGCCGATGTTCGTGCAGCACCTACCTGCGCAGCTCATGACCTCCCTGTGGTGGCGACGCCAGCTCCTTCCAAGTGCAGACGTTAATCCTCCGCCGTTGCTCACCCAGTGCTCCCACGCAGCTCTCAGCGTCAACTTAAACACTCTGTTCACACTGATTCCAAGGGTTGAAGCTGTTTTGTTAGCCCTCCCGGAATAACAGCAAGCACGCTGTTTCACAATCATTGTCTAGGTGAGGTGAGGAATACGCATCCAATGTTCTGTTCTCTGATTGGTTATCACGACCAGCGTGACCTATAGGGCAGCTGCCATACTACAGTGCCCATGATGCACTGCATTTCCGTTTCCGGTGGCCATTTTAAAGCATAGAGTGACTCTGTCACGTAAAATTGTTTTATTACGATAAATTAATTGAGAATCTACCGGTATATTTTTCATTTATAAGTCGCTCTGGAGTATAGGTCGCACCCCCCGCCAAAACATGTAAAAAAGTGCGACTTATAGTCCGAAAAATATGGTACAAGCGGCCGAGATGAGTTTCCTCCGAAGGGTGGCTGGGCACTCCCTTCGAGATAGGGTGAGGAGCTCGGTCACTTGGGAGGAGCTCGGAGTCGAGCCGCTGCTCCTCCATGATGAAAGGAGCCAGTTGAGGTGGCTCGGGCATCTTTTCTGGATGCCCCCTGGACGCCTCGCTGGAGAGGTGTTCCAGGCACGACCCATCGGGAGGAGGCCTTGGGGAAGACTCGGGACACACTGGAGAGACTACGTCTCTCGGCTGGCTTGGGAACACCTTGGGGTTCCCCCGGAGGAGCTGGGCGAGGTGTGTGTGGATCAGGAGGTCTGGGCGGCTTTGCTTGAGCTGCTGCCCCCGCGACCCAACTCTGGATAAAGCGGAAGAAAATGGATGGATGGAAGGTGCATCAACAAAGTAAATGGTGTGAATACTTATGTACAAGTGATTTCTTAGTCATTTTTCATTTTTAAGAAATTAGCAAAAATGTCAAAAACTCTTTTTTTCATGTTTTCTTTATGGGGTGTTGTGAGTAGAATTTTGAAGGAAACAATGTATTTTCTCCATTTTGAAATAAGGCTGTAACATAACAAAAAGTGAAGTGCTATGAGTACTTTCCGGATGCACTGTATCTGTTCCTTATGTGTTTCTACTACATTGTACAAGTTCTTACTGTGTCCACCCATATTTTGGGGACATAGCAGCAACATGGCTGAGTGTGACAGGGATTTTCAGTGTCTTGTCCAAGCCTGCAGACAGGTAGCTTAAAGCAGATCTGTTCAGGTCTGGAATCATATGCTGGTGCCATCCATCACTGCATCCACTATACCACAGAACCTCTCTGGCCCCATATGGCAACCAACCAGGCGGACATCTGGTCCAACCCCCCCTCTCAATATTAATAATAATAGTAATAATACATTTTATTTGTAATGCACTTTACATTCCATGGAATCTCAAAGTGCTACAGAGCAGAGACTAAAAACAAACAATGTACAGGGTCAAAAACAATAAAATATATTCATAAAACATAACCACACAGATAAAATCAAACATTTTAAACATTTTAACATTTTTAACATTTTAAAAGGCCCTTTTAAATAAAAATGTCTTGAGGCCTTTTTTAAATGCCCCCACACTCTGTGGGGCCCTCAGGGTCTCTGGAAGGGCATTCCAGAGCTGTGGGGCGACTACCTGGAAGGCCCTGTCTCCCATGGTGGAGAGCTTGGATCTGGGCTGGTGCAAGCGGTAGGTGGACGTGGTGGAGCGGAGGGTTCTTGGGACGGTGTGTGGCATGAGGAGTTCACTAAGGTAGGCAGGGGCAGTTCGATGTATGCATTGGTGTGTAGGGAGACAGAGTTTGTACTGAATTCTTTGTTGAATGGGCAGCCAATGAAGGGATCTGAGGACTGGAGTGATGTGGTCATATTTGCACCTCCTCGTCAGGACCCGGGCAGCACAGTTCTGAATGTGCTGCAGCTTTTGTAGACTTTTGCCGGGGATCCCGACGAGGAGGGCGTTGCAGTAGTCCAATCTGGAGGAGACAAAGGCATGGATCAACTTCTCTGCATCGGATTGGGAGAGGGAGGGGCGGAGTTTTGCAATATTTTTAAGGTGGAGGAAAGAGACCTTGCAGAGGTAATGGATGTGAGAGAGTCGAATGTGAGATGTGAATCAAATCTGACACAAAGGTTTGTAACAGATGAGGACAGGGAAATGTTATGGTCAAAGATCGTGATACTGTTTAGGTTTGAGAAGGACTGGGTTTGGTGAGGGGTACCAACAAGGATGGCTTCTGTTTTGCTACTGTTCAGTTGAAGAAAGTTGTCAGCCATCCATGCCCTTATCTCCTCCAGGCAACAGTGAAGTGCAGATGGCAGAACTGTGGTGGGAGTGGGGTCCATTTTTATATACAGCTGTGTGTTGTCTGCATAACAATGAAAAGAAACCTTGTGTTTATTGATTATCTGACCGAGTGGGAGCATGTAGATAGTGAAAAGGCACTCCGCAGCTAACTGTATGAGGTGATGATTTGGACTGTCCTAGGGTCACAAACTCTGTCCTGCCCGTGAGGTATGACATGAACCAGTTGAGTGTGGTCCCAGTAAGTCCAACTATAGACTGGAGGTGATGAAGTAGGATGGTGTGGTCCACAGTGTCAAAAGCAGATGATAAATCCAGTAGTAAGAGGAGTGATGGTGAGCCCTGGTCCACAGTCATAAGCAAGTCGTTCATGACGCGGACCAGGGCTGTCTCTGTACTGTGAGCTGATCGAAAACCGGACTGAAATTTTTCATACACATTATGGATGTGAAGATGACTGTGGAGTTGGGCTGCTACAACTTTTTCCAGGACTTTGGAAAGAAACGGCAGGTTTGAAATGGGTCTGTAGTGGGCCAGGATTTCGGGGTCGAGTGAGGGCATTTTCAGATGGGGGCGAATGACAGCAGTTTTGAGAGCTGGAGGAACCTGACCGGCATGTAATGACTGGTTAATTATTGCTGTGATTAATGGACTGATGGCTGTTAGTCATCTATCTGTGGCAACCAGGAGAAATGTGGGTGTCCCCTTTGCTTTTTTAGTTGCTAGAGCCCTCAACATTGAGGTACCTGCATTTTGGATCATCCTATCAGAGAAACACAACATATGGTCAAAATGCACCCTCATGATGTCAGCGGGTCTCATGAAATAATAGTCCAGTTGACACAATATCATTCAAGGATCTTCTGCAGAAACTTTGTACCAGACATCCAGTCGTCACTTTAAGTCACTGATTAGTGTCCTAATCTCACAACCTTTCATAGAAGTCAAGAAGCACCAGAGCCCAAAATACTAGGTGCTTTGTCCTGGAAATCACGCCTGCAGGCCACACCTTGAATCAAAACATTTAATTTGATCTATAATCATGAGTAATGAATTAAATACGATCAAGATATGAGTTTGTGCTGTGAGTTATAAATCCAGTCACAGTGTTGTAGAAATGAGCTGGTTTGACTAAAAAACTCAAATTTTAAGTAGTGCCATGATGACAGTGATGGAAACCAGCAAATGAGTCTTTGTTGACTTATTTATCAGCTCTTGTGTGTTACCTTGGTATATCTCTCTGCCTTTTGGCAGTTGCACTGCCTTGTGGTTTATTTATGCCATATCTCATCATTTATTAAAAACTCAGTCAGTGGAGCAGGGGAAGGAGCACTCGGAAGGCAAGTCGACAGGCTGCTCGGGAATCATCCTTCCCTTATGCCAACTGAGGCTGCTCCTGTCCTTACACCTCGTACTGAGCGCTAAAAACCCGGGGAGGCGCAATGACAAAGGGTGCATCATCAGGATTGTCAGCAACTGTCAAGCTTCAAAGAAAAAAGTCCTACTATCGATGTGAAAAATATAAATAATTTGAGGAATTAAGGGTGTAATTTGATTCATTTTTTGGAGATTCCTTTAGGGTTTTGCTGTCTGTGACATCAAATGAGCAGCTGAGGCCATTTCTTAGCCCAAGCAGATAAATAACTGATCTGGTACGATTATGAAAAGTTTAGAGCATTGACAGAAGTCAATCTCTTTCACCTTTGGTGAACATTTATTGTATTTTACCCTGTTGAGATATCCCATAATCCCTTGTGCATCAGAGAAGCGATGCAGTCAAAACAACATGGAGAAACCACATGACGATGATTGCAAATGAACATTATACTTCCAAAAATATACATTTTTATGCCTTTCATAACATTTAGAAGAGACTTCATGAGACCCCTGAACACTTGCTAAAACAAATATTCAGTGTCTGCTACCTTCAACCTGCGTGGAACTTCATTAACGCAAACTGAATTTCAGATATCTTATATATATACTCAACAAAAATATAAACGCAACACTTTTGGTTTTGCTCCCATTTTGTATGTGATGAACTCAAAGATCTAAAACTTTTTCCACATACACAATATCACCATTTCCCTCAAATATTGTTCATAAACCAGTCGAAATCTGTGATAGTGAGCACTTCTCCTTTGCTGAGATAATCCATCCCACCTCACAGGTGTGCCATACGAAGATGCTGATTAGACACCATGATTAGTGCACAGGTGTGCCTTAGACTGCCCACAATAAAAGGCCACTCTGAAAGGTGCAGTTTTGTTTTATTGGGGAGGGATACCAGTCAGTATCTGGTGTGACCACCATATGCCTCATGCAGTGCAACACATCTCCTTCGCATCATCCGTGAAGAGAACACCTTTCCAACGTGCCAAACACCAGCGAATGTGAGCATTTGCCCACTCAAGTCGGTTACGACGACGAACTGGAGTCAGGTCGAGACCCCGATGAGGACCACGAGCATGCAGATGAGCTTCCCTGAGACGGTTTCTGACAGTTTGTGCAGAAATTCTTTGGTTATGCAAACCGATTGTTTCAGCAGCTGTCTGAGTGGCTGGTCTCAGACGATCTTGGAGGTGAACATGCTGGATGTGGAGGTCCTGGGCTGGTGTGGTTACACGTGGTCTGCGGTTGTGAGGCTGGTTGGATGTACTGCCAAATTCTCTGAAACGCCTTTGGAGATGGCTTATGGTAGAGAAATGAACATTCAATACACGAGCAACAGCTCTGGTTGACATTCCTGCTGTCAGCATGCCAATTGCACGCTCCCTCAAATCTTGCGACATCTGTGGCATTGTGCTGTGTGATAAACCTGCAGCTTTCAGAGTGGCCTTCTATTGTGGGCAGTCTAAGGCACACCTGTGCACTAATCATGGTGTCTAATCAGCATCTTGATATGGCACACCTGTGAGGTGGGATGGATTATCTTAGCAAAGGAGAAGTGCTCACTATCACAGATTTAGACTGGTTTGTGAACAATATTTGAGGGAAATGGTGATATTGTGTATGTGGAAAAAGTTTTAGATCTTTGAGTTCATCTCATACAAAATGGGAGCAAAACCAAAAGTGTTGCGTTTATATTTTTGTTGAGTGTATATATATATATATATATTACTCAGGAACAAACAGCACATTAAACATTTCATTTATTTACTGTTGCTCTGTAATTCCATTGAGGAACACAAGAAACAAACAGATATTTTGTTACCATACGTATATGGTTGATTGAGGGTATTTATGAATGCAAATGACCCAGAATGTAAAAGATCATTTGTTTTTTACAACATGTGGGATTTATCAACCTTTGATACTGAGTGGGCAGCGTTGTGGATTAGTGGTTAGCACTGTTACCTCACAACAAGAAGGTCCTGGGATCACTTCCCACCTGGTGCTTTCTATGTGGAGTTTGCATGTTTTCCCGGTGTTCGTGTGGATTCCCCCGTTGCTCTTGCTTCCTCCTACTTCCAAAAGACATGCAAGTTGCGTGAACTGGAAACTTTAAATTGACTGTAGGTGTGCGTGTGACTGTGAATGACTGAATCACTGACATCATCAAACCACACCCTGAGACAGGATACCTTCATGCTGAATGGGAAATGGCTGAAAGAAATCAATTTGTTTACAGCAGCCTAAATGTACTGGATTCATATAGCACTTTTGCATCTGCATCAGATGCTCAAAGAACTTTACAATAATGCCTCACATTCACCCTGGTGTGAGGGTGCTGCCATACAAGGCGCTCACTACACACTGGGAGTAACTAACGTTCAGCCTAACGTTCAAAAATTCCACAACCTAAGAGCAATATCCTTTTTTGTGGGGAAGTCAGTGAAGGATAGGTACAATGCATCCACAAACTTTCCGGATGCAGTCTAATCTTTCACTCTACTAAACTTTCTTAGTCAACTACAGTTAAGTTGCCCAACATTATCCGTCTAATCACCGTTTCACATCAACAGCTAAACTTTTAGATTAGTCGTCTTACTTTAGGCTACGGTTTTCACGGGCATAACGGCCTCGCATGTGCCATTGACAAGAGATGGCTCCAATGCACAACAGTTTTGTTTACTTCCAGGTTGGTCGTTGTCATGAACTATGTGAACTTTGTTTCGTTAACTGGGTTTATTGACATTTACAGACCCATACGAACAGCGGAATGACATGAACACCTCTTAGCCTTGCAGTTTCACTCTTTAGTTTCTTCTTCTACACTTCCGTCAAGCCTGTTTGTGCACACAACATTGCTCAGTGTAACAGCAACGCCCGGTGGTTCGTGTGAGAACGGTAACACACACATCATGATAGCTGTCTGCTGCAACCATTGCCAAAAGCAGAGGAAACTCTCCTTTTGGAGGAATACGAGTGACGTAGGTGTAGAGTGTTCCATCAAGGGGTCATACATAATAGCCGCCATTTTTTGACACTGAAGTTTTGTCAACTAAAATAAGATTAGCTTCCTCTGTACCAAGCTAAAACTTTAGTCTGGTAACATGAAACTTTAGCCGACTAAGCACTTTGTGCAACAACTAACATCAAAAAATTAGCCAACTGTAGCAAGGTGAAGTCCGGACTGAAAAGATGTTCCCGTAAGCTTGGCTAACGGGGAATTCCCCCCGTTTGGCTGACCTAGTAGAGTTCTGGTCTTTAATTTGAGTAGTCCAGGGGTTTGATCCCACTGCCGTCCTGGCCACAAAGGTCCTCCGGCCACAACTGGCATTGTCGGTAGGATGTGGGTAGTCACAGAATATGCTTAAATGCATATTCTGTGACTACCATTTTTTTTTACCATTTTTGACTTCGGGGCAAAGTCAGAAATGGTGGGGAGATATATAGCAAGGTGAAGTGCTGACTTGAAAAGACGTTCCTGCTAGCTTGGCTAACGGGGAATTCCCCTTTGCCTGACCTGGTAGAGTTCTGGTCTTTAGTTTGAGTAGTCCAGGGTTCGATCCCACTGCCGTCCCGGCCACAACGGTCCTACAGTCACACAACTAAGTGAGTTTATTCAACAAAACAAGATTAGACTGCTTCATGAAACCGGGCCCAGAGACTCTGAGCACCCTCCTCTGTTTAATGGGAGATGGAGCAATGATGTCATTGCTCTGCTGCAGAGGTACGTACACTGTGACTGCGCCTTCTCTTTTGAAACTTTCTGTACCTTCATTTCCTATGTGCATTGTCCTGAAAACAATAAGGTCGCCTAATAACAATAAAAATTCTTCAAATTTCTAAACAGCAGTGAGAAAGGACAGACCCTCTGTTAACCTCACCAAAGAATGTCACACGAGTGTCAGACACAGCTGGAAAGAACGGGACCACCCAAAGCTTCCTGCTGCAGCCCTGACAAAAAGCTCAGCACTGTGATTCTCAAATCCAACCTGGAACCCTGTGCAAGTCTCCAACAGTACCAGGAACATTCTTCTGTTGCAGTGCAAATAATGGTTCTGTGTAAAGCACAGTTTATTCTTGACAGCGCAGTGCATTGTTTATGATACTGCTGCATAGTAAAGAAAATCCATGTGTTCAATACATTTGCCAATTTATTGAATCAACACTTTTCTACAATCAAAAATCACCCATACCCACAGTTGTTATTGTAGCAGTGTGTGTAGACTGTTAACTTACTGTCCCTCAGCCCTACATAGCCTACAATGAGCTGTAAACTCCACTGTCTGGTGTTGAAGGACAGACTAACTTTTTTTTCCTCTTCGGTGTTCCACAGCCTTTGTGCACATGCCAAATTTGACTCTGTGGTCATGCTGGAACCTTTAGCCCTGCGACAGACTGGCCACCTGCACGTAGCGGTTCCCCGTCTTTGATCTGGTGAATGCTGGGAGACATTCCAACTCACTTTGACCCTAAGTAGGAAAAGCAGCAAATAACGGAGAACCAACTGAAATGAACTATCACATCTGGCAAATATATTTAACAGAAGGACCTTGAAATTGGATGAACTTGCACAGTACTATTCAGAAAATAGGAATGGCTTACAAAAAATGTTGCATAAATAATGAAAAACTTCTAAATGTCAAATAATGTACACTAAAGAGTGTTGATTGTTAAAAGCTTAAAAAAAGAACCTTTGTTGTGCCTGCACTTTACTTTCACAAGTGGATTGTTTTCAGTCAGTTCTTTCATTATTGTACAAGAACATCATCCTCATCAAATCACTATGTAGCTGTATGTCAGAGCAAGCAAGAGTGTGAACATGTGACATACTGTATGTCACAGCAGCACGAAATATACATTAATCTATTAGCAGTGGTGGACACAGTTCCGATAATCCGATAACCGATAATTATCAAAGATAAAGTTTTTATTATCAGATTATCTTATCAGATAACTTTGAAAACCATTATCTAATTATCTTACGATAAATTTTTGGCCGATAATTTTTAGACCGTTAATGTGGTAAACAAAGGTGAACAGATGTGTAGTTCTACCTTGCGCAAACAGAGGAGAGCTGCTTCTAGAAGAAACCGTTCTATCCTCTGCAGGCAAAGGAGAGCTGGTCACAAAAAAACCCCTCATTTCTTTTAACTGATACGCGGCCAATATCGCCCAAGTCATCCAGAGGCATACATTTTGAACTTATGGTTCAAATTTTAACCAAACTTATTTCGGACAAGTTATTTAAATTAATGTCACGTCTGAAGTTTTATAAAGTGAAAATATCAGATATATGTTTTAGTTTTAAAGTAATACGCTACTTTTTAAGGTTTTAGTGTGGACATGCTGTGACCAGGTACATTATGGGTGATAGGGTAATCTCAGTACGTTCATGACAGGAGAAATGCATTTGAGACACTCAGATCAGGCTCGAAGGACAACAGCATTAAACTCTAGTGCCTAAAACCCTTGTGAATATATTCTCTGGGTTTATAGACATTGTTATTGTGTTTGCATTTATTAAATTCCATGCATCTTAAACATAGCAAGTATAGCAACGCAGATTATCTGGAATTTTGTTTTGGCAAGTTTTCAAGGTCTCTACTGCCATCTACTGGTCAGTAGTGTTCATGGCAGTATTCAAACTGAAGCTGGGCAGACACTATGATATTTTCAATCACTGTACTTGGTTCCAGCTCAAACTGTACCACAGAACCACACGGTGCAAAAGTTCAGAGCACACGATTTATGTTCTCACACACATTGTACATTCAAAAACCACACGTCGGACTCGTGTTTCCAGAAGCAAAACGTAAACAGAAGCTTTTTTCAAACTTAATTCACAAAAACTCTCGATGGGAGACATCAAAGTTTTAAAAAAAGTGACATTTTACCCAGAATGCCATCTGTCTGTGTTTGTTACAAAACTTCAGAATTAGTACATTATTCAACATTGAAAGATATATGTTATATCTTAACTTTGCACAAATGACAGAACTGACATTAATGGAGTTATTCTATCAGTATTCATTTTATTTATACACCAAACCATAACTCAGTGCTGCTTTATTTTCCAAGACCTCGGCCTGATGGCAGCATTGCGATTGAGTAGAGTTGAGCTTTGTGGCTCTTCTCAGTTGTTTCTGTGCTGCAAGCCATGTAGTAAACTGGCGCTTCTAGCAGGGGGCAGGACGCTCAAAGACAGAAGTGCTGACTTGTTGTTTGGGACTGTTGTCGCTTTTGATACTTCCAAAAGCGATCGTGGTGTTAAAACTCAAAATCAGCTTGTTAGTAGTTGCAAGTGTACTGGAGACAATACTGGAATTTATCGGTTATCTGTAACTTTCGATAGATTTTTGGGTGGTTTATCAAAGCTTTATCAAAGATAACTTTTCAGTTATCTGATTACATGTTATCAAAGTTAATTTTTTGGTTATCTCTGCCCACCACTGTCCATTGGTTTGTGATATTGTGATGAAAAGTGCCTCATTTTCGTCACGGCAGCACAAATTCATTCTCATTCATTCTGTGATGGCTGCACAAAATTAAAAGTGAAGCAGGGGGTCGGGGTGGTTATGGTTAGGGTGGGGGGGAGGAGTAAGATTAGGTTATGGTTAAGGTTAGGGTTGGGGTGGGATTAGGGTTAGGAATCGTGAGTTAAAAAAGCTCCGTCACGAAAATTTGACTCATTTCGTCACGGGAGCATGAAAAAAAAAATGTGAGACTGGGCTGGTTGGGAATATAATAAACATAACACAATGCTAAAATACCCATATTAGCATTGTGTTCTTCATAATTTGCAGTTGTTCAATTACTTATTAATATCCTATTGTCTTACATACAATTTATACCTGTTCAGTAAAGCTCCTCCATCAATCCGTCAATCAAAAACAATATTTACATTTTAAGAGTGGGAGTTAGATGGCATGCTAACGTTTGCAAAATGTCTTGTAAATGACTTCAGAAGTGTTATCGGGTTACATAATCAGCAGTTTCAGTTTTAGAAGTGTTTATTTTTCTCTAGCTTTTATATAATATATGACAAAGAGGATTTACACACAAACAAAATGGAATTTTGCAGCTAGCTACCAGCCTGTCATGTCACCATGCTACCGTCTACGAAATGGCTTGTAAATAAGTTCAGAGGTTCCAAAAACAGTGTTTTCAGTTTTAGAAGTGTTTATTTCTCGCTAGCTTTTAAACACACAAAACAAAGCGATTTTGGACAGACCAGCCCACAGTGAGGCAGTCGGAGTCTGTGGACATTTTTAAGTCAAGACTTAAAACCTATTTTTATTCTCTTTCTTATGAGTAGTTTTTATTTTGTTATGATTTATTCTTTTACTTCTGTTTTTAATTAGGTATTTGAATTTTTTTATTTTTATTTATTTATTTAATTTTTTTTATGTTGAACTGTTGTTCTGTGTGAGGCACCTTGAGATGGCTTTTGTTGTAATTTGGTGCTTTATAAGCAACATTTTATTGAGTCTTAAAGTAAATAAATATGAAATTGGTTACTGGATCCTTAAACTCTGGACATAATAAACTCTACATGGTGGATCCTTGATCTCTGGACATAAACAGAAATAAAATCTGTTAGGGTTTGTCAAAAGCATTTCCTTTCAGACATTATTATTGGCATCATGAATGTCTTTCCATACCTTTGAGCTGTGCTGCAGGTCAGGTTTATAAAGAATTTTGGGAGGAAAAACGTTTTAGTCAATTGTAGTTTATTGTCTGTATTGCAGCGTTTGTAAGAGGTGTTTATTTAAAGCATAATTCGTTTTGAAGTTATTAATTCCGAGCGGACTCTGTCTCAGCAGAGAGCCGCACAGCATTTGAAGCTGTGCCAATGGAACGGAGGACGTTTCTCAACTGCTTCAAGACAAGAGTCCCAGTTAGTGACTTTAATCAACACAAAAGTGACTCATGATATTTTAATGGCTTTCAGAGGGGTTAAGAAGCGGACTTACCACTTCTGAAGAGCAGAGAATCAAAGAGCCATGAGCCACTGAATCAAACCAATGCTTCAATTCACGCTTCAAACTGGAGTCGCACTGCAGAAACGGTTAATTACAGAGGCTGTATTGAAAATAAGCGTAACGGTCCAAAATTATAGCGTAACGGGCAGTAACACAAGTTTGTGCTAGCTAGAACCCTGAAACTGAACAGACTGAAACAGAATGTGAATTTTAACCTCTTAAAATACCATTTAAAATAGGTCAAGATTAGCCATCTTTGAACTTGTCCAAGGTCTATGGCCCAAGAATGTTCCCTGTAAATTTGAAGACTCTGGTAGTAATAGGACTGAACTTATGCTGAGCACAGACAGACGGATCGACGGATGCATGGACACCAAGCTTTCACAATACCCACTGGCCATATTTGATGGCCTCGGGTTACAAGCTGTTTTAGAGTGAGATTTTGCTTCCGGCAGGGTTGTTTCTATATGCACATGCATAGAATTATGAGCATCTGAGGATGTTTAGCAGGACAACATAAAACATGAATGACAACTGGTTTTGCACAATAGGATTCCTTCAGGTTATCAGGTATGAGTCACTCGAAAATGTACTTAAATCCTAAAACAAACATTGATTATGCAGTCTAAGTGTTCAGTGACCTTTTTCCGGTGGTGTTCTCAGGGTAACCAGGGTACCTGACTGCTGACTCACCATTTAAGGCACGCTTCCACTGTGGTCTGTGGTCTTTTACAGCCTGCTGCTCCTCAGCCGTCGTCACTGACAGTGAGATAAGACAGCTGACACTGATAGCATGGAGAAAAGACACGTTTTGTTGTTTATACAAGTATGTCTAGTTTTCAAGCCAGTGCCTCCCAATAGCACCATATTTAAGAGGCTCTTAGAGGCAGCAGGGTTAGATCTTGATAAGTCAGCGTGCAGAGAAGTGACTCAGTAGATCATAACCTCTTTTGATAGAGTGGGGATAGTGAAAGCGCCTGAAAGCCGATGATGCTGAAAGGTTCGTCAAAGTAAGCAACCTGGCTCGGCTTCATTCTGTGAAATACAGCTGGTTTTGCCCTGATGTATGGATGTTCCAGTGTCACCTCCCTTTGATCTGTGTGAATAAGAGGCATCAAAGGAAGCCGTGTGATACCGTCAGAAAGACAAAAACCCTTCCAGACGTGCACTTTATGTGGCCAAATTTAGCCCTAATTTCACTCTGTTGTATTATGTTTGAAAGCAACTTCAGTAAGTCCGCTATAATTGCGTTGCTGGCCATTTTATTATGAGGAAGGAACTTGTAACATTTGAGTCAAATCCCTTTCATGGCTCCTGACACAGTCACACAGATAGAAAGCACACACACACACACACACACACACACACACACACACACACACACACACACATCTTCAACCGCTTAGACCAGTTAAGGGTCGCGGTGGCTGGAGCCTATCCCAGATGTCATAGAGCGCAAGGTGGGGTTCACCCTGGACAGGACGCCAGTCTGTCGCAGGGCCACATATCAACAAACAAATGCATTCACACCCGCATGCCCACCTACGGACAATTTAATGTTTCCAATCCACATAACCTGCATGTCTTTGGATGTGGGAGGAGACCGGAGCACCCGGAGGAAACCCACGCAAACATGGGGAGAACATGCAAATTTCACACAGAAAGGCCACAGGCGGGAATTGAACCCATGACCTTCTTGCTGTGTGGCAACAGTGCTAACCACTAATCCACCGTGCTACCTCAGATAGAAAGCAGATGATGTGAAATGAAGAAGTGTGTTTGTTTAACCTATTCTCATGAAACATTCATAGTAAAACACATGAAAATTAGGGCACAATATGTAACACACTTAATCATCACCTGGCAAGCTGCGATCATGTGACCCAAAAACCATAGTGGATGTTGTGACCAAAAAAGGGTGGGGAGGCAATATAGTGTTATTCTTTTTGTTATTCTACACCTAATCATAATCCTGACTCAAACTGTCAGTTCTGAACAATTATGTGCATGAAAATGCAGAGTTATACAAGAATTAACAGCACGGTGGCTTAGCGGTTAGCACTGATGGCTCACAGCAAGAAGGTCGTGGGCTCACTTCCTGTCCTTTCTGTGTGGAGTTTGCCTGTTCTCCCTATGTCCTCCCACAACCCATAACATTACTGTGCGTACCATTTTGAGACATATTATTTGAACTGCTGCATTAGAATACGTAGCTTTCTTTTAAGTCTGTAACTTGATCCCAAAACTTTCATTTAGAATGTATCAACTGGAATTTTCCATAGATGTCTAACTAACTGTAAACAGTTTGTTCAAAATTGATTGGGAAATTGCCTTGAATTAGTTCTCAAGTACTTCTCTGTAAGTGGCCTCCAAGTGGTTCTATAAAGTCCTAAGAAGATGCAGATTGTTGTTGCAGCTGCATCGTCACAAATTGATTTCATGGATTACCACATCAGCAGCTGATGACCTGACAGGTATGAAGGCCTGAAAACTCTCAGCCTTTTATGGAACCAATAGGAGACCACCATGGAGCCCTATACAAGAAACATGCCCTATGGCGACCACTGATCCTTCAGGACAACACAACATCATGATGCACTTAACAATTGTCCACCATATGCATCAATGAATAAAAGCTGCTGTCGGTCGATAATATTGAGCAGTTATTGTTGTCATGGTTGAACAGCACTTTTGGGAACAGTCATTCATTCATACATTTCTTATACCCACTTACTCCAATCAAGGGTCAGGGAGGGGCTGGAGCCTATACCAGCAGTCATTGGCCAAGAGGTGGGGTACACCCTGGACAGGATGCCAGTCGGTCACAGGGCCACATATAGACAGACAAACATGTTCAGTCCTACCATCAATTTAAAATTTCCAGTTCACCTAACTTGCACGTCTTTGGAAGTGGGAGGAAGCCAGAGCACCCAGAGGGAACCCACATGAGCACGGGGAGAACATGCAAACTCCACACATAAAGGACCAGACTGGAAGTGATCCCAGAACCACTAAGCCACTGTGCTGACCACTTCTGGGGATATCCCACTCCTAAATGTAGCCTGGATGTCAAAGTGCGCTGCTTGTGACTGCCATAATCAGCCCATTTTACACATCAACACACAGGTTTTGGTGACCAACATCAAAGTCAACAATGGGGAAGGACTGCATCATTTACGGATGTACAAATATGGACACAGACAAACAAATGGGCTTGAAGTTTCAGAGAATTCCAAAGGGTGGAACGAGGAGAAAATTGATTGAAAGTGATCAACAGGAGGGACCCAAGACAAGGAGTGTGTTTGCACTGATCACTTCATGTATGTTTTTATGACCAATGTTGTCCTTTCATATAATTAATTTAATTTGTAGTCATTTATATCATTTATATCATGTCTCATTTGTTACATAATATGTGCACTGTACCTATATTGTAGATTTTGTAATTTCTCATTACTCTTGGGCTGAATAAAGCTGGGCACTATCAAATATTTGTAGATTTGTCCAAATTGTAATCTTGATCACTTTGACAAGTCACAGCTCCATTTCTCTTTTATAATTTTGTATTTATTGAATTTAAGCTGTTCTGGAGCCTGATGTGTGATATCTGCCATTTACTGAATATTCCAATAATAAATCATTACAGTTATTTACATAGTCATTATGGGTTGTCTCTAATGGCACACGGAAAGATTAGACCTTGGGTGTTTATTCTGCACAATGTGAGTGTGTAGACTCAACAACATTCTGATTTCCTTCTCTGTAAGAGCACAGTCTGTCATTAACATTTTAAATTGTTAATGTGATTTTGTCTTGATAGTGTGGGTGTTTACACTGCAGCATGTATGTATTACATCAAGGTATTATCAACAATATTGTGTGCACGAGAGAAATCCTTAGGAAATTACAATGTTGCATTTCCCACTAGTGATGCTTCCAGCGAGTGCAGGACCACATTCATGTCTCCACACCATGCATTGTGTATATACCACGTGTGATGTCACCCATACTTTGGGTTTTCTGAAGTGCTGCTTTGAAGTCCAAATGGGGCACTTCCAAATGTTTTTGGCCTATTGACCAATAGTTTTTTACAGTACAGAACAAATATGTGTGTGCTTTTTTTTTTTTTTTTTTTTTTTTTTTTTTGATTGTAATCAAATCCACTTGACAACATGTATAGTTTTTTTCAAATGTGTATATAAATTTATTTGTTACAAATTTGGGGCTCTCCAATGAAATTGATATTCTAAGGATCAAAGTTGACTATCATATACAGCATGAACCCTACCTGATGTTTTTGACTGTAAAAAGAGTATAAATATGTGTTTTGTTTTGTTTTGTTGTTTTTTTTGCACTTTGTCACATGTTATCAATCAACGTCAGTATATATACAGGTGCGTCCAGGCACAATCATTATGTCTGATGAAGATCACACCCTCGGTGTTATTAAAGATTTGTTTGGGAGCTAACCGGCTGTGTGGATCTTTACTTCATTTTTTGTGCTATTCGTCTGCTTGACCCTGCATGCCAATACAGACTCAGATGTGTGTGTCATTTCATTACAATCTGCACTTCCAAATGTTGCCATCTCAGCAGATACTGACTCCATCTAATGCCCCCATCAACACATGATTGATTGAAGAGGTGGACTGTGGGCAAGACTGGTGTGATCTGGCTTTTTTTTTTTTTTTTTTTTTTTTTTTTGGAGGCTAGGTCGTGGTTTTCAAAAAAGGTTGTTTTGGTGTAAGAAATAAAATTTATGACTGACCTTTGCCCAAGTAACTGCAAGAGTAGCAATGGAAATGACCTCCCACAGCTCTCTATACCTGCTAATTAGTACAAACAGTGCACAGATACAATTGAACAATCTGGATGTGGATCACCTCCAAAATCCAGTGGAGTCTTCCATGCCATAATATCTATCTGTGGTGCAAATTTGGTGAGAATGCATGAAGTAGTTTTGAAGTATAATCCTTCAAAGCGTATGTAAAGGGAAATCTTGATCCAGAATCCGGATCCGGATCACCTCCAAAATTCAGTGAAGTCTTCTATGGCCTAATATGTATCTGTGGTGCAAATTTGGTGAGAATCTGTGAAGTAGTTTTGTCATAATCCTGTTAACAGTAGTCCTTCAAAGCCTATGTAAAGTGAAACTTGATCCAGAATCTAGCTCTGTATCCGGATCCCTGCCAAAATTTAATGGAGTCTTTCTTGGCCTAATATCTATCTGTGGTGAAAATTTTGTCAAAATCCGTACAGTAGTTTTGATGTAATAATGCTAAAAGTCAGCCAGACAGCCAGACAAATAAATAAATAAACTCCAATGGTTTTATTACGTCCTTGGCGGATGTAAAAATATTGAAATTTTGCTCAATGGAAGTACTGGAGCACAGACTTCTTAGATTGCCCATTAGTACAATTAATTACACAGCCCGCCATGTTATCTCAGACATTTCAAATAAAATGCTTAGAAATCAACTGTGTGGTTGAGTCCAGAGCAGTTGGTGACCTCTGCCAGTAGGGCATTGACTCAATTCTCCAACATACTATTGTCATTCAACATGCTCTTAATTATTCATAACTTTATGACTTAAAATAGATTAACTCATGAGTAATAAACATTCACATTCTATACCATTGTCATAAACAGGGAAACCCGTTATAGAGGTCAAAACCATTTTTTGTTCTTAGCTGTACTCATGTTTATTGTTGCTGTAAAGTTGGCGATTTTATTTTTGTCTATGGAGCATGCTCCATTTTGAAGCCAACCTCAAGTCACCATTCAAGAAACTGCAAGATTTGGTATTTATGTCTTGACTTCAATTTTCAGCACCAGATTTTGGGCTTCTAAACACTAGAAAACTCTTGCTTGTTGGTTTGAGTGCCAGCACTGAGAGGGTATTATACCAGACTAAACAAAGTGTAGGTTTTGATTGAACGTCACCAACAGTTTACTGAACTGGTCACTGCTTATTAAGTTATATGTAAAACAAATATTATTGTAATTCACGGACATTTAGGCAGCATGGTGTGTGTAAGTGGTTTGGGTACAGTTTTGGATATTTTGTCCAAGTTGGCGTGAGTTCTGTCTGGGCCGTTTAGCTTTCTCCCACAGTCCAATAATAGAGTAACTATCTGGTGGCTGTAAACTAGTCGTACTGTAGGTGTGAATGTGAAAGTGAATATACTCGTATGTCTTAACACTGGGATGGACTGACAACCTGTCCAGAACGATGGGTCAAGCCGCAATCCGATGAGACCTTCAGTAAAATAATAGGAAAACAATGGCAATAGGGATGCTTTATTAAGGGTGGAATTAATGACAGTTCAATTTACTTTCAGCAGTCTGTGAGAGATTATTCTGCCAAGATGCTGGACATGGTTGGTGCCAAGACTCTTTTGGCTGCCCTGCCTGTCCGCTGGAAACCATCAAATTTAAGTGAGACTGCAGAGGGCAAGTAAAGCTGCAGGGATCTGTAGTACTGGGACTGAACATCTTAAGGAAAGTGAAGATACTTTAATTTTGGTGTTCCATTTGAGAAACAGGTGTCAATAAACTTCTAAAAATGAACTGTTGTTCCCTCTTAGGAAAGGAAAGGGTGATTGCAACAGCAACAGGAATAACATTACACCTCATTACACCGATTTTGGTTTCCCTTCACTGGGTTCCTTTGCCATGAAGCTCCTGTAAGGCTTCCTGTGAGGTCTGATTTTAAGGTTCTGTTATTAACCTATAAAATTATTCATAGCGTAGCACCCACCTACTTAGCTGACCTAATTACACCCTACATACTGGCCCATGCTCTGCATTCTCGGGGTGCAGGATTACTTTGTGTCCCAAAGGTGAATAAAAAATCTGCAGGCCACAGAGCCTTCTCTTATTGTGTCCCTGTTTTGTAGAACATCTCCCCACAGAGATAAAATAGTCAGATTCTGTAGAGACATTCAAGTCCAGTTTTGGACTTTTGAATCCAGTTTTTCAGGGTTCTGCATTTTATATTGTCATGAAAATCTAAAACTGAAGTAAGACAAACAAAATATTAGAATAAATGATTCTCAGATATACAGTAGTCTTGACATCTGGTGCAAGTGCAACAAGGAAATTGGATCCACATTGCTCTTAATTTACTTCCAATCTAGTGGTGTGAAAGGCGTTGTTTCAGTACATTATGTTAATTTGGGTGTGCAATGTCATTGTCTGACAAGGTGTCAAAGACAAGATCAAGACGCTGGTGATGAGGTGCTTTTGCATTTTAGGCTTTTTTCTAAGTGGCTGTCTGCCAAGTTACAAGCAGTGGTGTCGGTCATGATGGGTGGGGGGGTGGGAGTGGTGGTGTTGGTGGAATGTTCTTCATTTGTGACTTCTATGATTTTTATACACCCTCACAAGAGTGGGAAAGGTTGAACATGGGAGTGTTCTTCAGGACCCGCCCTCACATTGTTGTGTTGGTGAGTTGGAGCAAATTTTAAGGGCTTGGTCTCGTGTTTTCCAGTCTACGGTTTTACCCTCCATTTACCCACTGACATCATACATTCCATTTGTGAAAATCACCTCCTGGAGACATACTTTTGCGCGTGTGTGTGTGTGTGTGTGTGTGTGTGTGTGTGTGTGTGTGTGTGTGTGTGTGTGTGTGTGTGTGTGTGTGTGTGTGTGTGTGTGTGTGTGTGTGTGTGTGTGATGTAGCGCATACTGTGAATTATCTGTTATTGACACACAGTAGACTATATATGACACAGAGAGGAATCCTAAGACTCACTTCATTAGTCCCAGATGGTGTAAACTTTTTTTTTTTTTTTTGGCTTGCCTCCGCTGCAGGAACTGGTTATGTATGTGTTACAAATTTTCAGATTTGCCTTCGTGCAGTGAGGACATTGTGTTCTGGTGTGTCCACCGCACTCCTTCGATATACCAGCTGAAACAGCCAGAGTAATGCCAGCAATAACTGGGGAGAAGATTTAAGGGATAACACTGGAAAAGCCATCCTCTATGTCTTTTCTGCCAGAGGGAAAGAGCCTTAGAATAACAGCCTTGAGATTAACGAGGAAATATTTTCTGCTCTCACTCACTGTTCAGACAGCTCGCAAGAATCTTCCCCAGAAAGCAGATTTATAAATTCTGCTCTCCTGATGATAATAAGTGAGATGTACAGAGACATTTTCCTCATTTTAAGATGTGTAATGCATTGATTTATTGAAGGAAAACAGCTTTTCCCCTCAGTGTCACCGTGATCATTTGGAACACATCTGAGATTTAGACAAGAAGTGCATGTGTTTGTGGAAATTAAAAAAAAATAATAATTCAACAGATGATGAAAGCGTCAGAATGATAATTCCACAGTTTTGTATTGATGCAAAACAGTGGAATGAATGAATTCCAAGTGTTCACTTACAGACTTTGTACGCTGACAAAAATGTGAAACTTCTGCTCCAATCATGTCAAACCTGCGTATGTACAATGTGACTGCTTCAATTTTCCAGCACTCACGCTGTTGACAGTGATGCAATGCACATTTTTCAAACATTCGGGTAAAAGATGGTGCATTAATCCAAAGATGCTTTGACTTCTTGATAACTAAAAGCACAAATGGCTTTTCTTTGGGATGTCTCAGTTGTGGCTAAACACATTGGGAAGAAACAATCTTTGAAATTAAGAGAAGGATCAAGGATGAGAGGTGAGGTACACCCTGGACAGGACGCCAGTCTGCCGCAGAGCCACATACAGACAGACAAACACATTCACACCCACACGCACACGCACACAAACATTATTTCCTCAAATTAATAAGTACACAATTTGTAATTATGCCGAAACAGATGTGTAGCCAGGGGCAGCATGGTGGATTAGTGGTTAGCACTGTTGCCTCACAGCAAGAAGATCATGGGTTCGATTCCCGCTTGTGGCCTTTCTGTGTGGAGTTTACTAATGTTCTCCCGCATTTGCATGGGTTCTCTCCGGGTGCTCCAGCTTCCTCCCGCATCCAAGGACATGCAGGTTAGGTGGACTGGAAACTTTAAATTGTCCGTAGGGGTGCGTGCGGGTGTGAATGTGTGAAGTCACAAAGAATTCTGGGGAGAAAAACTGACAAATCATTGTCTACTTATTCAACTAATTGCAAAGTTTTCTTCCACCTGTTGTGCTGAGTGTTTAAAAGTTTCTTAGAGCTTGTTAAAATGATGTCCTTAATTGATTTTGCTGTCTAAATTAAGAAACAACATAGCCCCATAAGTGAATGGTTGGTAACCCAGTGGGTTTCAAAACTACAGATGGATGGATCATTTATTTTATGGAAAGCGAATTACATTCACTGGATTAAAAAAAAAAAACATAGACCCCTGATCTTGTAATACAAGAAAATATCTCATAATTACGAGAAAAGATATCGATATTACGAGATCGGGCGTCTAATTTTCTATTCATCCAGTGAATGCACTATGCTTCTGTATGCAAGAGCAATCAAAGATTTCTGATGTCTGCCAATCCAGATCATCTTCAAAAGGCAGTGGAGTCTTCCATGCCCTAATATCTATCTGTAGTTCAAATTTGGTGAGAATCCGTAAAGTAGTTTTGAAGTAATCCTTCAAAGCCTATACAAAGGGACATTTTGATCCAGAATCCAGACACGGATCACCTCCAAAATTCAGTGTAGTCTTCCATAACCTAATATCTATCTGTGGTGAAAATTTGGTGAGAATCCATGAAGTAGTTTTGATGTAATCCTTCAAAGCCTATATAAAGTGAAACTTGATCCAGAATCTGGATCCGGATCAAGTTTCACTTTATATAGGCTTTGAAGGATTACATCAAAACTACTTCTACACCTACACCGGTCGCAGGTCATGGGGGAGCTGGAGCCTATACCAGCAGTCATAGGACGTGAAGCTGGGTGCACCCTGGATGTTAGTCTGTTACACGGCCACATATAGACAGACAAACACACTGACACTCACATATGCATCTATGGTTAATTTAGAGTCAGCAGTTTACCTGACCTGTATATATATATATATATATACTCAACAAAAATATAAACGCAACACTTTTGGTTTTGCTCCCATTTTGTATGAGATGAACTCAAAGATCTAAAACTTTTTCCACATACACAATATCACCATTTCCCTCAAATATTGTTCACAAACCAGTCTAAATCTGTGATAGTGAGCACTTCTCCTTTGCTGAGATAATCCATCCCACCTCACAGGTGTGCCATACCAAGATGCTGATTAGACACCATGATTAGTGCACAGGTGTGCCTTAGACTGCCCACAATAAAAGGCCACTCTGAAAGGTACAGTTTTGTTTTATTGGGGGGGGATACCAGTCAGTATCTGGTGTGACCACCATTTGCCTCATGCAGTGCAACACATCTCCTTCGCATAGAGTTGATCAGGTTGTCAATTGTGGCCTGTGGAATGTTGGTCCACTCCTCTTCAATGGCTGTGCGAAGTTGCTGGATACTGGCAGGAACTGGTACACGCTGTCGTATACGCCGGTCCAGAGCATCCCATACATGCTCAATGGGTGACATGTCCAATGAGTATGCCGGGGTCGCGGGGGGCTGGAGCCCATCCCAGCAGTCATAGGGCGTGAGGCGGGGTACACCCAGGACAGGACGCCAGTCTGTCGCAGGGCCACAAACAGACAAACAAACACAGACAGACACACCCACACGCACACCTAAGGACCATTTAAAAATTCCAATCCACCTAACCCGCATGTCTTTGGATGTGGGAGGAAACCAGAGCACCCGGAGGAAACCCACACAAACATGGGGAGAATATGCAAACTCCACACAGAAAGGCCAGGGGAATTGAACCCACGACCTTCTCGCTATATATATATATATACGAGGTCTGTTAGAAAGGTATTGGACCTTTTTATTTTTTAGCAAAAACCTGATGGATTTGAATCACGTGTGCTTACATGAGCAAACCTTGAACCTTCGTGCACATGCGTGAATTTTTTCACGCCTGTCGATTGCGTCATTTGCTGGTAAGCAGCATTTGTGTAAGGACATGTGTTGTGCTCTCGTCGGATTTTCATTACAAGGAAAAAGATGGAATGACTGGAGCAGCACTGCATCAAATTTTGCCAGAAACTGGGCGACAGCCAGGTGGAAACCATTCAGAAGATTCAGACGGCTTTCGGTGACTTTTCAGTCGTGTCACTATCCGAGAAATTGTGTAAGAGGTGGGCATGTCACAGCATGTCCTGTGAGACTTCAACAAGGAGGCGCTTTTGTTCTGCCATCAGCAGCTTCGGCATGAATTTCACCGCCACTCTTTTCATGGCCAAATCTTCTGTCACAGTGGAATGTGCCGAAAAAGTGCTGATGTCCACCTCTTCCGCAATTTCTCGGATAGTCACACAACAGTCCTGCTTCACCACAGCGTTCACTTTGGAAATGATCTGGTCATTTCTGCATGTTGATGGCCGACCAGAGCGTGGCTCGCTCTCCACCGTAGTGTGGACGTCTTTAAACCGGTTGTACCGCTCCTTAATCTGTGTGATGCCCATAGCATTGTCACCAAGATCATTCCACAGAACAGGTGCTAAATTTATTTGAAACAGGGACGTTTCTACATACACAGTCATAGAATGGTGTGACATTGGGGATGTTTGACATGAAACACCAACTATATTTAACAACAAAATGTAAATAAAAATTTAGTGCAATATGATGCCTTTAAAGAATATTCAGAATGAAGGATTATCAGATTTTAGGCTTCTATAGCTTGTTTGCACTTCACTATTGCTCTCAGAAATCATATAATATAGTAATTATCTCCCAAAGATCAGCAGCCTAGTAGTCAGACAGTGTTGCAGATTACTGGATTATTTTACAGTATGGCTTTGGAGTAAATGCTTTAAATAGAGTCTGATTAAGGCTAACAGGTCTATGAATTTCCTGAAATCAGTCAAAAAGCTTCCATTTGTGAAACACTAAATCCACATTTTCATGTCAACAAATGAGTTGGAGGTTGCAGAATGCTGATTCACAGTTTTCTCCCTAACTGGAAGGAAAGGAGATTAACATACAGCCTGTTTGATGACACTCCTTCAGATTACTGCTACTTTCTCAGTCTGTTCTGGTTGTTACAATAAGAAAAAATGACACACTGTCGTGACCACCGCAGATACCAGATAGAGGCAGAGTCTCGGACTTCTTTTCAGTGAATCCCAGCATTTTTCTGGGATATGTTCTGGCTTTAATTTAGTACTTGGGTGAACTGGGTGTTGGTTACTAAGGTCATGCAGTCCACCTGCTTGGGTGCTTTTGTTGGTGTGGAACATTTCACTGACTGTGACTTTGGGAACAATGCTGTGATCTTTCAGGAATCCATAGATGTCCTGTTTGCAGTGTTTGAGAAGCTGAGTGATGACTCAGAGAGTCTGGCTTTGCAGTTGTCGTGTATCAAGACTAAAATCCTGATTTCATTTTCATGGACATGCAACCCAGAGGTTTACAGAGTGCCCATGAATGTGGGGATGACTTCATGAACAAACAACTGCAGCACAGCTTCAGCTCAACCTTAACACTTCCAGAAAACCTCTTAGTGACATCACATCTTGTGCAACAGTGTTATGACTTCCACAGTAAAAACAAATGTTTGAACAACTTGAAAATCCATAGCACAATGAAGGAATGCCCCAGTTAACCACAGGCATCTTCCTGGATCTTCTTAGATTTCCCAAAGTTTGGACAAGGTTTCAAACTATAACCATCCAGGATGCTTGTCTGAAAGTAAGAATGAGGCTGAAGATCTAAGTGTGTTGGTTTGCGATGGTGCTGGATCAAAACTAAGATCCAGGCTTTCACTGATCTCCTGAGTGTGATCAATATGTGATAAAAGTGTTGAATTTGTTGAGATATTCACTTAACTCGGCAGTGGTATTCATATCTCTGGGGGCTCAGAATATGAGGTCCAAAGACACCTGGGAAATGCTTACAGAGTCACTGGATACAGGTTGTTGGTGATGGCCTTCAACTCCAGTGCTCAAGGGCTGGTGTCCTGCACCTTTTAATGTGTCCCTGGTCCAACACACCTAAATCAAATGGCTGAATTACCTCCTCAGTATGCAGTCAAGTTCTCCAGAATGCTGCTAATGATCTCATTAATTGACTCAGGTGTGTTGAAACAGTGACAAAAGTTGCAGGACACTGGCCTTCGAGGACTGGAGTTGAAGACCCCTGCCTTAGAGTGAAGCTCTTAGTTTTTACCATCTTACTGTTTCCAGTCTTAGTTTATGGTTTTGAGATTTTGGCTGTAACTGCTGACCTAAGTTGACGACTGGATATATTTGAAACTTTGCATTTCATGAGAATCCTGGGCCCGGTTTCATAAAGTGGTCTAATCTTGTTTAGCCAACTAAACTCAGTCGACTAATCTTTTGACATTATTGTGCAAAGCACTTCATCGGCTAAAGTTTTGCGTTAGCAAACTGAAGTTTTTCACCTAGTACAGAGGAGTCTGATCTTGTTTTAGCTGACAAAACTTCAGTGTCTTACCTCAAGAATGGCGGCTATCATGTAACACCAATTGATGGAACAGGAAGGAAGGGGAGCTTTGCAGTGGAAGTGAGTGTTACAGGACCAGAATAATCCATTGGAGATGTTTACGGATGCTGAGGTCTGGAGTGCTTCTCCTCTGTTGTGGTGGACTCGGCCATGTTTGTGGCAAATGACCAATCCAGAAGTAAACAAAACTCTCACGTATTGGAGGCGTTTCTTGGCAACAGGACTCAGGAAGCCGCTTATGCCCTTGAAAATCATTGACTAATGCTAGACGGCATATCTACAGGTTTAGTCATCAATGTGAAATGATTATACGGCTAATGTTGGGTGACTAACCTTGGTAAATGGACTGCATTTATATAGCACTTTTCCATCTGCCTCAGACACTCAAAGCACTTTACAATTATGCCTCACATTCACCCTGATGTCAGGGTGCTGCCATACAAGGTGCTCACTACACACCGGCGCAATAGGGGATTAAAGGCCTTGCCCAAGGGCCCTTAGTGATTTTCCAGTCAGGCGGGGATTTGAACCCATGATCTTCTGGACTCAATCCCAACACCTTAACCACTAGACCATCACCTCCCCTAACCTTAGTCGACTAAGTAAGTTTAGTAGACTAAAGGATTAGACTGCTTTATGAAACCTGGCCCTGAAGTATTGACCTCCTCGATCTGGTGTGGAGTTGCTTCAATGCTAAAAACCCTAGTGACCGAAAAGGGATGTTCACGCACCACCTTGCTGTTCCAGAACGATGACTATTTTCATGAGATGGAGTGGCCCAGTGGGTTCAATAGGTGGCTACCAAACAGGATCAAGGATGATTCCTTGTTGTGTTGATGTGGTGATGCTTGACAACAGTGCCTGTTCCCAGATCTGACCTGGAACCATCACCATAAGAACATATTTAACCAGGATGTTGGTGCAGATGTATTTAGAACTTGATGCTAATGTGATGAAATCTCCTTTGAATTAGCTGCTTCGGAGCAGCAAAAGAAAGGGTGTAACTATGATGGAAACCTGAGAAGAAATAAGGAGCTCATAAAGAACCCTGTTTCCGACAGCACAGACAGCATTCCTCTTTACAGCGTCTGTGACACTGAGGGCCAAGAGGTCCTGCGGGGGTGTGTGATTATGGAGCAGTAACACTGCAGGGCAGGTTGCAGTCCTGTGAGTTAGGACATGATCTTGCAACGTGTCACACGCATTCAGTAAAAATCAACTTGGACAGAAGTTGGAGCGATGGCTTTTATGAATGAGCAGAACAGAGAAACAGGAAGCCGCTTTCACTGTCTGGTTTGCTTTGTTCAGTTCTTGGCGCGCAGACCTGAGGAAGGAGGAGATGGAGAAGGAGGAGGGAGGGGCTGGTCAGCTGTATTTAGCAGGAGAGGCTTCCTGTGCATGGGCCTCATGGCGCCAAGCGGGGGACGACATCCACAATCCAACTTGCTGCTGTCTCACCATTCGCTGCAAACACATACACCCGCTGGCAGCGACTCTGTTCTCAATTTCCTGCCTGTAATTCTGGCCTTTTGTCAGAAGAGGAAAAAATAAAAACAGCTTACTGCAAAGACTCGTACAATCATTTGGTGTTTGCATCACGTGTACATACTGTAAGCACGCTTCAGGGAACAGGAGAGATGTTAGGTAATAGTTCAAGAAAAGGCAGCAGCGGAAAGTCTAACAATTGGCAACAAAGAATGATGTTAATTTCAATTAGCCATTAAATATTACTCTTAAAATTACAACCCCAATTCCAATGAAGTTGGGATGTTGTGTAAAATGTAAATAAAAACAGAATACAATTTTTCAATTTCAATTTCAATTTGTTTACATTTATACAGCGCCAAATCACAACAGAGTTGCCTCAAGGCACTTCACACAAGCAAGGTCTAACGTTACTAACCCCCAGAGCACCACTGGTAAGGAAAAACTCCCTCTGAGGAACACAATGATTTGCAAATCCTCTTCAACCTATATTCAATTGAATACACCACAAAGATATTTAATGTTCAAACTGATAGACTTTGTTGTTTTTGTGCAAATATTTACTCATTTTGAAATGGATGCCTGCAACACATTTCAAAAAAGTTGGGATGGGGCAACAAAAGACTGGGAAAGGTTGATGAATGCTCACAGAACACCTGTTTGGAAACAGGTGTGTGTCATGATTGGGTATAAAAGGAGCATCTCCAAAAGGCTCAGGATGTTCACAAGCAAAGATGGGGTGAGGATCACCACTTTGTGAACAACTGCATGAAAAAATAGTCCAACAGTTAAAGAACAATGTTTCTCAATGTTCAACTGCAAGGTATTTAGGGATTCCATCATCTACAGTCCATAATATAATCAGAAGATTCAGAGAATCTGGAGAACTTTCTACATGTAAGTGGCAAGGCCAAAAAACCAACAATGAATGCCCGTGACCTTCGATCCCTCAGGCGGCACTGAATTAAAAACCAACACTACTGTATAATGGATCTTACCACGTGGGCACAGGAACACTTCAGAAAACCATTGTCAGTTAACACAGTTTGTCGCTACATCTACAAGTGCAAGTTAAAACTCTACCATGCAAAGTGAAAGCCATACATCAACAATATCCACAAACGCCGCCGCCTTCTATGGGCCTGAGCTCATTTGAAATGGACAGATGCAAAGTGGAAAAGTGTGCTGTGGTCTGATGAGTCCACATTTCAAATTGTTTTTGGAAATCAAGGACGTTGTGTCCTCTGGACAAAAGAGGAAAAAGACCACCCAGATTGTTACCAGCGCAAAGTTCAAAAGCCAGCATCTGTGATGGTATGGGATGTGTTAGGGCCCATGGCATGGGCAACTTACACATCTGTGATGGCACCATCAATGCTGAAAGGTACATCCAGGTTTTGGAGCAACACATGCTGCCATCCAAGCAACGTCTTTTTCAGGGACATTCCTGTTTATTTCAGCAAGACAATGCCAAGCCACATTCTGCACGTGTTACAACAGCATGGCTTCGTAGTAAAAGAGTGTGGGTACTAGACTGGCCTTCCTGCAGTCCAGACCTGTTGCCCATTGAAAATGTGTGGCACATTATGAAGCACAGAATACGACAATGGAGACCCCGTTGAAAAACTGAAGTCGTACATCAAGCAAGAATGGGAAAGAATTCCACCTACAAAGCTTCAACAATTAGTGTCCTCAGTTCCCAAACGCTTATTGAGTGTTGTTAGAAGGAAAGGTGATGTAATACAGTCGTAAACATACCACTGTCCCAGCTTTTTTGAAACGTGTTACAGGCATCCATTTCAAAATGAGCAAATATTTGCACAAAAACAATAAATTTGTCAGTTTGAACATTAAAAATCTTGTCTTTGTAGTGTATTCAATTGAATACAGGTTGAAGAAGATTTTCAATTCATTGTATTCTGTTTTTATTGGAATTGGGGTTATAAGATAGATCAGTTAAAATGTAGGAATTTAATATATGTACCATTTCCTTACAATGTCAACAAAGGATAAGATAAGATAAGATTATCTTATCTCAAGAAAATTATTTAAAAAGATGAATGTCCTGGTCAAAAATATGCTATGTACACACCTTAATACACAAATGATTTAACATTAAATTAAAAATCCTTTATCATTAAAGAGATTATATTGTTAATACAGCCAGATTACTGAAAGGCATATGGACAGCACCGTGGCTTAGTGGTTAACACTGTTGCCTCACAGTGAGAAGGTCCCAGGCTCACTTCCAACATGGTCCTTTCTGTGTCGAGTTTGCATGTTCTCCTTGTGTGTGTGTGTGTGTGTGTGTGTGTGTGTGTGTGTGTGTGTGTGTGTGTGTGTGTGTGTGTGTGTGTGTGTGTGTGTGTGTGTGTGTGTCCCCCTGGGTGCTCTGGTGTCCCCCCACTTTCAAAGACATGCAAATTAGGTGAGCTGGTGGCTTTACAGTGATGGTGAATTTGTTTGTGATAGACTGGCGGCCTGTCCAGGTTGAACTTTGCCTCTCCAGCACCCTGTGACAGGTTTAGAAAGTGGATGCACGGACACTGACATGGTGCATTAAAATAAATATCATGTCTCTACACCTCCTTAAGATGTCTTGTAAATTACTTTGGAAGTGCTATCTGGTTACAAAAAAACAACATTTCTATATTTAGAAGTGTTTATTTCTTGCTAACTTTTACAAAATATAAGAACCATCTCCGCTTTATACAGAAACACAGCTGTTTTGGTGTGTATTCTGCCATCTTCGAAGGTTTTTTTGGAGTGAACAACCAGTTGACGTGACTGCCTGTTCACTTGGATTGGCAGTCGCCATGTTGTGTTGCTCAGAATTTGCACAAAAGAAACTTCAAGTGTATTTTGGCGGCCATTGTCTCTTGCCACTGCTGAACGCCCAGTTTGATTGAATGGAAACTTGTTGCTTTGCCTCTGTCGCTTGCTGTTGCTCCCAGCGAATGTGTGTTGCAAAATGTTTTAGAATGTGTATAAAATAATATCATAAATGTTCATTTGAAGAAGTTTCTTCAAAACAGTTCTTTCACATCAGCCCATAAATGGCCTTGTGTAATTCCATATGGTACACACCATTGTAGCATGACACAGTAAGACATAGTACCACAGGTGGTACCTTCCAGAATTCAAACAATTGGTGATGCACCACAACATTTTGTAATATTGTCATTTATTGGGAAATGAAACCAACAAAAGTCATGCAGTACGATTATGTACACTGAAAAAAGTAAAATTTAGATCAACTTTTAAAATTTTGTTAGAATGACATTAATTAATTTTTAAAGTATATTTATAATTTTATTAAAATTTGAAATGGCATATACAGTTCATAAATGTTGGTGTAACAAATAACACAATTTTTTGAAAGTTGGCTCAAGTTTTCCTTTATCAGTGTAAGTGTAAACAGGCCGATACCTGGCATGTTTTGTGAAATGGTAGAGAGTAGTAATGTGATGCAACAGAGGAAATGTGTGAAAATGATGACATATCGGGTACTTTTTTTGCCCTTGCCTTCCAGTTAGTACTATTGGTAGATATAAGTCTAAGAGGGCAGAGCTCACAGCTCTAAATAGCAGTGAATGAGTAAGATGCTAGTGTAAAAAAGAGGGAATGTTTGAGTTGCACCACTGCTGCCATTAGTTTTCATCAACACAGTGCACATTTTTTTTAATTATGGAGAGAGAAATTAAATTTAAAAAGTGACAAAACACAGGAGAACAGTTGAGGATTTATTTGTACTTTTGAATCGCTGTCTGTGTGAAATATGCAAATATCCACACACACACTAAAAAGAACCAACTTAAAAAGTTGTTTCAGTTGGTAACACCTAAATGAATTGAGTTGTTTGAATTTAAGTTAATAAGTTAGCTCAACTGTAATTTACAAAAGTTCAAACAACTTAATGCATTTAGATGTTACCAACTGAAACAGTTCATTTAAGTTGGTTCAACTCTACTTTCAGTGCAGACACACACAGACGGTTTGTGAAGGTTTGGAAGTTAAATGACTTTCCTGCCCCCCCTTCAAAAAAAAAAAAAAAAAATCCTGTATCAAAACTCCTTAGAGAGAACGGTGATGTCACATTTCAAAATGTTGGGCATCTCAAGAAAATGTTACATGTGCTTTTATGCGGTCAACTACAATATTTGATTAAAATATTTAATGGTGATTAATTGCATGATTAGTTTACAAGAGATTAATCACAAATAATTGCACATATTTATCTTGAATCCTATCTGCTTTGCAGTGTTTCTAATCATTATTTCATCCATTTTTTCAGTTCATGCTTATTCCAATTCAGGATCACGGAGGAGCTGGAGACTATCCCAGTGGTAAATGGGCAAGAGGGGAGGTACACTCTGGTCAGGTAGACAGTCCATCGCAGCACAATATTTAGATAAACAAACACAAACATACTACAGTCAATTTTAAAGTTCCCTATTCCCGTAACCTGTATGTCTTTAGAAGTGGGAGGAAGATGGTGCACCCACAGGGAACCCATTCAATTGAATAGGAAAGTGTTTGAAACGTAGAAGGTACCTCTCATAATATCCCTAATGTCATAGCCGGCACCACGAGGGGGCGTTTGGGGGCGATGCCCCCTCACGTCTTCAACCTCGCCCCCTCGCATGTTAGAGTTAACAAAAAATAAAAAAGAAAGAAAAAGAAATACTGGAAAATATAGCAAAATATTAGTTATTCAATAATATCACGTATTTAACAAATAAACCAAATTAATTAACTAAAGTAATTCATTTTAAAACAAACGGATATGGCGTGTGTCTGTGTTCAAGAGATTTGATAGGTTGAGGGTTGCGCTTGTCAGTGCGGCAGAGGGCGGTGCGTTTCCAATGTGTTGTGACATCAGACGCGTCGCTTCGGAAGCGGCAAGGGGGCAGAGATTGCTACGTCACACTCTGGCTGTTTCCACAATCTGAATAAAGTTCAGCGATCACCGTCTTGAACTTCGGTCGCCTGAACCACAAAAAAAAACTTTCAAAAAACAGCAGTAGAATGATTCTCCCATCACCCTGCTGGGAGAAGCTTTTTTCAGCTACTTTTCAGAGTGACGCCGACCGAGGGAGGACCGACGACTTGGTGGGATATCGATCGAACCGCGACAGCAGGCCAACCCGCACAGAGAAGCCGGCCTTCAGGCATCATCACTGGGCAGAGCGATCCAGGCCGTCAAGGTGATGGAGCAAACCCACTCCATCCGAAATCTCCCACTTTTTGGATATATGCGAAGTCCCAGTTTGCCCAACAGAGTTTAGTTCTGCAGCTTTACTGAGGTGAGAATAATGTAAAAATAAAATGTGACATTTACTGAACTATGAAGGTTTAATGTTCGGCTAACGTTAGCATAGCCTTTTAGCACAGTTGATCTGAGTGAACACTTTAATTTGTAAATGGTTCAGTCTTTTTTATTTTTACCAAATAAAGCTACAGCTTTTTTCAGACACCACAAAAGCTCAACTTTAAATAACTTATATTTTCTGGCGTTTTTTCCATCGTTTTTTGCCGTTTTCCCCCCTTTTTTATGTATAAACTGTTTAGTGTTTCTTTATATTTAAAGAAATATTTTTATTTGTCCCAATCAGGAACATTTGCTGTGCAGACAACCCAACTTCCATTGATGAGCTGAACACCACGAAGTCCAGTAGAAAGAAAACATATCTGCTTTTCAGCAACACCACCAGAGTTAAAATTCTGCAGAAGAGACTTTCATCTGGTCCCGAGAATCCAGCAGAACACCTGCTTCTAAATAAAAGGCTCTTTGAACAGCAACTATTTTATTATTTTTTAAAAAAGCTGTTTCATTTTATATTTTAACAATAAATGAACGGATCATTAAAAATGTCCACGAATCAAAGTCAAAAGACATTTGCACAAGTAGAAGCTCTCCACTTATTGTGCTCAAATTCATATTTTAGAAATTACTCTGTCCTGATAACATTAAAGGCAATTACATATTTTGATGAAATTACAAGTTTAAATGACTATAAAAAATTAATCATGAGGTTTATGTCACAGAAATCCTACTTTACAATCACACTGCAGTCATTGTTAAATTATTTCCTTTTGCATTTATAATAAACATTTGTATTTATTTAGTGTTTGTTTTTCTGGTTGAAATGAGATATAAATAATCTACCAGACTTAAAAAATATACAAGTTTCCATGTTATTTTATTTGTCCAAAAATAAATGTCTGAGGTTCCTTATGTTAAACAAGAAATTATCTAATATGAAGTAACAGGTGGTTTTAATTTACAGATGAAAGGTTTCTAAAGAACCATTTATTGATTTATTTAGCTATTTTAATTACAAGTGTTCTAAACTTTTTTTTAACAGTAATCAGAAATTTTGAGGTAACAAACAACAACAAAAAAACATTTCCAATGATTTTTCTTCAGAAAACTGCTCTCTAAATGAGCAGTCCTGTCACACGTTAATGTTTTGTACAGATCAGTGGTTTCTGCACCAATCGGATTGGTCCAATCCATTTTGTACAGATCAGTGGTTTCTGCCATGAGCCTTCCGTGTTTTGGCCCGACGCGTCGTTCCTGTTGGACAACATGAAGGTACGTCACAGCTCAGAGTGTCGAAAGTTGGAGCACCTCATCTCGACAGAACACCGGCTCTGTGTGGTATGCAGGAGATCACTTGACCGAGGGTCTATACGTTCAAATAATAATTAAAAAAATACTGTCATCACTCTTTACTCTTACTCAGTCAATCTCTTACAATGGTGCAGCCTAAATACACGAAATTTCCAGGAGCGCACCCAATTCATTACGCACGCTCAGAGGCATGTCTCCTCTGGTGCGCACTTTTTTTTGGGGGGGGGGGGGAGCAACCCCGCCCCCTGTGATCAACTCAGCACCCCCTTAATATTTTTTTTCTGGCACCGGGACTGCCTAATGTGAAGGCCAAAGGACAATGCAGGATCAAAAATCACCCCAAGGTTTCTCACCTTGTCCGTATGATGTATGACGTATGACGTACAAGGCCAAGCACTACACAGTAAAATCACCAGTGTAAAACTAGCACTGATAGCGTGAAAATAACACTGGTGATTTTACTGTGTAGCTGGTCAAATTGATGCCGATATCTTGCTGGACCAAGAACCATCATTTCAGTCTTATCAGAGTTTAAAAGTGGGAAGTCACTGCACAGCAATCCTCTAGTGTTTTTTATGGAAATGAGATTACCACCAGTTATCAGCATGTACAATTGAGTATCATCAGCATAGCAATGAGAGGCAATCACAAAACGGGTGTCATTATTCAACAACTCATCTATGCATTCTCAGGTGCCTGCACAGTCTGAAACTGGACACTACATACACACACACACACACACACACACACACACTATATATATATATATATATATATATATATATATATATATATACAAGGTCTATTAGAAAAGAAACCGACAGTTTTATTTTTTTTTTAAACTATATGGATCTGAATCACGTGTGATTACATCAGCCAAGCTTGAACCCTCGTGCGCATGCGTGAGTTTTTTCACGCCTGTTGGTCATGTCATTCGCCTGTGAGCACGCCTTGTGGGAGGAATGGTCCAGCCCCCTCTTCGGATTTTCGTGACGTCACCGACAGGCGTGAAAAAACTCTCGCATGCCCACGAGGGTTCAAGCTCGGCTGATGTAATCACACGTGATTCAAATCCATATGGTTTTTTAAAAAATAATAAGGTCGGATACTTTTCTCACAGACCTCGTATATATATATATATATGACACATTGTTGATGACATGACTATGCAATAATGGAGAGCTCTATTGCTGCTCTCCTGCGTTCTCATCAACTTTTCATCATATATCTATCAACAGATACATATACATACATTTATTAATAGATCATATCTTTCATATCTTTTATTATTATTATTAAACCTTTATTCAACCAGATTTAAAAAAAAAAACATTGAGATCGTAACCTCTTTTACAAGTGCGACTTGGCCACGAAAAGCAGCAGCACATCATTGCAGACAAAATAAAATAAACAACATCAAGGTAACGATTTAAAATATATAAAATACAAGCAATTAACTAATAAAACACAATCATTTCTGTCTTGGTATCACTATACAAGTTAAAAAACAGTTAAAAATTTTAAAACACAGGCACTATTCAAAAGGAACTATTCATTTCCATTCTCGATTTCTTAAAGCAGATCGGAAAGCGGTCAGAGCATTTATCAGTCAGATTTGTGGAATCTTGGACCAAAAAGCTTTGCCTTTGCCTTTCAGCAGCTCCCATTCGAGTGGAGTCACCTCAGCGGATTCAGCACAGTTCTGCATTGAATTATTTTTACACTGGATGCCCTTCCTGACTTTAGGTATGGTAAAGAAAGAAAATACCCTTAGGGCTCTAAGGATTAAGACAAAGCAGCAATGCATATAAAGCTAACACAGTGACATCCACAAGATGACAAACCCATAATTATTAGGACCTCCAGATCTTACCAAATTCAAACAATCAGAGTGGAGTCAACCCCGTTACTAAAAACTAGCAAAATCTTGGTCCACATCATCCATTTCTATTTAATCCACTAGATGGTGGATGCAGCCTGTGAGCTGTTGCCAGCAGCCGGCATCTTGCTTAGTGTTATTACATGTCGTCAGGCTTTAGATTAAATAGAAATCTATGATGTGCTGACTTAAACTTGGGTTAAAGTGATTTGAAAATGCTATTTTGTGCAGCGTTCTGGTGCTGCGACAAGCTGACAAAGGAGTATTAACTGGTTAAATAAAGGCTAAATAAATAAAAAAATAAACAATAATAAATTTTGGAGTGAGCTTTCATGTGTATTATATGTAATATTAATGATGTGGGAGAAATGACTAAAATTGCTGAATAAAGGTTACAAAATTATTTATTTTTTGTGTCGATCTGTATTCTGTAAAGTAGTGACTTCAGTTTTACTGTCTGGATGCTTTGGTGTGATAAATATCTCACCATTCGTTTAGCGATTCAATTAGAAGTCTCACTTTCATAAATCTCAATTTATCCTTTTTTAATTAGCTTTGGATTTTTTTTCTTCTTCACATCAGGTTTTCCATCCTGAGATATTCTGTAAGAGCAAATTAATAGAACGGAAATGCTTTTGTTCTCAATTTGGTGGGTCAACTTGGTCCAGAAATGATTGAATAATAATACTTTCACCCTGGCTGGCGTGGCTGTTTCATTTTATTTATAGGATTTACTATTTTTACTATAAAAGCGGTGCCACAGGTATGTTAACCCGCTGGGGCAGACGCCGTCGTATACGATGGCTGAGACAAAGCTTTACTAAATTATAAATAACTTTTTAATGATATGAGATAGAAACTTTCTTTTTTTTTTTGCTGAAAAGTTAACTCCGCGGACTTTCGTGTCAGCCATCAGCCATCTTTGTACTCCTCATAGAAGCTGTGTGATGATGTGCACAAGGTGAGTGTCCAATCGGAATTGGTTCACCGTCACATGGTTTTCCAAAATCCAATCGTAGGGCAGATTTACCTCACGTGATAAATCAAAGATCGTTTTTTATCAGTGACATGTTACTAGTTGGCCCGTTTGAATAGCCATCTGGCTGCTTGCTCCAATGCACCCTGCGCCATTACGCACGGTGCTCAGTGAAAGTGAGCAGAGGGAGAGCCTCTGATGACAATCTCACGTGCTCAAACACAGATTGTGTGAGTTTTAGAGATACGCCACTCCTCATTAACTGTGAATGTTATTGAATAAGTCTGTGGCAAGCTCTCTTGCTCCGGCGTAAAGCGCTGTTTACCATATCAATGGAGCAAGGGGGAGGGGCCGCTCCTCAGAGTGTGAGGAGCCAAAGTGTGCCAAAGTGTGAAAGCTGCTTTCAGAGCAGGACAGAACACTCCAAAACACAGTAAAAGTAGAGGTTTGTGATGTTACCTTTGTGTAATAGCAGACAGAAATTGCTTTGAGATGAAGACAAAAAAAAAAACAACAAAAACAAAACGCATAGACCATTTTGTATATGTTGTTCAAAATGTGCATTTGTTTTTATTGTTTGAGCCTTTTTGTTGTACAGTCTTTCACACAAGAGCCCAAATTACCTTTATAAAGTGTCAAAACAGTTGTTTATTATAGTTTACTGTGTATTTTAAATAAATGTGTGTGGAAAATGATTTTCCACTTTACTTTTTCCTTTGTTATTTCTGATTGTAAACCTGTATTACACTTATAAAGCACAAATATAGCTTATATATTCTGAAAGTACAGGTTGTCCTGAAAAAAGAGACATAAAACTTGATTGTGGGATGCAGGGTGAGCTGTTAACAGCAATAATAAAACATTTATGCCAGGTGAGTGAACTGTCCAAAAAATGCCCTTGGACCCCAGAGGGTTAAGAGCAATCTTTAATATTAATATCTTAAATATGATGCAAGTGAGTGAAGCTCTTACTTTCACCCCTGGCTATTTCCCATCTTTAACTTAACTGTATAAGGAAATTAATTAAGGCCCAGACTCATATCTCGTGTCATGGCAGACATAGTGTATTTGATGGTATTACTTTCTACCTGGACTGGGACTAACAAATTCATTCAAATGTATTATATAAATAGTCTGATCCTTGTATTTGTTTTGACAAATAGTGGCTGTACAAATATGCAACAGAGTTTGAATAAATGTAAACAGAACAGTAATAGCACGGAAAATGCAGATTTATGGTGAAACTCTCTTGACAACATTGATCATGTCCACATTGATTTCTATTTATGTCTGGTTGTTGGACGCTGACCAAGATGGCGGTGTTCTGGCAACAGCCAGCAAATAAGCGGATTGTCCCGGTCCTCCATCTAGTAAGTAAGTCCACATACTTTCCAATAGAACAAACATTTATTTACACTTTGTCTTTAAAAAGCACAGTGGTAGCCTTATCTTTACTAAATGATTCCTAATTGATTACAACAGAAAGAAGATAGTCCAAATTACAGGAACTGAGTAAACTAAACTGAGCCTGGTTACCCCTGAGGGTAAGAACACAAAGCATCAGGCTGAAGCCAGTCTTATTGTTGTTGCTGAGGAGAAGAGTGCGGAGGAAGTCCTAAATCAATCCCACTCACCGAGGGCTCACAGTAGGAAAGCGCCTGCCATCAACAGGAGGCGACTCTGTCATCATCAATTGGAAAAGCACAGGAGAAAAAGGCTAATGAATTCTTATATGAGCTTTTGTGGAAAATTTACAGTGAATTATGTTAATTATGGGAAACTACATAATAACTTGAAACCTGTTGCTTCAACCACATTTTTGAGTAGTTACACATCACACAGCTTTCACCAACTATAACACAACATGACACAAAATTTTTATATAATATAAATTAGGGGGAAGAGGTTGGACGAGGGCAGACAAGAGAAGACACACAAAATATCACCTTACTGTCCAAGAATTTCCTCTTTTTTCCAAAGAAAAGTGTCAAACATCAGGAAAAGTAATTGCTTTACTTTTGGACTAGATGCTACCACATCAAGTATTGTTTTTGTGCAGTAAATTGAAAACATGTTCTAGCCACAGAAGAGTCATTGCCAACAGCAGAAATATTTGATTTGTTGTAGGAATTTCTCCGTGATGTCATTGGAGATCCACCTAACATTTCCTTACGCCCTACTCAGGGAACAGTTGGAGCTATATCTGAATCAACAGTATCAACTATAACAGCAGATGTCCACTCAAACCTAATACTGTTCTTTCCCTTTCATTATAAAGTACCAAAGTATTTTGAATCAATGTGCAGTTTTCTATCACACAGCAAAATCTGTTAACTTGCTCATATTTATGAAAGTTCCATTAATGCAAAGTAAGAGGTCAACCTATATATATATATATATATATATATATATATATATATATATATATATATATATATATATATATATATATATATATATATATATATATATACGAGGTCTGTGAGAAAAGTATCCGACCTCTTTATTTTATGCAAAAAAATATATGGATTGGATTCATATGTTTTTACGTCAGCCAAGCTTGAACCTTCGTGCGCATGTGTGATGGCTGTGTGGAGCCGGGACCGTCGTGTGCAATTTCTCTGGTTATCACAAGAGCTGGACATCAGCCATTTTCCGGCAGATTTCACTTTTAACAAGAGATTTTGTCATGGAAAGCCACGCTTCATGACCGATTTGCTGATGAAGCAAGACAAAGGAACACCTCCGTTTCCGTTGGGACAAGCCTATCTCGGCTTTCAGTGCTTACCAGTCGAGTGAGTATAAGAGAAATTGTGGAGAGCTGGACATGTCCCAACTTGTCCTCTAACACTCCGAAACGGAAGTGTTCCTTTGTCTCGCTCCATCAGCAAATCAGTCGTGACACGCGAAGCCTCCGCGCGGCTTTCCAGCTCTTGTGATAACCAGAGAAATTGCACACAACGGTCCCGGCTCCACACAGCCATCACACATGCGCACGAAGGTTCAAGCTTGGCTGACGTAAAAACACATGAATCAAATCCATATATTTTTGCATAAAATAAAGAGGTCGGATACTTTTCTCACAGACCTCGTATATATATATATATATATATATATATATATATATATATATATATATATATATATATATATATCATATTCAATTACTTGAATATGATATATTATACAAATTCTCCCCATTGCATATTGGAAAAATTGCGTCGTCAAAATGTTTTTTGTTGTTGTTGCCAGCAACATCACTTCCTGCAGCATTAGAACGGTGATGATTCTCGCCTAGCTAATGTGCTTTATCTTGAAATTATTTTTACTTTTCGTTTATGATTACTTTCACAAGCATTAGCTTAAAATCTCTCATCATGGAGGAGCACTGACAGTCCCAAAGGTGAAAAAAATTCTTGCAATAAGTAGTATCATTTAACAAATAAAATTCATTACCCAATGCCATTACCCGTCTATCTGTGTGCCCCTTTGTCCATCTGTCTGTCTGTCTGTGGTCAGCACAACTTCAGTCCTATAGGTACGGTCAGGCTTACGCCCTGTCCGCGTAGTTACGGCCGCCATTTTTGGTCTCCGCTGAAAACAAACTGTACACGCACTCCCAACCATTGTTGATATAGTTGTCTTTACTGCTGTTTATTCGCAATGGCCTGCTGATTTGGTAATGCTAAATGGCATAGGTACAGTAGGACAATAACCACCTCTAAAACTGAAAACACTGCTTTTAGAACCTAATAACACCTCTGAACTTATTTAAAAGACATTTCTAGGACATTAGCATGTTGACATCATCGCATGCTGGTAGCTAGCTGCAAAACTCATTTTGTTTGTGTGTAAATATATCTTTGTCTTATATTATGTAAAAGGTAATGAGAAATAAACACTTCTAAAACTGAAAAAGCTGTTTTTGTAACTTGATAATGCCTCTGGAGTCATTTACAAGAGACTCTGCAGACGTTAGCATGCATGCTAACGTCTGCTACCTTTTTTGTTGCTATTTTAAGGTCTTGCCATCCTGTGAAGCTGGTCATTGTTGTTGTTTGTTTTTTTAAAGCTGCTATTGTCTTATTTTTTAATTTTTCTTAAAGCTGCTGTTGTGTTATTTTTTTGTATAGCCGAAAGAACCACCAGAATTTCAGTGCAGAAAGCAATGACAATACACATCTCTTTGATTCTGTTTCAACTCAAAGCTAACTTTCTATGGAGTTAAATTTGTCTCATTAGTACCTGCAAATGCACAGATGGTGAGCTTTAAATATTTCTTGATTTGCACTATTTCCACTCTTAAAACATAAATATTGTTTTTGTTTGACTGATTGATTGTAGAGGGGCTTTATTAAACATGTACAAATTGTAGGATTAGGATCTTAATAATTAATTAAACTGCAAATTATAAAGAACACAATGCTCATATGGCTGAGGGTATTTTAGCATTGTGTTATATTTTATAATATAAAATAATTCAAAATTATCTTTTCTATTTCCAACATACAAACACATACAAGTGAAGAAACTCAACAATGGTGACAGCACAAATGAGAAACTTACAACCAACAGCTGGCTGTTCGAGTCTGGCAGGCACTGGCACTGTTTGTGCCTGCATGGGTGCCTCTGGCGTGGGTCTTGAACCAGCCAAAAGTGCTGCAGAGATTTACCTGTATAAAAATTATGCAGGTAAAAGTTTCTAAAGGTGTACAATTTTCTATCATGCTAGCCACCCTGAAGCAAATTTTTAAACTGGTTGTATATTCTTGATTTTGCTAAATTTTTCCCAGCATATAAACAACCATTTGATTTTTGCATTATGCCATAAATTGAGAGTTAATGCAATGAAAATATTTTGCTGACTGCCATAGAACAAGGGGCCTTTTTCACTGGGGTCAAAACAGGAATTTGTGGTTATTTTCAGTAAAAGTATTCAGTTGAAGCAAATAAAAGCTTGAGATTCCTGAGTAAGTTAAGCTCACAATATGATTTTGACTCTCAGTACTTACAGAAACTGTGCAACGGATGATTTCATTGTTAGCTATCAAATATAGGTCTTTACAATAATTTCATTAAAAATGTCCATCTGGATCAAATAGAAACCTAGGGTCCCTGAGTAATTTAAGCAGAAGATGTCCTTCATAGTGTCAGGGTTTATGAGACACATCAAGTAGTAATTGCTTCAAATACCAATAAAGAAGCAATAATAATAATAATAATAATAATATCCCATGACATCTCATCTCATGGGATCGAGGAAGTGTTCAATATTTGATATTTCCCATTTCACTATGGACTTAAATTTGGCACTTCCTGTTTCAGTGTGAACTTGCCACTGTGTTCCCATGAGATTCCATGAGATCTTGTCTGTCAATTCAGGAAGTGTCGATCCAGGAAATGTTTGACATTTGACATTTCCTGTTTCACTATGTACTCAAAATTTGCCACTTCCTGTTTACGACTCCCTGTACCATTAGTGAGCTTTGCGCTGATGCACGTCGCTTCACTCGTAATAATAATAATAACATTTAAATGCCATTTTGTTGATAATTTTTTTCTTAATTGTTAGAAAATGGCTGTTTTATCTCACCTGACAGACAAATGGGACACAATAAGAGAAAGCCAAAAAACCTTCCGACTTTGTGCTTATCTTTGGAATTCAATATTTGCCTGCGGAGTGAAACAGCAGAGCACAGGGAAGTACATATGGCTTTTCAACAAACATACCATCATTTTCAGAAAAAAACAATTTGAATGAAACATATACTAATATGAGGTGCTTGAATAATTAATCCCCAAATATTTTGCACTGTGGTGTTCATTGTGTCGTCATGTTTCATTTAGGGCCCCTTCACACATAACACAATTGAAGTCGACTGGCACATAAAGGAGGAATTGCATGCCACTCGTGAAAAATCTGAGCCGCCTCAAACACCTCGTACAGCTGTGGCCACAACCATTCGCACACACAAGTGGCCAAAAGACAGCAAGTGCCCAGCAAGTGCCTATTCGCCCCCCCTCTTGGCAGCTGTCGGTCAAATTCCAGGTGTCACACACGAACAGCCAACACCACTCGCTTGACACTTAGAAAAGGAGGGGCTATGCAAGCTCCTGGTATGAGAGTAGAGAACAGGTGACCACATTTGAGCTGTCTGTGAAAATTATGGAAGTGCAACATGAGTGTGGCGTAACCAAGCAACACATGGATGTGACTGTACTGACACCCCCCCCCCCCCACACACACACACACACACACACACGCACACATAAATGGTTTGTGGAGTGTGTTGCCATCATCCCCCAACACACATGCCTTGTGGAGTGTGTCATCCCCCCCCCCCCCATGAATCCAACATTGTCAGCTGTGGCTGAGACTCCCGGAGTCCGGTCGCTGTCCAGTGCAGTGTGCTGCTGGAACCGCTGGCTGACCACTGTGGACTGCAGCTCAGCCGGTGAACATGCAATGCACATGTGGGCAGGTGCTCATGCCCTCATGACATGAGGTCTGGCCAGTGTCTAAGCGTGCGGCATGATGTGAAGTCAGCCAGACAGGCTGATGTCACTTCCACCATGTAAATTGTAGTTTACATGACAAACAGAAAGAGTGGAGCTCAAATAAAACAAATAAGGGTAAAGGCGTGAATTCATTCATGTGTGATTGCATTGCTCATACGCTTTGCTGTGGACATATGGCGCCTGTCAGCTGACCACCGACTGTCAGCTGGACCTGACTGTGCACGCAAGGTGGTAAATTAAAAACAGACATCAGAAAGATGCAGAACAAATAAATAAATAAATACGTACACAAAATAAAAATCACAGAATAAAGGAACAGAGAGTGAGCCTTTTTTCTGTGCGCTGGCGAGGTCCACAGACAAAGGGGTGTGTGTTCCTATGACCTGCAGCTGTTCAGATATCTGTGCTTGCATGTCACAGCTGGAGAACAACTGTAGTGAAGTGTACAATATGACGTGGTATAACTTTACGGTGAGGTGTGGACGTCAGCTTGCTGTCCTCACGTAGAAATAAATTAAAAGACATATTGCTTCAGCTGACCGCTGCTTCACCTGACCGTAGTGTCAGTACACAGCAATGCTGGTGAATATTGTGACATGCAGAAAATCACTTCACGAGACGCCCCGCGAGGTGCGTGTTTCTACGGGATTTCCCCACATTGTAATATTTAAAACACATATCACATTTGCAGCAGATCACTGCGCGCTGGACACGCCATGCTGGCTGATGTGTTTACGATGTGAAAACCTGGCTCTTCATGACACGGGAGCCATGCTCCTCGTGAGATGGAAGCCTGGCTGATGTCTTCATGAGACGAACGCATCAGGTAGTTCATGTAAAACTTAAAAGGGAGAACAGTAATCTGTGTCATTTCATTACTTCCTGGTGTAGGCTAAGTCCATTCTTAATAACAGGAATTAAGCATTATACATTGTGTTGTTTTGCTCCGCTGCTGTGTGCATGACTTTCCACATGCTCGCACTGTGTTCAGAAAATATTCAACTGCAGCAAAAGCAAACATAGAGTCCTTGATAATCTAAGCCTTAAATCTGCTTTCTTTCCTAAATGGATGCTAACATTCATAATTGTATTGTTTCTTGCTGTTCTGACAATGTTTCTGATAAAGTTTTCTTCCTTTTGTTGTCTTTGATGAATTTGTCAGGTCAGCACACTGGTCAGACAATTGCAAGCTTAATATGAAAAATCGTCAAGAGGATTCCAAACACTCATGTAAGTATAGTTAAAAACAAGTAATTTATGTTCATCGCACCATTAGCCGACTGATTTATCTCTGTCACGATTCTGCTGTAAGTCATTAGGATTATCTGCAGGAACATTAGATGATATCTGTGACTCTTAGATCTAATCCGTGGAAAGTCATTTTCACTGACCTCTGTGCACATTTCTATAGAAGGACAAACACAAAGTTTAAATGATAGGTGTCCAGGATGCAGAGTCCACAACAGCATGACAACAAAACAGAACAGGAGAACAAGTGTTATGAAATCGGTCAAAAGTAAATTGGAAAGGACTGTAGGTGTGTTTTGGAAACATACAGTCTCTTGGAACAGTAACAGGACAGAGGAACTTTCATTGTGCAAGAACATATAAAAAGACAGCTCATCTGACAAGCAGGAAAAGAGAAAACCATCGGAGACTGCAGGTTAGATGTCATCTCATTTTATAATTTCAGGATATCTTACCAAAGGTAGGAGCCAATGGGTTGAAAATGGCCTTTCTCAGCAGCAAAGAATTCTCCAAAATCCTGATTATGCAAAATAAAAATACATTTATTTGTAAAGCCTTTCATTTTAAAAACAATATAGACAAAAAAGGCTAAAATCAATATGTATTTAAAGCTCAATTAATATTCAACAGGTCAAAGTATACAAATAATGAATGTTTATGAGTTCAATAGAAAGAACATTTCATGAAGTGAAAGATGTGATGTTACATTCAATGAGGCGAAGCAATACCGTGTATTGCAGTCTTTAACATCAATCTCAGCTTGGAGTCTTTTCTGATAGTTATGGACAAGGCTCTTTATTTTCTCTGATGGTGAAGCTGCCCATTCTTCTTAGAAAAAAGCATCCAGTTCCCGTAAATTTCTGGATTGTCTTGCATGAACTGTACATTTGAGATCTCCCCAGAGTGGCTCAATGATATTGAGGTCACGAAACTGAGATGGCCACTCCAGAACCTCCATTTTCCTATTCTGCTGTAGCCAATAACAGGTTGACTTAGCCTTGTGTTTTAGATCGTTGTCATGTTGGAATGTCCATGTACATCCCATGCACAGCTTCCAGACTGATGAGTGCAAATTTTCCTCCAGTATTTTCTGATAACATGCTGCATTCATCCTGCCATCAATCTTGACCAGTTTCCTGTGCCTTTGTAGCTCACACATCCCCAAAACATCATTGAGCCTCCTCCATGCTTCACATTTGCAATGGTGTACCTTTCATTATAGGCCTTGTTGACTCCTTTCCACATGTAACGTTTATGATTGTGGGCAAAAAGTTCAATTTTGGTCTCATCAACCAAATGACTTTGTTCTCTGTGCTGTTTGGCGTATTGTAAGTGGGATGCTTTGTGGAATTTGTGTAGTAATGGCTTTCTTCTGGCGACTCAACCATGCAGCCCATTATTCTTCAAATGTCCCTTATTGTGCATCTTGAAACAGCCACACCACTTTTTTTCAGAGAGTCCTGTATTTCAGCTGAAGTTTATTTGTGGGGTTTTCTTTGCACCCCATAGCATTTTCCTGGCAGTTGTTGCTGAAATTTTTGTTGGTTGACCTGACCTTGGTTTGTTTCCAACAGAATCCGTAATTTTCCACTTCTTAATTAGAGTTTGAACACTGCTGACTGACAAATAGCAAATTGGATATCTTTTTACATCGATTTCCTGTTTTTTACAGTTTGTTTTACCTTGTCTTTGACAATTCTTTTGTTTTCCCTATGACTCAGAAACCAGAAATGCCAGTGCAGCAGTGGATGAAAGATGCAAGGGTCTGTCAGGAGCCCAGAAACTCACTGACAATTTATATACACATACAGATTATAAACAAACAGATCACAGGTGAGGATGGTTACCTTTAGTAGCCATTCAAGCCCGTTTGTGTACATGTTACCAGGCCAAAATCACCAGGGTATGTAAACCTTTGATCAGGGTTATTTGGTTAGTTTCAGTTGTCATTATGATATAAAAAGAGTAAACATAGTTGTTTGACAATAAATGGCTTCACACAACTACTAACCATGAGTGAAGGAAAAAAAAATTATCAATTCATATTCTCTGAAAAATGGCTAAAAAAAACAAATTCTGCCAGAGTCTGTAAACATCTGAGCACAACTGTACTTAGGTGTCATATAGTCATATATAATAATGCCATAGCCAATGACACTATCACTGTCACTACATTATTTGGATTACTATGTTATAGTGACTTCCCTTACTAGTCTCCTTCCCGCATCATTAGTCAATTTTTGAGAACTCTGTAGCTGACACAGATTTAACATACAGTACCGTACTGTTTACATTTCTTAATGTTTGATGTAAATGAAGTCCAAGACATATTCACTGACTTGGAAATGTTCATATATCCATCCCATGATTTGTCTCAAGAAAACTGGCTGTAAACGTGATGATTTCACCATTATAGTTAGAATAATCTGCCCCTGTATCAACATTTGTTGGAATGTGTTGCGGACCTTAAATAACGAAATGGACATATATTAACAAATGAAGTTGACCACACAAAACTTGAAATATCTTTGGTTCATACTGTCTCCATTGAAATAGAAGTCAGTCAATCAATCAATCAATCAATTTTTTTATATAGCGCCAAATCACAACAAACAGTTGCCCCAAGGCGCTTTATATTGTAAGGCAAGGCCATACAATAATTATGTAAAACCCCAACGGTCAAAACGACCCCCTGTGAGCAAGCACTTGGCTACAGTGGGAAGGAAAAACTCCCTTTTAACAGGAAGAAACCTCCAGCAGAACCAGGCTCAGGGAGGGGCAGTCTTCTGCTGGGACTGGTTGGGGCTGAGGGAGAGAACCAGGAAAAAGACATGCTGTGGAGGGGAGCAGAGATCGATCACTAATGATTAAATGCAGAGTGGTGCATACAGAGCAAAAGAGAAAGAAACAGTGCATCATGGGAACCCCCCAGCAGTCTACGTCTATAGCAGCATAACTAAGGGATGGTTCAGGGTCACCTGATCCAGCCCTAACTATAAGCTTTAGCAAAAAGGAAAGTTTTAAGCCTAATCTTAAAAGTAGAGAGGGTGTCTGTCTCCCTGATCTGAATTGGGAGCTGGTTCCACAGGAGAGGAGCCTGAAAGCTGAAGGCTCTGCCTCCCATTCTACTCTTACAAACCCTAGGAACTACAAGTAAGCCTGCAGTCTGAGAGCGAAGCGCTCTATTGGGGTGATATGGTACTACGAGGTCCCTAAGATAAGATGGGACCTGATTATTCAAAACCTTATAAGTAAGAAGAAGAATTTTAAATTCTATTCTAGAATTAACAGGAAGCCAATGAAGAGAGGCCAATATGGGTGAGATATGCTCTCTCCTTCTAGTCCCCGTCAGTACTCTAGCTGCAGCATTTTGAATTAACTGAAGGCTTTTTAGGGAACTTTTAGGACAACCTGATAATAATGAATTACAATAGTCCAGCCTAGAGGAAATAAATGCATGAATTAGTTTTTCAGCATCACTCTGAGACAAGACCTTTCTGATTTTAGAGATATTGCGTAAATGCAAAAAAGCAGTCCTACATATTTGTTTAATATGCGCTTTGAATGACATATCCTGATCAAAAATGACTCCAAGATTTCTCACAGTATTACTAGAGGTCAGGGTAATGCCATCCAGAGTAAGGATCTGGTTAGACACCATGTTTCTAAGATTTGTGGGGCCAAGTACAATAACTTCAGTTTTATCTGAGTTTAAAAGCAGGAAATTAGAGGTCATCCATGTCTTTATGTCTGTAAGACAATCCTGCAGTTTAGCTAATTGGTGTGTGTCCTCTGGCTTCATGGATAGATAAAGCTGGGTATCATCTGCGTAACAATGAAAATTTAAGCAATACCGTCTAATAATACTGCCTAAGGGAAGCATGTATAAAGTGAATAAAATTGGTCCTAGCACAGAACCTTGTGGAACTCCATAATTAACTTTAGTCTGTGAAGAAGATTCCCCATTTACATGAACAAATTGTAATCTATTAGACAAATATGATTCAAACCACCGCAGCGCAGTGCCTTTAATACCTATGGCATGCTCTAATCTCTGTAATAAAATTTTATGGTCAACAGTATCAAAAGCAGCACTGAGGTCTAACAGAACAAGCACAGAGATGAGTCCACTGTCCGAGGCCATAAGAAGATCATTTGTAACCTTCACTAATGCTGTTTCTGTACTATGATGAATTCTAAAACCTGACTGAAACTCTTCAAATAGACCATTCCTCTGCAGATGATCAGTTAGCTGTTTTACAACTACCCTTTCAAGAATTTTTGAGAGAAAAGGAAGATTGGAGATTGGCCTATAATTAGCTAAGATAGCTGGGTCAAGTGATGGCTTTTTAAGTAATGGTTTAATTACTGCCACCTTAAAAGCCTGTGGTACATAGCCAACTAACAAAGATAGATTGATCATATTTAAGATCGAAGCATTAAATAATGGTAGGGCTTCCTTGAGCAGCCTGGTAGGAATGGGGTCTAATAAACATGTTGATGGTTTGGATGAAGCAACTAATGAAAATAACTCAGACAGAACAATCGGAGAGAAAGAGTCTAACCAAATACCGGCATCACTGAAAGCAGCCAAAGATAACGATACGTCTTTGGGATGGTTATGAGTAATTTTTTCTCTAATAGTTAAAATTTTGTTAGCAAAGAAAGTCATGAAGTCATTACTAGTTAAAGTTAATGGAATACTCAGCTCAATAGAGCTCTGACTCTTTGTCAGCCTGGCTACAGTGCTGAAAAGAAACCTGGGGTTGTTCTTATTTTCTTCAATTAGTGATGAGTAGAAAGATGTCCTAGCTTTACGGAGGGCTTTTTTATAGAGCAACAGACTCTTTTTCCAGGCTAAGTGAAGATCTTCTAAATTAGTGAGACGCCATTTCCTCTCCAACTTACGGGTTATCTGCTTTAAGCTACAAGTTTGTGAGTTATACCACGGAGTCAGACACTTCTGATTTAAAGCTCTCTTTTTCAGAGGAGCTACAGCATCCAAAGTTGTCTTCAATGAGGATGTAAAACTATTGACGAGATACTCTATCTCCCTTACAGAGTTTAGGTAGCTACTCTGCACTGTGTTGGTATATGGCATTAGAGAACATAAAGAAGGAATCATATCCTTAAACCTAGTTACAGCGCTTTCTGAAAGACTTCTAGTGTAATGAAACTTATTCCCCACTGCTGGGTAGTCCATCAGAGTAAATGTAAATGTTATTAAGAAATGATCAGACAGAAGGGAGTTTTCAGGGAATACTGTTAAGTCTTCTATTTCCATACCATAAGTCAGAACAAGATCTAAGATATGATTAAAGTGGTGGGTGGACTCATTTACTTTTTGAGCAAAGCCAATAGAGTCTAATAATAGATTAAATGCAGTGTTGAGGCTGTCATTCTCAGCATCTGTGTGGATGTTAAAATCGCCCACTATAATTATCTTATCTGAGCTAAGCACTAAGTCAGACAAAAGGTCTGAAAATTCACAGAGAAACTCACAGTAACGACCAGGTGGACAATAGATAATAACAAATAAAACTGGTTTTTGGGACTTCCAATTTGGATGGACAAGACTAAGAGACAAGCTTTCAAATGAATTAAAGCTCTGTCTGGGTTTTTGATTAATTAATAAGCTGGAATGGAAGATTGCTGCTAATCCTCCACCCCGGCCCGTGCTACGAGCATTCTGACAGTTAGTGTGACTCGTGGGTGTTGACTCATTTAAACTAACATATTCATCCTGCTGTAACCAGGTTTCTGTTAGGCAGAATAAATCAATATGTTGATCAATTATTATATCATTTACCAACAGGGACTTAGAAGAGAGAGACCTAATGTTTAATAGACCACATTTAACTGTTTTAGTCTGTGGTGCAGTTGAAGGTGCTATATTATTTTTTTCTTTTTGAATTTTTATGCTTAACTAGATTTTTGCTGGTTATTGGTAGTCTGGGAGCAGGCACCGTCTCTACAGGGATGGGGTAATGAGGGGATGGCAGGGGGAGAGAAGCTGCAGAGAGGTGTGTAAGACTACAACTCTGCTTCCTGGTCCCAACCCTGGATAGTCACGGTTTGGAGGATTTAAGAAAATTGGCCAGATTTCTAGAAATGAGAGCTGCTCCATCCAAAGTGGGATGGATGCCGTCTCTCCTAACAAGACCAGGTTTTCCCCAGAAGCTTTGCCAATTATCTATGAAGCCCACCTCATTTTTTGGACACCACTCAGACAGCCAGCAATTCAAGGAGAACATTCGGCTAAACATGTCACTCCCGGTCCGATTGGGGAGGGGCCCAGAGAAAACTAGTCAAGTCAAAATAAATGTAAGGACCACTGAGGATTTTTTTTTTTTTTTTTGCATTTCCAAACTTTCTGTAATTTGGGGTTGTACATTAGATTAATGAAAAGGCGTAAAATATGTACCCTTTAAATCTAGTGCCCACTACAGGCACACTGTTATGTATTGATTGCTGCACAGCTTTACCGACGATCTCATCATATGTAGGTCAGTGAGGCTGCAGAGTTGCTCAAGTGCAGCTCAGATATTTAGGTCACACCCCAATTACAGTGAGGCAGCCAGATGAGCTCTGCAGGGGAGATATCTTCATGGAATGCAGCCATTTCCTTGAATATGATTTTGTAGTTATTTTCAGACCTGGCAGGGGCTTGAATCAACAAGCAGCGGCTGAAAGATGACAGCTCGGGTGACTGGGATTGAAAATGGACCTGTCTCGCCTCTATGCTAATGCTCTGGCTCAGAGACAGCCCTCCTTGGCGACGGTCTCTCCTACAAGCTCCGACCCTTTTCCTTTGGATGACATCACCGTTTGGAGAAGCACATGGGCGTCAGTAGTAGGAGAGCATATTTGGAGGCAGCAATCTGTTATGCCTTGTAAGAAGAGGGAAAATTGCTTCAAACAGTATTTGCATAGTGTCACAAATGTGAGTGACAGCCTGAAACAAATCCACAAATCCTTCTTGCATGCTGAAACTCACTGTGAGATGAAGCAAAAGAATGTTGGTAACTGTATTTTACCTCTCCAGGAGAAGTCCTGGCAGACTGAATGTAAAGTCAATACCGCAGTACACAGGCTCTGCATGTGGTCTGCTTCAAATCAGCCCCAGGAACAAGTCTCAGCGAGACGGTAACGGGTGGAAGGGCTCATTTGAAATATTTTCAATACACCAAGAATTGATGCAAATATGCAGCAGTCTGCAGTGGAGAAGAAACATGCCTCTGCACCTGGAAGAAATAAAAGCAATAGTAGTCATTTTTGTTGAAAACACAACAGCGCAAACAATAAAGAAAGAGTTGTCAAGGGGTTAGGAGGCAGGATCCCGAGTGTTCCTAATTCACAAAATTGAGATTAGTGTGACAGATTTAGTGCACAGTGACAGGAGGGCCTTGTTCTCTTGTTGGGTTTTTCAGCTGTATCTTATTTGAAAGTGGCTTATGCTCGTTGTGGCAAAGTGACATGAACTCTACTCCCACGTCTGCTGCTGGCAAGATTCATGTGAATGATAAAACATATTATGTTTAGAACTGAAATCATGCTTAAATCGTGCACTTTGAACAACAATAAAATTCACTTCATACAATACAGCACTATGTTCTACTTGAACATATATATATATATATATATATATATAAAACCCCTGGCAATAATTATGGAATTACCAGCCTCAGAGGATGTTCATTCAGTTGTTTAATTTTGTAGAAAAAAAGCAGATCACAGACATGACACAAAACTAAAGTCATTTCAAATGGCAACTTTCTGGCTTTAAGAAACACTATAAGAAATCAGGAAAAAAATTGTGGCAGTCAGTAACAGTTACTTTTTTAGACCAAGCAGAGGGAAAAAATATGGACTCACTCAATTCTGAGTAAACAATTATGGAATCACCCTGTAAATTTTCATCCCCAAAAGTAACACCTGCATCAAATCAGATCTGCTCGTTAGTCTGCATCTAAAATGGAGTGATCATACCTTGGAGAGCTGTTGCACCAAGTGGACTGACATGAATCATGGCTCCAACACGAGAGATGTCAATTGAAACAAAGGAGAGGATTATCAAACTCTTAAAAGAGGGTAAATCATCACACAATGTTGCAAAAGATGTTGGTTGTTCACAGTCAGCTGTTTTTAAACTCTGGACCAAATACAAACAACATGGGAAGGTTGTTAAAGGCAAACATACTGGTAGACCAAGGAAGACATCAAAGCGTCAAGACAAACCTTAAAGCAATATGTCTCAAACATCAAAAATGCACATCAAAACAAATGAGGAACGAATGGGAGGAAACTGGAGTCAACGTCTGTGACTGAACTGTAAGAAACCGCCTAAAGGAAATGGGATTTATATACAGAAAAGCTAAACGAAAGCCATCATTAACACCTAAACAGAAAAAAAACAAGGTTACAATGGGCTAAGGAAAAGCAATCGTGGACTGTGGATGACTGGATGAAAGTCATATTCAGTGATGAATCTCGAATCTGCATTGGGCAAGGTGATAATGCTGGAACTTTTGTTTGGTGCCGTTCCAATGAGATTTATAAAGATGACTGCCTGAAGAGAACATGTAAATTTCCACAGTCATTGATGATATGGGGCTGCATGTCAGGTAAAGGCACTGGGGAGATGGCTGTCATTACATCATCAATAAATGCACAAGTTTATGTTGATATTTTGGACACTTTTCTTATCCCATCAATTGAAAGGATGTTTGGGGGATGATGAAATCATTTTTCAAGATGATAATGCATCTTGCCATAGAGCAAAAACTGTGAAAAAATTCTTAATCCAATTGAAAATCTTTGGTGGAAGTTGAAGAAAATGGTCCATGACAAGGCTCCAACCTGCAAAGCTGATCTGGTAACAGCAATCAGAGAAAGTTGGAGCCAGATTGATGAAGAGTACTGTTTGTCACTCATTAAGTCCATGCCTCAGAGACTGCAAGCTGTTATAAAAGCCAGAGGTGGTGCAACAAAATACTAGTGATGTGTTGGAGCGTTCTTTTGTTTTCATGATTCCATAATTTTTTCCTCAGAATTGCATGATTCCATATTTTTTTCCCTCTGCTTGGTCTAAAAAAGTAACCGTTACTGACTGCCACGATTTTTTTTCCTGATTTCTTATAGTGTTTCTTAAAGCCAGAAAGTTGCCATTTGAAATGACTTTAGTTTTGTGTCATGTCTGTGATCTGCTTTTTTTCTACAAAATTAAACAACTGAATGAACATTCTCCGAGGCCAGTGATTCCATAATTTTTGCCAGGGGTTGTATATATATATATATATATATATATATATATAAAACCTTTATTTAACCAGGTTAGTCCCATTGACATTGAGACCTCTTTTGCAAGGGATACATGGGCAATAATAAGTTTCCAGTTTACCTGACCTGCATGTCTTTTAAAAATGTGGGAGGAAGCCACATTTTATATATACGAGGTCTGTGAGAAAAGTATCGTACCTTTTTATTTTTTTTCAAAACTATATGGATTTGATTTATATGTTTTACATCAGCCAAGCTTGAACCTTCGTGCGCATGCGTGAGTTTTTCCACGCCTGTCGGTTGCGTCATTCGCCTGTGGGCAGGCTTTGAGTGAGCACTGGTCCACCCCTCTCGTGTTGTTTCATTGCGAGGAAATGACGGAATGATTTGGACTTTTTTTTCCAACAGAATTTTTTCAGAAACTGTTAGAGACAGGCAGCTGGAAACCATTCGAAAAATTTATCTGGCTTTCGGTGAAAATTTACGGGCTTCACAGAGAATAAGGACTGATTTCACTTTTAACAAGAGATTTGTCATGGAAAGCCACGCGGCGGCTTCGCGCGTCACGACCGATTCGCTGATGAAGTGTGACAAAGGAACACCTCCGTTTCGGAGTGCCAGGGGACAAGTTGGGACATGGCTATCTCGGCTTTCAGTGCTTACCAGTCGAGTGAGTATAAGAGAAATTGTGGAGAGCTGGGCTTATTCCAACTTGTCCTCTGACACTCCGAAACAGAGGCGTTCTTTGTCTTCCTTCATCAGCGAATCGGTCGTGACGCGCGAAGCCTCCACGTGGCTTTCCATGACAAAATCTCTTGTTAAAAGTGAAATCTGCCGGAAAATGGTTGATGTCCAGCTCTTGTGATAACCAGAGAAATTGCACACGACGATCCCGGCTCCACACAGCCATCCGTTTAGAAATGATGTGGTGGTTTCTGCCTCTCGATGGCAGCTCGGAGCGCGGCGCGCTGAGCGCCATTGTGGGCCATCCTTAAAGCTGTAGTAACACTCCTTATTCTCTGTGAAGCCCGTAAAATTTTCACCGAAAGCCAGATATTCCTCCCACATTTTTAAAAGACATGCAGGTCAGCTAAACTGGAAACTCATTTTATATATATATATATATATATGTGTGTGTGTGTGTGTGTGTGTGTGTGTGTGTGTGTGTGTGTGTGTGTGTGTGTGTGTGTGTGTGTGTGTGTGTGTGTGTGTGTGTGGTGTGTGTGTGTGTGTGTGTGTGTGTGTGTGTGTGTGTGTGTGTGTGTGTGAGTATGGTGAAGTAAACATCAAAGATGCTTTGCCACAAACTATGACTGCAGCAAGTACTCTGAAAGCGGTAATGCAGGTTGTCATCTGAGATGGTATTCCTTGGAGCCACACTTTGGAAACCCTTCCGCATCATCAGCAGGCATCTCAGGTTCACAGGTGGTTTCACCCCTAACCTATACACCTCGCCTGAATGGGCAGCGAAGACTGACTAGGCTATATATATATATATATATATATATAATATATATATATAATATATATATATATATATATATATATATATATATATATATATATATATATATATATACACAGTGGCTTGCAAAAGTATTCAGCCCCTTGGTATTTCACGCATTTTAATTTGTTTATGGCATTTCAAATGCGAAAAGTAAATCAGGCTTCTCAATAGAAAAATTTCTAAAATTATCTTCCTTAGACTCAAACTGAAAGTATATCTCTACAACGTGATATCAATTAATAAAAAAAAATCTAAAATCCAAGATGATGGTTTGCATAAGTAATCAGCCCCTTTGGTATAATACCTGTAAATAATCAGTCAGAGGATGGATACATGAACATTTCCAAGTCACTGAATATGTCTTGAACTTTATTTGCAACAGTTATGAAGAAATACAAACAGTATGGCACTCTATGGTAAATTGCTTTGGAGTAGACAGTTCTCAAAAACTGAGTGACTGTGCAAGACGGAGAACAGTGAGGAAAGCCACCAAAACACCCAGACAACCAGGAAGAAGTTACAGGCTTCTGTGGCTGTGATTGGAGAAATTGTGCATTGTGCATGTTTTGCATTTTGTATGCCCAGTTATACAGCTAGGAGGGTTTTACTAAAAAGAAGACCTGAAAGTTCAGCTACAATTTGCCAGAAGGTACATCTGAGATGCAAGTCTAGATTTAATGTTTTGGTGAAAGCAAACCCTAATAAAGTTCAAGACATATTCAGTGACTTGGAAATGTTCATGTATCCATCCTCTGACTTGTCTGAAGAAACTGGCAATTAAACTGATTATTTACAGGTATATACCAAAGGGGTTGATTACTTATGAAACCTATCATCTTGGCGTTTATATTTTTAATTAATTTATATCAACTTGTAGAGATTTACTTTCAGTTTGAGTCTAAGGAAGATAATTTTAGAAATTTTTATAGTAAGAAGGGTGATTTACGTTTTGTATTTGAAATGCCATAAACAAATTAAATATCTGAAATACCAAGGGGCTGAATACTTTTGCAAGCCACCTTGACCTCAAAACAGTTGCACTGATTAGGAAGAATATAAGAATATTAAAGAATAGAATATTAAGGAAAGGATCTTAAGAAAGTAAAAAACAAAAATGTAGTTTCAGATGTGAGGTTGGGGGCAGGGCTCAGCTGGCACTAAAGCCCAGTGGCTTTCCTTGCCACGCTATCTGTGGGAATGCAGCATTTGTGATGTAGATTTTTGTGCTGTGCCAGTTTTCCAGCAGAATGTGGTCAGCCCGGGAAGCGCTGTGGGACACATAGTGAGCAGATTGTGGGCAGATCAGTGCGCTCTGTGGGGGGGCACATGGAGGACACGAGCAGAAGAGACTTTGCAGTGAGATGGGAAAGATGATGATGATGATGGTGGTGGTGGGGTTTAAAAGAGGGATAAGAAAACATGAAGGAGCATCTGTAGATGACTTCCAGTAACACGTGTTGCACTAATGTTCTGTTACTACAGTGGATCAAAGTAAAGCAAACAGTCTTCCAGAACAGGAAATGCCTTCGTCTCGTGTCAGTGATTCAGGAGGCTTGATCTGAGTTCAGGAAGAGTTTGGAGATTGAACTTGGCCACAAGTCCCTTCTTTTAATGCAAATTGCTGTAATTATTTAAAAAAATCATACAATGTGATTTTCTGGATTTTGTTTAGATTCTGTCTCTCACAGTTGAAGTGTACCTACAATAAAATTACAGACCTCTCCATTCTTTGTAGGTGGGAAAACCTGCAAAACTGACAGGGGGTGAAATACTTATTTTTCCCACTGTATATAAGTCACACTAGGAGTATTTGCCCTATTGAGATATCCCATAATCCCTTGCACACCAGAGAATCACTGCAGTCAAAACAACATAGAGAAACCACATAATGACAATTGCAAATGAACATTATACTGCCAAAATGTAATTTTTTATGCTTTTCATCACATTAATAAGAGCCTGCATGCATGAGACCCTGAAAACTTGCTAAAGCAAATATTCCAAATATTCCGTGTCTGCTACATTTAACCTGCGTGGAATTTAATAAATCAAATCAAATCAATTTTATTTATATAGCGCCAAATCACAACAAACAGTTGCCCCAAGGCGCTTTATATTGTAAGGCAAAAGCCATACAATAATTACGGAAAAACCCCAACAGTCAAAACGACCCCCTGTGAGCAAGCACTTGGCAACAGTGGGAAGGAGAAACTCCCTTTTAACAGGAAGAAACCTCCAGCAGAACCAGGCTCAGGGAGGGGCAGTCTTCTGCTGGGACTGGTTGGGGCTGAGAGAGAGAACCAGGAAAAAGACATGCTGTGGAGGGGAGCAGAGATCAATCACTAATGATTAAATGCAGAGTGGTGCATACAGAGCAAAAAGAGAAAGAATGCAAATGCAAACCGAATTTCAGACATCTTATATATATTACTCTGAACAAACAGGACAAACAGTGTTGTAAAGGACAATAAGCAGGGAGTTAAAGAGCAAACTTCACTTTCCCCCAGAGCGACATGAACAGGAAGCAATTGCAGCTCACAGCAGTTCCCACTGAAAATAACGGTGAAACAATCTGAGCTTCATGCATGTTTACAAAAAACACACACAATAACAATGTCTAAAAACCCAGATAATATATTCACGAGAGTTTTCGGCACAATATACAAAGAGTTTTATGTAGCAATGTTAATGCTGTTGTCTGTGCGCAGCAGTTAAAGTGCAGCTTTATCAGAGCGTCTCAATGCATTTTGCAATGTTAATGACATCTCGCAGAGTGGCGAACTCTTCGAAGTTTTGCAAGACTTTGCGGGATTTGAAACCTCAATAGGGCGAATAAATTGCACATTTTTCTGTATTTTTTCTGTATTTCTATATTCTTTTATATTGGGATTTTTGTGGATTGTTGTTGTGCTTTTATTATTGTTATTTATTTTGTTTACTGCTTCAACTTCTGGGAAAGCTCTATATTATTATTATTATTATTATTATTATTATTATCATCATCATCATCATCATCATTAATGAATGTGTGATTGTTTAAGTGTCTAAGTCCCAATCCTGTTTGCCATCCATCCATCCATTTTCTTCCGCTTTATCCAGAGTCGGGGTCGGGGGGGGCAGCTGCTGAAATATAAAATGCAGTAAGAGACCACAGACCTCCACAGGGATTAAAAAATAATAATAAAAATAAAAGGACCAACCAATATTCTGTCCACCAACCAACATCAATTTGTTGTGAGATAATAAGGGGAGAATTCTAAACAATGAAATGACTGAAAGTCATTTGTTACAATGTTACCATATCTGCATTGTGGAATCCCCGGGGCATTCCTTGCAAAATTCTGCTTGAACAAGGGGTGGGCGGATGCAAGAGCATGTGGCCAAAATTACATTAGTCCATATAGTTCAATAAAATCTCTGATTTCATCACAAATAACTCACCCTTTTCATCCCAGACATTGCCAGACCCACTCCAAATTTGTGCTAAATCTTGTATGGCTGTACTCGTGCATCAAATTGACATTATTGTCATGAGACTATTACTGATTAAAAAACTGTAAATAAATAAATATCTGTGTAAAATAATTAATAAAAAAAAATCCATGCAAAACAGAAGTTATTGTAGGTCACCCAGTACTTTTACAGAACTTGGGAAAGACCAACGCACACGGATGGTGTCATCACAGGAAAGATGCAAAAGCAATGAGAAAAACCTTGTGAAAAGTCGTTTTCTGCTTTTTACAATGAGTTAGTCACAAAATTAATTTAATTTATGGTGGGCATTTAATCAACTTTAATTTTAAAAAATGCATTTAGGGTGGCCATTTATGCAACTTTCATTTTTCATTTTTCATTTCAACTTTCGGATGCTTGAGGGGGAGTTCTGATGCGCTGATGTGGTACTTAAGTTAAAGAGAACATTCAGATGGGGTTCTGGGTGTCTTTTGCTACACTTGTGATTTTCTACGCCAAGTAAAGCTCCCCATGTGAGCTGCCACTCTCCTCCCACCTCTCACAGCCAGGTGACAGGAACAACACACACTCACACCTCTAGGGTCTATTAAAAAATGTTAAAAACACAGGTTTATATTTGCACTGAATGTCTTTCATCTTACCTTTCGTTGTACCTGTTACAATGACAATAAAGAATCTGTATCTGTATTATAGCTGCCGTTTAATATGTCAGCCAAGGATTATGTCAAAACTACTGCACGGATTTTAATGAAATTTTCACCACATATAGATATTAGGCCATGGATGACTCCATTAAAGTTTGAAAGTGATTTGGTTCTGGATCCAGATTTTGGATCAAGTTTCGCTTTGTATAGGCTTTGAAGGATTACGTCAAAACTACTTCATGGATTCTCACCAAATTTGCACCACAGATAGACACTAGGGCATGGAAGACTCAGTTGAATTTTGGAGGTGATTTGGATCTGGATTTGGATTCTGGATCAAGATTTCATTTTATATAAGCATTTAAGGATTTGTCAAAACTACTACATGGATTTTGACAAAATTTTCACCACATATAGATATTATGCCATGGAAGGCTCCATTAAATTCTGGAGTGGTTCAGGACCAGGATCCTGATTCTGGATTATTTTTCTAAATTTTCATCATTTTGAGGATCATCTCAAATCTCCTTGATGGATCTTGACAAAATTTTAAAAATCACATGTAGCTGTTGTACAAAGGAAGATTTAGTGTAGGATGTTGGGTGTGATCAGGATCAATATGCAGGTTCTGCAGCAGAAAGATACGACATCATGATATAAAACCAAGATGAGGAAGACACTATTTTGTTTCAGCTTGTGACTTAAATATCAGATTCCAACATCTTGATCAGTCAGACCATTCTGGATCAGTATGCAGTTATTGCATTGTGTTGTGAAATCCAGATCCAGGTAAAGTCTGGGTCACGATGTGAATCACATATCTTTTTTTTCTTTTTTCTTTTTTTTTTGAGTCCTTGTCAACCCTTGGGAGACATCAGAAATCTCACATTGCTCTTGCTCCACACTGTCTTCTATGTGTGACTGCCATGTTTTCTCTGTGTTAAAGCACAATCACATTTTGAATGTGTGCATGCTTTTGTATCTGAAAAATATATGACAAAAGTAATTTAATCAAAATTCATATAAACTCACCATCAACAGAGGTTACGTAGAATCCAGATCCATCAGAGCTCTCTGTGAGTAAAGTTGCAGGGTATCAACTGCAGAGTGACTCTGACCGCAGTCATTTGGTTGTTTCTGAGTGTGACTGTATTACTCTGCCAACTGATGTGAATAAGAGTTAAATGGGGCTTGATGCAGTACCCACAAACTGAATCTTATCACTTGCTATATATAATGCAGACAGTCAAATAGTGAGATCAGATTTGAATCAGATATGCAATAAATCCATATTGAACTGGCAGTCGTGAACAAAGTCTAAATTGTCCGTAGGTGTGAATGAAAATGTGAATTTTTCTCTTTACTCGTACATGTCGGCCCTGTGATAGACGATCAGCCTGTCCAGGGTGTACCCCGCCTCTCACCAAATGAGTGCTGGGATGGACTCCAGACGCCCTGTCTCCTTGATCTGAAATAAACTGTGACCCTCTCTCCACAAAATTTCACCATAATTTGTAGATTACTTTACAAATCAGTGAGTAAACCAGTAATTTAAGTTAGTTTTATCAAGTACAACCAGACAAACAGCGGCAGTTATTCAATCATCACCCTCTATTGTCCATTGTCATGGTAACACAGGCTTGACTGCTGAGCCTACTTTTGGCTCATGAGTAAAAATGTATTCTTTTGTCTATAATAACCAATACTTCTACTAATTTTCATGAAAACCAGTTATCAGTTTTGGAGTGATTCTATAGACAAGAGCTGGTGGAGGTAAATATCATTGAGTAATGGTCGTTATAACTAAACTGATTGGTAGATTTAGCAAATTGTTGATGGTTGATTGTCAGTTATTATGACAAATGAACTGTTCAGTGTGCTTATTTTTTTTTTTTTTTTGGTGGGGGGGGGGGGGGGGGTGCTTGATTGGCACACAATTAGTGTACTTGTTTCCAGAGCAGAAGGTTCCTGGTTCAATACCACTCTTGTACATTTTCCATGTCATATAGCTTTGTGTAAGGAAGTGCATGTAGTGTAAAACGTATGCCAAATCAACATGCAAATCTGCATGTTGATTTCCCAAGGAAGAAGCTGAAAGAACATACTAACATACATCTTTAAACAAAATATTCTCTCATTTTTGGATTGTGAAGTAAACCGCTTGTGACTTGGCAATTTTTGACATTTTTGAATCAGAATCACAACAGCCTTTATTCGCCCAGTATCTTCAAAGATTAAAAAGAAAGAAAAGTGAGAAAAAGAGAGAAAAGTGAGAAAATGTTAATGCCTGTTTGAGAAAAGTGTATAAAGTGTGTAGTGAGGGCTTTTACAGCCTTAAAACATCAATCAACCCTAACTCTAACACAATGCGCTGTTAAAAAAGAAGCATGCAAAATTGCACTAAAAAAATCCGTGAAACTGCGAGGCCGCGAAAGGGAGTTACGTTCTAAAAATAACCCGCGATAGGTGAAATTCGTGAAGTAGCCAGCGTTATTTTTTACAATTATTATAGATGTTTTAAGGCTGTAAAACCCCTCACTACACACATTATACACTTTTCTCAAATGGACATTAACATTTTCTCACTTTTCTCTCCTGTGTAAACACTCAAAGTTCAAACCTTAGTAGAAAAAAAATTTAACATTTTCCTATAAATAATTATGATGGCTTTAGAACTAACAAATTTAATTTTAACGATCAACCTACGAGGTTAGACACGTAAGAAGTTATTAATAGTGACTCACCAGTATTTCACAGTTCCTCTGACCGCGCCTCTTTGTCGTGGCGCCACTCCGCTGTCCGGATTGGCTGATTACTCGGGTGGTATGAAAAATATTACCCGTCCGCGAAAAGGGTGTATTGCTATTTATTCTTTAGTGTTTTATCCAATCATATTGGCGTATCATTTATAGGTATATGATAACTGATTGTATGATATGGCTGTGACTCTACATGCACTCTGATTGGCTGATTACCGGTCAGATATTTTCCCATATTGGACTGGTTACCATAACAACCATGACCGGGTACCAGAACGCATATTTTCTTTACAAACCAGGATGCTAAAAACATGGTTAAGAAAAACCAAGTTGGACATGAACGTACTCCATAAATTTCTAAACACAGATTGAAAGCTTACCAGCTAACGACTGGACCATCTGTTAAGCTAGTGGAAGTGAAGAAAGCAAATGAGCCCAACACCGTCAGCAGCATATTCGGGCCATACTGTAAGTTTGCATGTTTTTATATATATATATATATATATATATATATATATATAATGAATAAATTATTACCCTCGCTTGCTTGCTCAGTCCATACTAAACACTTCGGTCTGATATTTCCCCGTACAGATCTTTAGCTCAGTTAATAATAATACAATAACATGCTTTTGGAGGGCGGTATGCATTTTCAGAGGCCCGACGTTCATGCCCAGTCACCCAAAATGACCGATTTTCGCCCGAGTTAGACAAGGGTGAATATCAGTCATTGTGGGCAACTGGCCATGAATGGAGGGACTCAGAAAATGCATACCGCACGACAACAGCATGTTATTTACATTGTTATCACTTTACTGAGATACATAACACGTAACGCGTACATAACAAGTTGGCTCACTTTAACTTTTGTCGTGTCGGCTGGCACGCGCTGCTCTCTAAATTCGGCAGTGTGTCCTCATCAAGCTGGCTGCTTTGGCTGCGCTGTTCATTGTCATACTATCCATGAGAAAATCATCCGGAATATTCATATTGGGACCAACACAGACACTCGCCTTTTTATGTTTTACTCTGCGGACAGTTCTTGGGCTGCACGCGCACTATGACGTGATTTGTTTACGCACAGCGGGCGGGTATAGCCATATAGCGTCAACGTAAATCTATGATACCGGCTTAGCAATGCCTCGATAAAGTGATAATAATCCTTTAATATCAAATGTGTAAAGTTATTTCCTTTTATGAAGTTCACTTATGAGATCGATCCTGTGTTAATTTTTCTATTTTAAAAGAGCAATCTGACTCCAATAAGTTTTAAAAAAATTATTTGACTGAGCTTAATGTGCATTAATCAGAAGGAAGATGCTCATGCTTATTAGTGGTTTCTGTGAATTTATTTTATTTATTTATTTTGCCACTGGCCTGTGGATATGGGTGAACCTCACTAGTGGCGAGTTGGTGCAGCATTGATAACCAAACAACATAGACAAAGTGAACGCAGCTGTTTAAGGCACTCTGTGTTTGTGTGTGTGTGTGTGTGTGTGTGTGTGTGTGTGTGTGTGTGTGTGTGTGTGTGTGTGTGTGTGTGTGTGTGTGTGTGTGTGTGTGTGTGTGTGTGTGAGCACTGCTGGTGTGCATTAACAGGACTTTGGTGCAGGCAGGAGCTCTGCGGACTCCTTATCCTCACCGCTGTTGTGTAAAGAAAGCGAGCCTAATCCTATCTGGCCTGCAAATCCTCCTCTGGTGCCCAGACGGTGCAGACACAGGCTGCGCAGTGCACAGCCACCTTGACTGCCCCTTGCTCCAGCTTCCATGCACAAGGCACTGAATGCCTGCCAGTGGCACTGCAGTCACAGGTGAAGACTGGAGTTTGCTGCAACTTCACACTGGCACAGAACAGGATTGTGCATGTGAAAGCAAAACAGAAAATTCATGTACTGCGAGGTTATGAATAGAAATGTGCATCGACAAAGTCACAATTTGAAGTGAATCCCTCATTTCATGCTACATTTACAGCCACCAAATAAAGAAATGATGATGAGAATATGAATTTTTGCAGTAAAGTTTACCAGCTGACCAAGTGAAACCAGTATGCTGCTCTCATCTTATGTTCATGAGCAGCGCACAGAAGTTCTCTAATTGTTACTTTGCTGCTTTGCTCTCTGCTGCCAGCAACATTATCCCTAAATGACAAACACACTGTGTTATTTTGGGTGATCTGAGTCAAGAGGACTGCTCTTAAAAAACACACATAAAAGAGAGTCTGCCAGGTTCGGTACACAAATCATCCAGAAGGAATAAGCAGTGCGGCGCGTCCTTGTGTTCAGACCAAATTGCATCTGTATAAGTTTTGATTGGAAATAACAGGTTGTTTTACTTCACCGGTTTCAGTGTGTTCACTTTCAGGAAGGATATCTCATTTATTTTTCAGACTAAGAATTATTTCTCTATTTTTAGCTTCGCTTTGATTGGTTCTGACCAAATATGAGAGCCAGTCAGTGGATGTGGATTGAAGGAAAAAGTGACACACACACACGTAGTCCTCAGAGTGAAAATTGAGGTGACCCGTGGAAATTAAATAAGCACTTTAGCTAAATTGTAAATTTTCTAAATCACATTTATGTTGCACAACCCGCAAACCCAGCCCAACTGATGCAGTAATCTTCGTTAGTGAAGGACAAATTTTGTTCAAAATTGAAACTATAAACAAAAGCTATGAACTCAGAGAGTGAAACATACAACCCCTGGCAAAAATTATGGAATCACCGGCCTCGCAGGATGTTCATTCAGTTGTTTAATTTTGTAGAAAAAAGCAGATCACAGACATGACACAAAACTAAAGTAATTTCAAATGGCAACTTTCTGGCTTTAAAAAACACTATAAGAAATCAGGAAAAATAATTGTGGCAGTCAGTAACGGTTACTTTTTTAGACCAAGCAGAGGGAAAAAAATATGGAATCGCTCAATTCTGAGGAAAGAATTATGGAATCACGCTGTAAATTTTCATCCCCAAAACTAACACCTGCATCAAATCAGATCTGCTCGTTAGTCTGCATCTAAAAAGGAGTGATCACACCTTGGAGAGCTGTTGCACCAAGTGGACTGACATGAATCATGGCTCCAACACGAGAGATGTCAATTGAAACAAAGGAGAGGATTATCAAACTCTTAAAAGAGGGTAAATCATCACACAATGTTGCAAAAGATGTTGGTTGTTCACAGTCAGCTGTGTCTAAACTCTGGACCAAATACAAACAACATGGGAAGGTTGTTAAAGGCAAACATACTGGTAGACCAAGGAAGACATCAAAGTGTCAAGACAGAAAACTTAAAGCAATATGTCTCAAAAATTGAAAATGCACAACAAAACAAATGAGGAACGAATCGGAGGAAACTGGAGTCAACGTCTGTGACCGAACTGTAAGAAACCGCCTAAAGGAAATGGGATTTACATACAGAAAAGCTAAACGAAAACCATCATTAACACCTAAACAGAAAAAAACAATGTTACAATGGGCTAAGGAAAAGCAATCGTGGACTGTGGATGACTGGATGAAAGTCATATTCAGTGATGAATCTCGAATCTGCATTGGGCAAGGTGATGATGCTGGAACTTTTGTTGGTGCCGTTCCAATGAGATTTATAAAGATGACTGCCTGAAGAGAACATGTAAATTTCCACAGTCATTGATGATATGGGGCTGCATGTCAGGTAAAGGCACTGGGGAGATGGCTGTCATTACATCATCAATAAATGCACAAGTTTACGTTGATATTTTGGACACTTTTCTTATCCCATCAATTGAAAGGATGTTTGGGGATGATGAAATCATTTTTCAAGATGATAATGCATCTTGCCATAGAGCAAAAACTGTGAAAACATTCCTTGCAAAAAGACACATAGGGTCAATGTCATGGCCTGCAAATAGTCCGGATCTTAATCCAATTGAAAATCTTTGGTGGAAGTTGAAGAAAATGGTCCATGACAAGGCTCCAACCTGCAAATCTGATCTGGTAACAGCAATCAGAGAAAGTTGGAGCCAGACTGATGAAGAGTACTGTTTGTCACTCATCATGTCCATGCCTCAGAGACTGTAAGCTGTTATAAAAGCCAGAGGTGGTGCAACAAAATACTAGTGGTGTTGGAGCGTTCTTTTGTTTTTCATGATTCCATAATTTTTTCCTCAGAATTGAGTGATTCCATATTTTTTTCCCTCTGCTTGGTCTAAAAAAGTAACCATTACTGACTGCCACAATTTTTTTTCCTGATTTCGTATAGTGTTTCTTAAAGCCAGAAAGTTGCCATTTGAAATGATTTAGTTTTGTGTCATGTCTGTGATCTGCTTTTTTTTCTACAAAATTAAACAACTGAATGAACATCCTCCGAGGCCGGTGATTCCATAATTTTTGCCAGGGGTTGTAGATGCCTTACATGTTTCATTCATTGATTCATTTTCTGAAGTTTATCCACGTCCGGGTTGCGGTGGCAGCAGACTAAGCAGGTCTTCCAACACTTACCTATCCCTGACCAAGTCCTATAACTCTTCTCGGGGGATTCCAAAGCATTCCCAAGCCATCTGGGAAATACAATCCCTCCAGGGTGTCCTGGATCTTCCCAGGGCCTCTGCCAAGTTGGACACACCTGGAAGACCTCCTTGGGGAGACAGCTAGGGGCCACCCTCAACAGATGCCTGAACCACCTTAGCCGGCTGCTTTTGATGCAATGAAACAGTGGCTCTACTCTGAATCCCTCTGGTCTTTATTCTTTCAGTCATTGCCCAAAGCTCATGACCATAGTTGAGGATTGGTGTAAAGCAACTGGTAAATTGAAAGCCTTGCCTTCTGGCTCAACTTCTTCTTCACCACGACACTTTGGTAAGACATCTGTAAAACTTCAGATGCCACCCTAATCTGTCTATCTATCTCACACTCCAACTTACCCCCACTCGTGAACAAGACCCCAAGATACTTGAATTCCATCACCTGAGCCAATAACTGCCCCCTGACCCAGAGTTGACAAGCCTCCACTTCCAAAGATGCTCAGGTTAGGTGAATTGGAAACTTTAAATTGACCATATGTGAATGGGTTTGTCTGTCTACCTGTAGCCCTGTGCTGGAGTGGCGTCCTGTTCAGGGTGTACCCTGTTCCCTTGCCCATACGCTTTCTGCGATAGGCTCCAACTGCCCTGTGACCCTTAACTGAAGTAAGCAGGTATCAAAAGTGAATAATCCGCTTGCACTTGATAACTGATAAATGCTGTCATATTGCTGCATCATTGTTTCCTTGTTTTAGTAAAGTTACAGTCTTCTTACGCCCCGTGCTGTGCTTGCGCCGCGAGGTGGGACATATAACATCCGGGTTGTCTGTCCGTGTGTCTTTCCATCAGTTCATCTGTCCGTCCGTCCGTCCGTCCATCCGTCCGTCTGTCCGGCCGCAATTCATTCACCGCAACGTAGCTCGGCACCTATTGCTTGCAAAAACTTCATATTTGGCGGGTACATGCCTTGGAGGAGTACTTCGCATGGGCTTGAAGGCCAGTGACCTTGACCTACTTTTCAAGGTCACCAATGGTCACAACTCTCAAATCCTTTGCCACAACGTAGCTTGGCACCTTTTGCTCGTAGAAACTTCATACTTGGTGGGTACATGCCTTGGAGGAGTACTTTGCATGGGTTCGAAGGCCTGTGACCTTGAAACGGAGGTCAAGGTCACCAGTGGTTGCATATGTTTTGAAGGCTGGCGACCGTGACTGACTTTTTATGGTCACTGTTTGTCACATCCTCTCAATAAATATTATGCCAATCTCCAATTTTTTCATTGTATATCCCAGTTTACATCAAACACATAAGGCTTCAACCAAATACTCACCCCATACAAGTACATATTACTGCACTTTGCATGGAAAATAATATTGCGCGTGAGGCATTTTGTGATGAATGTCTCTAGTTATAATATGTTGTATCGTTGGCTTGGCACTAGTTTGGCATTACGTGCCATGTCTGCACCTTGGTATCGCACTAACATTAGCATGAGCTGAGTGCCTACACTGTGACCAATATGATTTACAATGTGCATAAAAATGTGTATACTTGTGGTTGCTGAGGACCTGAGTGAGGGCAGCACTTTAAAGCAATGATTCACCATAGATTTACTCTTTCACGCATTGGGAAAAGTCACTACCATCACATAATACAATGCTAATGGGCTAATGTTAACATGAAAACTTGAAAACGTCACGTAGGAGATGCTAATGGACATTACTACTGTCACATAAAATTATGCTAATGGGATAACATTAGCATGAGCTGAGTGCCTCCATTGTGAGCAATGGGATTCATAATGTGCTTAAATATACTTACAATTACAATTTTGTTTAGAACATTTTTGTTGCACATCTTCAGGGAATTTTATATGTTGCTTGAAAAAAATGACCATACAACAATGTGTGTATGTTTTTCACAGGACAGACTAACTTAGACACACAGAACTGGGCCTTAGATGATTATGGCACAGATAAGGAAAACAAATTGGGGATAAGACTTAGGAAGGCAGTAGTTGTTTGTTTGAGCGTAACTCTGCTGCACATAATATCAGTGCTTCATGTTTCCCCCATTTGACTGACAAATGATTACAGCCAAAATATCATGTTGCGTTTGTGACCTAAGTGAAAGCTTACACCTCCTGAACACCTGCCAAAATACAACTTAACTCAGGTGCAGGAAACCATGTGGCATCAAACACATCACTGTGTTGAGTTTAGGCAAATCTGGTGAGTTTCACATTTCTCATAGCCACATAATTGCTTTTGATGTAATTACATCTGCCAAGGACGTAATAAAATCACCTGCATTTATTTATTTGTCTGTCTGTCTGTCTGTTAGCAGGATTACATCAAAACTACTGCACAGATTTGGATGAAATTTTCAACACAGATACATATTAGGACTTGGAAGACTCCATTACATTTTGGAGGTGATCTGGATCAGAATCTGGATCCTGGATCAAGATTTCACTTTATATACACTTCGAAGGATTACGTCAAAACTACTGCAGGGATTTTGATGAAATTTTCAACACAGATACATATTAGGACATGGAAGACTCCATTATATTTTGGAGGTGATTTGGATCAGAATCTGGATCCTGGTTCAAGATTTCACTTTATATACACTTCGAAGGATTAAGTCAAAACTACCTGACAGATTCTCACCAAATTTGCACCACAGATAGATATTAGGGCATGGAAGACTACTACTCTACACAACATATTTCGTGCCCCTGTCAAAAAATGAAATCATGCCCCCGCCATGAAAAGCACCGTTTTTGTGTCCCTGTCACGAACCCATAGGTGAATTAACTTTTTTGTAATGCCGCCACAAACTGCCGTGAGACTGGGTTGGTCTATGGACCTGTGAGCTTTTGTTTAGGGCCCTTTCACACATAGTGCAAATACGTACAACTCCAGGGTGACTCACAGTGGTAGAGCTCATGAGAGCGCAACACAAAGTGTGCACAATGCCGGCGCAATGGTTCGTGCACGCGGAAACACAGCAGCTTTTCACAGCAGCTGCACAATGTGGTTGAAAATATTAAAAATAAAAATTACATGCCACCCACAGGAATCGAACCCGTGCCTTCCAGAAACTCTGATTTCCAGTCAGAAACTTTACCACTGAGCTACCATCTCTGTCCTGTGAAGGCTCCAGCAAACTGCCTGATATCAGAAAGGACATGGATGTATTAAAAAAAAAAACATACGCAATTCAAAAACACCGCATTGTTCCTCTGTAGATGACCCATGGTTACTGACGTACAGTCATGAAACAACATGAAAAGCAGTGTGCTCTTATCATTTCCATATCTGCTGGCAGCGTGTCCTGCCCGACACGCGTGACGTGACAGTCAGATCACCCACTGCGTGTTATGATCTGATGGTCCATTTCAACACAGTATTAGGATGTCCAGGTCCACAGATCTCCACAGCTGCCTCCTGTCAGTTTAACGCACACACCAAAGCCACACTCATGGAGCACTTAGACAAATTTCACATCCAGCTCGACAGTGATTGTCTGCAGACTGTTGTCATGTTAATAGAGCAAATGGCCACACATTTTGTAAGTGCCATGCGAGCAGTGTTAGATGTTCATGTGTGTCACCTGGAATTTGGCCGACACCTGCCGCAAGAGGGATTGATGGGTTCTCACTGCGCACACTCTGTCTTTCAGCCGCTGGTGTGCGCAAATAGATGTAGCAACAGGTGTACGAGGCAGCTGCAATTTTACACGTTTTCCACATGATTTGTGCTTGATGCACACTTTACGCATAAATCAACCAAATTCACACTATGTGTGAAGAGCCCTTAGCCATGACAACGGGCACAGTTTCCCATGCATAGAATTTGTGTCACATGAAGATCCCTTTAGGGAAAACAGCTGTGTACAAGAGGAAAAAGGCAGCATTTGCTGTTCTGTTGAAACTGAGAATGTCCACACACAGAGGTGGAAAACCCTAGCTTCAGAATGTAAAAGTTCTGCCACATAATTGTTCCATCCACCCACCAAACCAGCTGATTCTAACTAGTTCAACACTAGTTCAACACATCTGGCAGGTAAATGAATCCACATGTTGATTTGGCTTTTCTAATGTATCTTCAACCATACATGAATGTGCACCACTGTGCAATGTGTTAATGTACACTCGGATTTTTCGTGACGTCACCGACAGGCGTGAAAAAACTCTTGCATGCCCACGAGGGTTCAAGCTTGGCTGATGTAATCACACGTGATTCAAATCCATATGGTTTTTTAAAAAATAATAAGGTCGGATACTTTTCTCACAGACCTCGTATATATATATATATATATATATATATATATATATATATATATATACACTCAACAAAAATATAAACGCAACACTTTTGGTTTTGCTCCCATTTTGTATGAGATGAACTCAAAGATCTAAAACTTTTTCCACATACAAAATATCACCATTTCCCTCAAATATTGTTCACAAACCAGTCTAAATCTGTGATAGTGAGCACTTCTCCTTTGCTGAGATAATCCATCCCACCTCACAGGTGTGCCATACCAAGATGCTGATTAGACACCATGATTAGTGCACAGGTGTGCCTTAGACTGCCCACAATAAAAGGCCACTCTGAAAGGTGCAGTTTTGTTGTATTGGGGGGGGGGATACCAGTCAGTATCTGGTGTGACCACCATTTGCCTCATGCAGTGCAACACATCTCCTTCGCTTAGAGTTGATCAGGTTGTCAATTGTGGCCTGTGGAATGTTGGTCCACTCCTCTTCAATGGCTGTGCGAAGTTGCTGGATACTGGCAGGAACTGGTACACGCTGTCGTATACGCCGGTCCAGAGCATCCCAAACATGCTCAATGGGTGACATGTCCGGTGAGTATTCCGGCCATGCAAGAAGTGGGACATTTTCAGCTTCCAAGAATTGTGTACAGATCCTTGCAACATGGGGCCGTGCATTATCCTGCTGCAACATGAGGTGATGTTCTTGGATGTATGGCACAACAATGGGCCTCAGGATCTCGTCACGGTATCTCTGTGCATTCAAAATGCCATCAATAAAATGCACCTGTGTTCTTCGTCCATAACAGACGCCTGCCCATACCATAACCCCACCGCCACCATGGGCCACTCAATCCACAACATTGACATCAGAAAACCGCTCAACCACACAACGCCACACACGCTGTCTGCCATCTGCCCTGAACAGTGTGAACCGGGATTCATCCGTGAAGAAAACACCTCTCCAACGTGCCAAATGCCAGCGAATGTGAGCATTTGCCCACTCAAGTCGGTTACGACGACGAACTGGAGTCAGGTCGAGACCCCGATGAGGACGACGAGCAGGCAGATGAGCTTCCCTGAGACGGTTTCTGACAGTTTGTGCAGAAATTCTTTGGTTATGCAGACCGATTGTTTCAGCAGCTGTCCGAGTGGCTGGTCTCAGACGATCTTGGAGGTGAACATGCTGGATGTGGAGGTCCTGGGCTGGTGTGGTTACACGTGGTCTGCGGTTGTGAGGCTGGTTGGATGTACTGCCAAATTCTCTGAAACGCCTTTGGAGACGGCTTATGGTAGAGAAATGAACATTCAATATACGAGCAACAGCTTTGGTTGACATTCCTGCTGTCAGCATGCCAATTGCACGCTCCCTCAAATCTTGCGACATCTGTGGCATTGTGCTGTGTGATAAAACTGCACCTTTCAGAGTGGCCTTTTATTGTGGGCAGTCTAAGGCACACCTGTGCACTAATCATGATGTCTAATCAGCATCTTGGTATGGCACACCTGTGAGGTGGGATGGATTATCTCAGCAAAGGAGAAGTGCTCACTATCACAGATTTAGACTGGTTTGTGAACAATATTTGAGGGAAATGGTGATATTGTGTATGTGGAAAAAGTTTTAGATCTTTGAGTTCATCTCATACAAAATGGGAGCAAAACCAAAAGTGTTGCATTTATATTTTTGTTGAGTGTATTAGTCAACTTAAGTCATCTGTTTCGGTCTGTTATAGCCTCCTCAATTTTAAACGGAGATGACATTTTCAGAATATTTTATGTTGCTATGAAGAATTTGATGCAAAATAAAGCATGTGATCAAGACAGTAAGTTTTTATTTTAGGGTACTTAATTTAGGTCAGAAAGAATTAAGTCAGTAATTTTTAACTGTAAAAAAACAAATAATCTATCTAGCACAATATAACCCCTTTAATTATTGGTATATGGCACCTAAAAGAGCTGAAAGTTTAGGGTTTTTTATTACAAAATATATTTTATTCATGGCCCCAAAGAGAGGGACAAAAATATAAATCAAGGCCACATTTTATTATATTAAGAGCACAAAATACATTTCGTTCCCACAGTTTGAACAATTTGTTCCCATGTTTTGGTTACTCTAGACTAGAGCAAGTGAAGTGAACGCTGGAGCTGCACAGCATAAATTGGCCAGATGTACTGCCAAAATTTGTGAACCATTTTTCTCAGGGGCACAAATGAATCAGAATGTGTGGATGAATTGGATCTTATGTGTACATATTAATCAAAATGTGCACAAGAATTGTATATCACACACAGATGCAGCAGCAATTTGAGTGCTTAATGGAGTAAAACATGGCCTTGACTTTTTATGGCCACTTCAGGCCTCTTTAAGTCTCATGTTAATGTACACATTTGTTATGAAACTTGTAGAAATGTTGGGTCTAGCGTACAGTATGTAACAAGAAAACTTTTAACAGAGCTGGACAAAAGTGCAGATTTGTAAAATGCTCTCATATTATTGTATTGCGTGCCATTCTTGTTTTCACCACTTAAAGATGAGACAGTATCTCAAGTTATAGTGCACAACAACAAACCAAAGCAACTCAACATGTCAACTTGTTGCCACAGCATTGCTTCAACAGACGAAATCATTCCATCACTTCAAAAATAAATTAGCATTTTTATTAATCCCAAATCACTCCCCTCAATTGGAATTATTTCCCAGCTATTAGCATTGCTCTTATTCCTCTGAGGCTTATAGTCAATCTATATCAGCTCTGCAGAGCCCATAAATTGTGGCTAAAGAGGGTAGACAAACGGTGTGGGAATCAGGCGATTTAATCCTTTGTCATTATCTGGCAGGCTCTGCTAGCAGACATCTGCTTGTGAATGCAGTTTCAGGGAAGACTGAGAAAAGCGGCGGTAGAGGGGAAGAGACACACCCGGCTCCTTTGCTGCCTCTTATACTCTTCATTAGTGTTTGTGTGTTCGTTTCAACAATGGTAAACAGACCCTGCCGCTGATAGCTTTATCTTCGGGTGCCTAAACAGGCGCCAGGGTCCTCCAAGAAACGTTCCAGCCCATTGGCAGCATCAGCGTGCAAACACAACTTCCTGTATCCTGCTGGGACACAGTCGGCGGCACCACTGATGAGTCAGGTTAGCATAACTGAAATGATGAGTCATGCTTGAAAAATCAAAAGCAGAGTAGGTGAAATGAATCCAGTCAACCTACAAGAGAGGTTTTGTTTTACAATCTTGGGTTGACATTTAAATATATCCAGGCTAGTGCAGCAGCTAAGAGAATATTTAGAGCAAAATCGTGCAAATGGTGATACAAGCACCAAAGCTGGCAAAAATACTCCTTAAACCGACTGGCCACTTGAATTTTCAATAGGCGGCCAGGTAGGGGTCAATTGAAGAATTACACAGGGGTCAAAATTAAAAATGCTCAAATCATTTTGAAAACTACACCACATTATTTGTCTGATCGTAAAGATTCTAAAAAGGTATAGTTTGGACTATCTATGACCGAATGATCAGGAGTTATGGGGTAAAAACAGCAAAAATGGTGACAACGGTCAGTGTCAGTTTGTACAGGGGTCAAAAGTTAAAGTTGCTCCAATTTTGGTAAAAAAAAATGATGCAAATTATTAGTTGAGTTATCAGGGTTTTAAAAAGGAATAGTTTGGACCATGTATCATGCTTTGTTATCATGTTACAGGGTAACTTATGTCACATGTCATAGAATCCAATGGACGTAGACCTTGTTTTACCTTTACTTTGGAGACCAAACATTCAACACGTCAAAACTATTCCATTTATTAATCCTATTAGCTCAACCAATAATTTGCATCACTTTTTACCAAAATTGAAGGAACTTTAACTTTTGACCCCTGTACAAACTGAAACTAATCTTTGTCACCATTTTTGCTGTTTTTACCCCATAACTACTGATCATTCAGGCATAGATAGTCCAAACTATACCTTTTTGGAATCTTTATGATCAGACAAATAATGTGGTATAGTTTTCAAAATGATTTGAGCATTTTTAATTTTGACCCCTGTGTAATTCTTCAATTGACCCCTACCTGGCCGCCTATTAAAACTCAAGTGGCCAGTCGGTTTTTTCAAAAGAGTAATGTCTAAGGAGTATTTGTACCCACTTTGGTGCTTGTATCACCGTTTGCATGATTGTTTCAGTTATCTGCTGCACTAGGTTGGAATAATACACTTTTGCAATTAATATAGAATGTGAAAAAAAAAATGCTGATGCTGTGCAGTTTGTGTTTTCCCTTCCCTGCCTGTGATTGTAGACTGTATTGACGGTTTTAGAGTATCCCAGAATCCTTTGCGCTCTGGGGAGGGAGGCTTGATAGTGGCTCAGCTTAATGCTAACTTTAACATTGAAAATGCCATAGACACGCTAACGCGTTAGCATCGGTCCCGTTTTTAAGTTATAAAATACATCTATCAACTGTTTCAGAAGACCATAACAGGTCGGTTTAACATAAAAAGTAAATACTACTCATAGACACATGCTCTGTAGGGTTTTAGCATGGAAAAATTACGATAAAGCGAACTACAACAAAAAACCAACAAAGCAGCAGATCGAAGTTCGAAGCACTGACTCACTGGTTCAACATTTAAAGCAAAGCCGCACTGCAGAAACACTTGATTACAGACCCGCTGCAGGGTCTGTAATCAATGTAGAGAAATTATCATTTTCCTGACAAACATCCCCCAAAAACAACGGCCGCACTGAAGGACCGATAAGGGAATCGTTAAGCAAAAAGGCTACTGATGTCGATGGATCAAATTATTTCTTAAGCATACCCGAAAAGAACCGGTTCCTGACACACAACCCTAACAGCAACACGCTTTTTTTTTTTTTTAATAAAACTCATATTAAAGACTCACGATTATCTTAGTTAAACACCTAAATACATATTTTGGTTGAACTCACCTCCATTACGACACAACGTTGCAAATAAGTTGCCACAAATGCTTGTTTACACTGACAACGAAATCTCGGTCTACCCAGCGAGAATGTGATTATGTGCGAGATTTGACATCGCTCTTTTTTGCTATGTTCACATTACCAGCTAAAATGACGTAAATCAGTGTAATTTTCATGTTTGGCACAACTCTTTTCTGTTCATTGTGCCTCTTTTTAAATAGATTGATGCGGTGACAATTACATTTCAATTTTGAAAAAAATGTAGAAAATTAACAATTAAATTAAATCAAAAATATAATTTGAAAATATTTTCAGAATAATGCTGCTGTTTAGTCTGTTTAGCTGCAATTTATAGTTTCATAGAGTTTCTCAGATGTCATGACAGGCCAAAACCAAGGGGGTTTGGGTCACATGTGGCCCTCGAGCCCCAAATTAGACAGCCCTGTTTTAGCCTGTAACTCCTTTAATTCAACCAAATTTGTAAAATATATGCAGGTAAGCATAATATTTGATAAATAAAGGGAAAAATGAAATTAAAATGGGTAAACCTGATTATGTGTGTTTCTTTTAAAAGCACCATTTAAAAGGCAATGTGGCAAACAGAGGAAAACAGAAAAGTTACTAATCTGGATTTAATCCCCCCAGCAGCTGTCACTGATGCATTAATCAGACAGAAAGGAAACATGTTATTCTGTAATGCCTCCTCTTTGCTAAAGCCGCTGTTGTTTTATTTTGCACACTGGACTGAGGTCACGCGTCTCTTTCACGGAGAAACAGCCAAATCAAAATCTAATGCTTAAATACTTGTAAACCAGGTTTGCTCTTTAATAAACAGTCTGATTTGAAGGTAGAATTAGTTCTAAAGGATTTCCAAAGTGGTTGTAATTACATCATAAAAGATTTACAGGCTGCTTGTTTCAGCAAATTTGTTGCATCTGCCGTGAACGACGTGAGCTCTGGAGTCGCTACTGGTTATTTGCTTACATAAAGAAAAGCACGAACATGAACAGATCTGTGTTTATGAGCCAAGGTGTCGAATTTCATCAACCGCTTGTGTTGATTTCTAATTATGACCTGCAACCGCTGTGGCAATCTGCTGCAGAATTAAGTTCATTCTGTGGAATCATGGTGGTTTTAAAAAAAGCAAACAAACAAACAGCAACCGTTTGTTTTAGCACTTTAATTAATTAGGGTATCGGGGTCTCATTAGCACATCGACGCTGATCAATCAGCTCACAGTTTGCTGGTCGTTGCACAGAAACAAACATTCGTCGAAGGCGGTATCACTGTTGTTCGTATAAACAATGCTGATCGACTGGCGTCTGATAGGCCGGCGAGTACGAATCCGCTGTGTCTGACAGGAAATGCATTGTTTCAGTGATTAAGAGCGTCAGGAGGTGTGAGGCCTTGTCAACATCAAGCAAATCACTCAGCTTTTAATCATCAGCAAACACATGCTGTCACTCACAGTGCGCCATCAGTTAAAGAAATGGGATTATTTGGTTCCAGTCCCAGCAGGCTTTTGAGACCATTTCGCCCTCGTGAATGTTTTACAGTTGCATATATGTGCAGATGCGCTGCTACTGCATCCCATCGTGTAAGAATTGAGATATTATTAAAGTATCCACATTAAGCGTCAAATACACACACATATCACAGTTACAGTGTTCTACACTTTAATCTCTGCAGAACTCAGGGTTTCGATGGAGAAAAACAAAACCTGCTTACACAGAAGGAAGGGGCTCATCTGTTTAGCGATGACTGGATTCACTTTGTTGTGCATTGTTAAAACTGAAGCAGTGTTTACGGCGATGATGTACAATTAGCTCCAAAGTGTCAGTCTTCATTTGTGTCAGTTTAAATCTCACGATACAGACAACTGTAGTCAAAAACAAATCTGTGGTGTCTTGATAAATGCACTGATTATGCAGTAAGCAGCAATTAGACAAACAATTCACTTGGCTTGTCTTCAAAAGAAAACTAGCTGAAGCTTTTGTTTTCAGATTCATCCATGATATCTAGATTAGATTGGGGATTTTTTGCTTTTTTTTTCTTTTTTTTTGATGTGGCTACAGGTTTGAAACATTTCCACACATGCCAGATAGTAGCTAGTCTGTGGGCAAAACAGGTTTTCTGTCCCACTTTGGGTCCCAAACAACACTAACAATCCAGGCTCAGTATACCATGGCACAGACAAAAATTTACGTTAGCCATCTCAGTGTGGCAGCTATAGCCAGGTGTAGGGGTCAAAATGAAGGGGTGAAATTTTCAATATAATACAATGCTAAAATACCTCGGCCATATGAGCATAACAATAGGAAACAGAATGTGACCTTTTGACCTCTTAAAATAGGTCAAGGTTAGCCATCTTTGAACTTGTCCAAGGTTTGTGTCCCAAGAATGCTCCCTTTGAATTTGAAGACCCTGGCAGTAATAGGACCGGACTTATGCTGAGAACAGCCAGATGGACACAAGGGCTTCGCAATACCCGATGGCTATATTTTAGCCTTGGGTAAAAATGTTCCATATTGAAAACTATACCACATTACTTGCCTAATCATAAAGATTACAAAAAGGTATAGGCTGGACTATATATGACTGAATATTACAGAGTTATGTGGGGGAAAAAACAGCAAAAATTTTGACGAAGGTCAATTTCATTTTGTTCAGTATTCAATACTTAAAGTTTTTCCAGTTTTGGTGATTCAAATTACTGGTTGCGCTACAGTAATATGGCTTTAAAAGGAAAAGTTTGTGCCACATACAGTAGTGTTCAGAATAATAGTAGTGCTATGTGACTAAAAAGATTAATCCAGGTTTTGAGTATATTTCTTATTGTTACATGGAAAACAAGGTACCAGTAGATTCAGTAGATTCTCACAAATCCAACAAGACCAAGCATTCATGATATGCACACTCTTAAGGCTATGAAATTGGGCTATTAGTAAAAAAAAAAAGTAGAAAAGGTTGTGTTCACAATAATAGTAGTGTGGCATTCAATCAGTGACTTCGTCAATTTTGTGGAACAAACAGGTGTGAATCAGGTGTCCCCTATTTAAGGATGAAGCCAGCACCTGTTGAACATGCTTTTCTCTTTGAAAGCTTGAGGGAAATGGGACATTCAAGACATTGTTCAGAAGAACAGCGTAGTTTTATTAAAAAGTTGATTGGAGAGGGGAAAACTTATACGCAGGTGCAAAAAATTACAGGCTGTTCATCTACAATGATCTCCAATGCTTTAAAATGGACAAAAAACCAGAGATGCGTGGAAGAAAACAGAAAACAACCATCAAAATGGATAGAAGAATAACCAGAATGGCAAAGGCTCACCCATTGATCAGCTCCAGGATGATCAAAGGCAGTCTGGAGTTACCTGTAAGTGCTGTGACAGTTAGAAGACGCCTGTGTGAAGCTAATTTATTTGCAAGAATCCCCCGCAAAGTCCCTCTGTTAAATAAAAGACGTGCAGAAGAGGTTACAATTTGCCAAAGAACACATCAACTGGCCTAAAGAGAAATGGAGGAATATTTTGTGGACTGATGAGAGTAAAATTGTTCTTTTTGGGTCCAAGGGCTGCAGACAGTTTGTGAGACGACCCTCAACACTCTGAATTCAAGCCACAGTTCACAGTGAAGACAGTGAAGCATGGTGGTGCAAGCATCATGATATGGGCATGTTTCTCCTACTATGGTGTTGGGCCTATATATCGCATACCAGGTATCATGGATCAGTTTGGATATGTCACAATACTTGAAGAGGTCATGTTGCCAGATGCTGAAGAGGACATGCCCTTGAAATGGGTGTTTCAAACAAGACAATGACCCCAAGAGCACTAGTAATGAGCAAAATCTTGGTTCCAAACCAACAAAATTAATGCCTTGCAGATGTGAAGAAATCATGAAAACTGTGGTTATACAACTAAATACTAGTTTAGTGATTCACAGGATTGCTGAAAAAGCAGTTTGAACATAATAGTTTTGAGTTTGTAACGTCAACAGCAGATGCTACTATTATTGTGAACACCCCCTTTTCTACTTTTTTTTATTTATACCCCAATTTCATAGCCTTAAGAGTGTGCATATCATGAATGCTTGTGTTATGTGTCAACGCGGGTTGAGGAGCGGACCTGCGTCCGACGGAACCCAGCGCTAAAATAACCAGAAAGCGGTTCCAATAACAAAACAATTTATTACTTCACACTCTGGTGCAAAACAAAGTGTATAAACAAAAGATGCGTCAGTCTGGTGGAGTGAAGGCTGGCACGCTCTCCAGCGCCTAAAAGGATCGAAGCCCGGCACTTCTGGACTCACTTTACCGCCAAACACCCCCCAGGTGGACACGACAAACCGACTCTCTGCGAAGGATAGAAGAGGTGAGGTAAGTCAGCAGTTACAAGCAATATCCTTCAAAAGGCACACACTATCAGCAACACATTCAGGTCTGTATTTAAGCTTTATGTAAATGAGCAGCTTCTCACAACAGGTGGAGGATCAGTTGTCCGCACGCCACAGCAGTGAGAAGCGAGCTGCACAATTCTCATCACAATTCAAATATACTGCGTAACAAAATACCAAGTTACTATCAACAAGTAGTTAAACAATTAATCACCTCTGATGTGTGCTGACAGCATGTGTCCCTCACCCTTCCTGCTTCACAGGCACGATGTGTCAAACCCAGGCGCGGTCCTCAGCGTCTCACAAACAAACATCACAAGGTCGAGTTCCCGGCAATTCCGCTCGAATCACACATGGCTTAAATGCAGAATGCCATCTAATTATCTGCTTCGGCTGAAAGTCTTCAAGGTTGCATGTGAACACCATCCACAGGTGCTGCACATAATGTCGATGAGGGTGAAGGATTCTTCAGCCAGCACCTTCTCCACAGACAAATCAGTTTTCATACCACCTGGAGAGCAAAGAAAAGAAAAGAACACCAAAATGACCAGCCACACCCCCCCAACACACAACAGTACCCCCCCTTTAACGGGAAGCCTCCCGGTGACCGAACAGACCAGGCCCGAGAACAGCACCTCCCTCCGGGGTCCTCGTCAGGAAGCAGACAGCACAACACTCCCAAGGTCCACCACAGACAGCAGGACAGGGCACCGCAGCTGGAAGGCCGGCTGGCATCAACAAAAACCCCAAAACAGTCCCCAGTACAATCCAACACACAAGAAAAAACATAAAACCCACCCAAAACCTCCCCGGGGGACCGTCCCATCCAACCCCGGGAAGAAAAGAAAAACTCCCAAACGCAAAAACCCAACACAGCCCCACAAACACAATACAAACATAAATGCATAAAAGAAAAATAACAAACAACCCCCCCAGAACGACCTGCAGAGCCCAACCCCCCCCCAGAAGGCCTTTACCGCCGGTTCCAGGAGGAATAGCCAGAACCAGGTCCCCAGGTATACATGGAGCAAACGGCGCCCCCCAGAGGACCGTACCCATCAAACCCAGGAGTCACCCTCCCCACAACCCCGGAACCCCAGACCCAGCCACACCTGGCTAGTCGGCCCCACAAGCCAATTTCCCCCGCAGAGGACCGTCCCATCAACCTTGGAGGTGGAACCTGGAAGGAAACAAAACAAAACCAAAGTCCAACCCCCGGAGGACTACCTTAAACAACCCCGGGGGCAAATAAAACAACCGTTAAACCCTGTTACCTTCCCCGGCACCCCGAAAGACCCCAGGTCCCTCCCAGAGCCCCTCGGCGGCTCAATTTTGGCGAACGGCTCAAAACATTAAGCCGGGGAAGGGAACAGGAAAAACTAACCCAGCCCCAACCCCAAGGCCCAGCGGAAAACCGGAAATACGTCTGGTGCCCCAACTCGACCATACCCCAGCCTCTCGGGAGGGGTGGAACTACCGAAATGGTGAACGGCAACAGATCAGCCCACCCCTCCGACTGAGGTATGTTCCCGCTGCACCACACCCCGGCAACACCAATGATGAACAGTACAAAGGCTCACCGAGGCCGGAGTGGAACCGGGCCCTAACCAAACCAAGAAAAACGCACCTAACAACCCTCCCCTAGGTGCAGAGGTCTTCTGAGAACGCTCAGCGTGACCAACCTGCACCACCCCACAACCCACAAGACGAACGGTCTTGGGGCAAGTGAGGTTGGGGTTAGGGATGTAGGGAAATAAAAAACAACAAAACAAAACGACCCCAAACCCCAAACAGAAAATACCTAAATACGCATAAAAAAATAAAGATCAAGTGAGCCCAGACGGGCTTCTAACTGCCTAACGTTCACTCCACCAGACACGCCTCTGACTCCCCAAACAAATTATAACCCTATTCAAAAAAAAACAAAACATTAACCCCTACAAGTTTTTTTTTTTGTGTGTGTGTGTGTGTTATTTCGCCTGTCCCAGAACACCTGGAGATATGTCACCATTATTTTTCTTGACGCTTATATGTCGGGGCAATACAGTGGTCTCTGCTCATCCGAGCTGCATGGGCTCGTCTGCAAGAGGAGCCAGAGGTCCCGTCGGAGGAGCCTCAGTGGGGCGAAGAAGAGGCGGCCCAGCTCTGTGTCGGGGAAAGCCCCGAGACGAAAAAACCTGCTCTGATGGCCGCCCTCTCTCGCATCCACGCTCCTTCATCCGATCATCTAGACGAATCACCAACGATATTAGCTCATCTAAATCGTTTGGCTCGTCACGGACTGCCAGCTCGTCTTTTAATGACTCATTTAACCCATCTACAAACACTCCTCGTAAAGCTGCGGCGTTCATACCACCTGGAGAGCAAAGAAAAGAAAAGAACACCAAAATGTCCAGCCACACACCCCCCAACACACAACAGCTTGGTCTTGTTGGATTTGTGAGAATCTACTGAATCTACTGATACCTTGTTTCCCATGTAACAAAAGAAATATCCTCAAAACCTGGATCAATCTTTTTAGTCACATAGCACTACTATTATTCTGAACACTACTGCATTATGGTTAGTTATCATATTCTGAGGTAACATATGTCATAGAATCAAATGGATGTTGACCTTGTTTGACCGTTACTTTGGATTCCATGTACTAATACTATGAATTAGCTCAAACAATAATTAACATGGGTGGGAAGAGATCACATAGGATTTTCACCAAATTTCAAAATGTTGACACCAGTTCTACAACAAGATCTACAATTTTACATTGTCAGACATTTTTTTTATGAAACCTCTCATAAAGTCGTAGTAAAACAACACGTTGTTAATCACCACATGGCTGTACTGGGTCTGTTATAACTGCTCAGAATGCATGGAAATGCCACATACTTGCAGTCACATTTTTTATAGCACGTTAATATACGGCTTTATCAGCAAACCAATATAGGCTGACATGCAGACCCTTACATTCAGCATCCTAAATAAACAAACCAACAAACTACTTCCTCTAAAAATCAACCTGAATGTTGAATGTTGCTTTAAATAGAAATGAGCTAAAGCTTGCCTCACTCCGATACAATATCAAGTTGTGTTCACATTTTAGTCCTAAAATATGTTTCGCATCTCCTCATTATGTTGTGTTGCGCATTGTGATAATCTTGTGTGGACAAGTGCAATGTGCCCCTTGGAGGTGCTTCTCATTCAAAGTTCAAATTTCTTGATCTTTGTGGAAACACGGTGATTTCTGCATGCACATCCAGTGCACGCAGAGACTAATGCTTACATCGGAGGAGAAGCTTATTCTAATAATGCACGTACTAAGTGGAATTTCCACAATCCTCAATGCTGAGAAAATTAGCAACAGGAAACGACCATGGTAACACCTGGCAGCATCAAAGGGATGGTGGCTTTTGGGAGGTGGAGATAGACTGGTTGTCTGCCTGGGTTGTTGCCAATCAGGACCTTCGCCAGTTCCATAATGTGGTGGATACGGTGGTACTTGGCACCAGAATTTACCTTTTAAGAGTTGGTTCAAGGCTTTCATATTTTGGTCATGTGGTGAGATTCTCTGGGCATGATACAGCAAATAGGTGCCTCAATGTTCAGGGCCCCAGCAACAAAGAAAAGGCCACTTTTCACCTGACTGTTGCAGATAGATCGTTAATTTCAAGAGGTGGCATGATTTGATTATCAGCCTGAGTGGTTGCCATCCAGGACCTAATGGGGTTCCATTGTGTGATGAATATGCACAGCTTTCCACCAAGCCACTAAGCCTTTCACTAAGATTCACAAACACTGGTTATTCCTCTGTCTGATGTCTGCTCAACGTTTTGAGCATGCACAAAACTTGTTTATGGCCTTGCTGGATATCAGATGACATGAATCAAATGAGGAAAAAGATTTGTACAGGACAAAAATGGATAACAACATTTCATATCTGTCACTCATACATTTCCTCAATCTGTCACAGTGTGACAGATGTTTCAGCTACCATTGTTTTGGTTCTTTACCTTGGGGTCCACTTGAGGTCCTCTATCTATTCCACTACAATCTGCAACTCCTTCAAGTGGGTGTTCAAATACAGCAGCACATTAATGATACCATCTGTAGCTGATAGAGCAACTTTTATGCTAAAGTTGCGGTTTAGATACAACACCATGCATTCAAATTTGTGGCAAGAGATGATTTAACTGCATGTTTACAAGTGGAAACATTTGATTTACTTACACATACTGTACAAACATGCATGTTACATTGTTCATCAGCTATAAATGTCACTCTTGCTTAATGAAAACTTGTGTCTGCATATGGCACGTACCTTCCTTTCCATTTCACCTTGATGACCTTCCTCCTGGTACTCAAATATTGCTCCTTACATGGGGGGTGTATGTACTCCATAATGCCATTGACCCTCAGCCTGCCTCTGGCTCTCACTCTCTTGCTCTTCCTCATCTCCGTCCTTTCGATGGCTAGTTACCAACAGAGCAGTAAATTAAAGTGACTGTGGCGGGATTAGCTGCTACAGGAGGTAGACACAAGCTCCACATAAACAACCGTCCGCACAAATGATTGTCTTTTGTATGCCAGACAATTCTATGTTTTACAGCTTGCCCCCTCATCCACCTGCAGATTGCACTATCAATCAATCCAATTTCCTGCTCTTCAACGTTTTATGTTTGCAGATGCATGCGGATGCAAAGCAAAATGCACCTGATTCTTAAGACTGACCATCGTATGTTCAAAACAAAAAAATATACATTTAGCCTGATTAAGAACTGAGTGCACACAGTTTAATCACTTGTTTAGCAGAGCATGAACCTCACAGAAAAAGA